>NC_140522.1:0-312288 GCF_964339955.1 Pipistrellus hanaki
AGGGAGGGTGGAGGAGGGAGGATGGAGGGCGGCTGGCCCAGGGCACAGTCCCCACCCAGCACCCGCCTCTGGGCAGATTGTCCGGGGCCTTCACTCTCGCTCTCGTGGGAGGCGGTGACGAGGGCCGGTGCTGGGCAGTGTGTGGGATGCTGATGGAGGGCGCCACTGAGCTCTGAGAAGAGAGGCTGCCGGTCACTGTCGCTGTCCCTGAGGGCGTCTCTCGGGGACATGGACCTTGCTGTGGCTCCATTTCCCATATCCTGGGGGAGCGGGCGTGGGGGGGGTGTTGGGAGACAGGCAGCCCACCTGAGTCTTAGAAACCCAAACTCAGGGCTGGAAGGACCTCAGAAGCCAAACCTGGGGACACCCGGTGTCTCGGCACTTCCACCACCTGCCTCCCGCCTCCTCCTGCCCCACAGGAACCCCAACCTGAAGACCCTCCTGTCCGTGGGAGGATGGAGCTTCGGTTCTGAAAGGTAGGACCCCTCCCCAGAGGAAGCTGGACTGGGAGTGCAGAGGCATGAGGGTCACAGGACCCCAGACTGGTTAGCACAGGGGCCGAAATGCCATCATGCACCAGCTCGATAAAGCCAAGAAACCGGAGCCACAGAGCCAGCGGACTTGACAAGAGTCGCACAACCGCTGACAGTGGATCTTCTCGGTCCTTATTACCACCTCAGGCCTGAGGCCGGACCAAAGGGGTGGAAAGAATGGGAAATGGGAGGAAAGCCTGGGAGGACTTCCCGGGGTGGGTGGCGTGGGAGCAGGGTGTACAGAGGGGGCGGGGCACAGCCACAGCAGCTCCCATTCAGTGAGTGGCTACTAAGTGCCAGGCGCCCTTTCCAGCCATTTCACAGGCAATCCTCACAGCAGCACAAAGAGCGTCTGGGTGTCCCCATTTCACAGATGAGCTCACTGAGACCCAGGCTACCACCTGTGCGAGGGGCTTGGCTAGTGGTGACCGAGCCGCCCTCAGAAACCACGGAGGCCGTGTCTCCTGAGGCTGTGGGCTCAGGCTCCCTGCTCCTGGGGCACAGAGACCCCCCCACCCCGAGGGGACCCTGCCCAGGGTCTCAGCACTGAGCACTCTTCGGCGGTGATTGCGTTCCTAGATTTTCCAAAATAGCCTCCAACGCCCAGAGTCGCAGGACGTTCATCAAGTCGGTGCCACCGTTCCTCCGGGCCCACGGCTTCGACGGGCTGGACCTGGCCTGGCTCTACCCGGGCCGAAGGGACAAGCGGCATCTCACCTCTCTGGTCAAGGTGGGGCCGGGACCGGGACAGGGGCAGGGAGGCGTGCGGGACCAGGAGGGTGGACAGAGCTGTCTCCCGCCGATGTCCTGGGAGGGCGGGGAAGAGGGTCCTGGGACCTGACCCCGGAGGAGGACCCACAGGCCTGTGCCCAGAGACCCCGCAGAGCAGGAAGAGCCGTGGCACCACAAGGTGGGGCGGGGTGGGGTCAGTACACAAGCGCCCATGTATCATGCCCACCTAGTGGGTGTCACTGTGCACAGTCCTTGGCGGGAGACACGCAGGCACATCCGGGGAGGGCAGCCCATGCACCTCCAGGGGCCGGGGAGCAGCCGTCCAGACAGATGCCCGCAGCACCAGGCACGCTCACTCTGGTCTCATGTGGCTGCTGGGACAGCGCAGACCGGAGCAGATCCCACCACCATGCCCTGCGGTCCAGCTGGGAGCTCGCGGCCCTGCCAGGGCGGAGTCTGGGGTGACGGGGTGGGGGTGAGCACGGGATGAGCCCGGGAGGAGGTGGGTAGGCCTGGGCACAGGACCGCTGAGGCCCTCAGGGGGACGTGAGGTGCCAGAGCTGGCCTCTCACCAGGGGCTCTCTCCCACCCCGGGGCCCCTTTCACCGGCTGCCTCCCTCACACCAGGAAATGAAGGCCGAGTTTGTAAAGGAAGCCCAGAAGGAATCTCAGCCGCTGCTCCTGAGCGCCGCAGTGTCCGCCGGGAAGGTGGCCCTGGACAGAGGCTACGACATGGCCCAGCTGGCCCAGTGAGTCCCGCCACCGCCCTCCGCGAGAGCCCAGGCAGCCGGGGGGCCACGCTCCCTCTGTCTGTCTCCCCCTCCGTCAGGGGAACAAGAACACCCCCCCTCCCTTTCACCTGGGTGGGTACGGGGGGAGGGAGTGGCTAGGAAGCAGTGCGTGGGGAAAGGAAGCAGGAAGAGCTTACACACCGGCCGCCCCCCAGCGCTGTCCGCTCGAGGCTGAGTGCTTCCCCTGGAGCCGGCCTTTCCTTTCCCGGCAGCCAGGGCACCTGAGAGGCTCACACAGGCAGGTCCCCCTGCTCCTCCGCCTGCCCCCAACCCCCAAAGTGAGAGGCAGACACAGCCAAGGGCCTGATGGCCGGAGGGGCCCGGCCTGGGCCTCAGGAAGCCAGGAGTGAAGGACAGGGCTTCCCTGTGACGTTGGAATCCCTGTGCCACCGGAGGGAGGGGAGACTCGGAGCCCAAATGGACCAAGAGGAGGGTAGGGCCCAGGCATTCGCCCCCAGCACCTGACGCTCAGGCCACACGTCTACCTGCTGCCTCAGCTGTGTGTGGGGTCAGGTCCGGTGCCCTCTGTCCTGCTGACATTTTGAAAAAAAAAATATTGTTTTATTGATTTCAGAGAGGAAGGGAGAGAGAGAGAGAGAGAGAGAGAGAGAGAGAGAGAGAGAGAGAGAGACATCAATGAGGAGAGAGAATCATGGATCCTGCACGCCACATACTGGGGATCGAGCCCATAACCCAGGCCTGTGCCCAGACAAGGAATTAAACTCTGACCTCCTGGGTCACAGGTCAACACTCAAGCACTGAGTGACACCGGCCGGGCAGTTGATGACTCTTTGAATCTTCTCTCAGCACAACGAGCCTCTGGGCTGGAGGGGCCGGTCTGGAGGCAGCGGGGTCGTGGGCAAGACCGGGTCTGGGTGGACGGCTCGTCTGCCTGGTCTGGCGGAGGAGCGGGGGACCGGCCTGTGTGAGCCTGTGCTCACACCGCGCAGGGCTGGCGGCCTCTCTGGTTCCCACCTCACGCTCCCTCCGCTCCCACAGGCACCTGGACTTCATCGGCCTCATGACCTATGACTTCCACGGGGCCTGGCGCCAGAGCACGGGACACCACAGCCCCCTGTTCCGAGGCCGGGAGGTGGCCAGTTCTGACAGATACAGCAACGCTGTGAGTGGGGGGGTCCTGGCAGGCGGGGGGCGAGGGGCCTTGGTCATAGATGCGGGAACTGAGGCCCGGGGGCCACGCGTCCCCCACAGTCTGAGAACAGAGGCCGCCACCCCTCTGTGGAGGAGCCTGACCCCAACTGACATTCCGGGGCCCGCGTGCAGGCCGAGGGGGACGAGGGGGTGGCTGGGGCTGGGGCTGGGGCCGGGGCCGAGGAGGCCGGCCGGGCCTAGACCTGCCTCTGCGCCCATGGAGCGAGCCGGCCGCCCGGTCCACAGCGGTCGGGGCAGACAGCCTCCCTGTGTCAGGAGGCTTTTGGAGACCCCAGCTGCGCAGTGCCCTTAGACCGGGGTATGGTCCCTGCGAGGAAGGGGAGCCCCCGTGTGCGCAGGACAGACTGACGCCCCCCCCCCACGCCCCCAGGACTACGCCGTGA
Source organism: Pipistrellus hanaki (assembly GCF_964339955.1). Lineage (NCBI taxonomy): Eukaryota > Metazoa > Chordata > Mammalia > Chiroptera > Vespertilionidae > Pipistrellus > Pipistrellus hanaki. The sequence goes on from NC_140522.1 coordinate 3,613, forward strand.
GTTACGTGCTCAGGCTGGGGGTCCCGGCCGAGAAGCTGATCATGGGCATCCCCACCTTCGGAAGGAGCTTCACGCTGGCCTCTGCCCAGATCGGCGTGGGCGCCCCCTGCTCAGGGCCCGGGCTGCCCGGCCAGTTCACCAAGGAGGACGGGACCCTGGCTTACTATGAGGTGACTCGGGAGAAGGGGGTTCCAGGGGAGGGTGAGCCCCCTCCCCGCCCCCCCGCACCCCGCTTCTGCTCTTCATTGTCCCAGGGGACAGCGTCCAGGCTGAGGGCAGTGAGGCCCACACAGTCTTCCTCTGGCCGCCAGCCCCAGGCGCTCTGGCTTCTGGCCGCCCCTGCTGCTCGAAGCCGGCAGCTCGGGGACATGGGCCTCGGCGTGGGGCTGAGGGAGTCTGGAGGCGTCGCACCGGTGCCCTGCAGCCCCTCACCCTGACCGTCCTCTGCTCAGATCTGCGGCTTCCTCCGTGGAGCCACCGTGCACCAGATCCTTGACCAGCGGGTGCCCTACGCCACCAAGGGCAACCAGTGGGTGGGCTACGATGACCGGGAGAGCGTCAGAACCAAGGTAGGGCCTCAGCCACGCCCAGGAGGAGGGAGAGGAGGCCCTGGTGCCCGGCGGGAGGGCGATGGGGAGGGGCCAGGATAGCAGGGCCCCCACACACCCCTCGGGCAGGAACCCAGCGCTGCCCCCTGGGCCTCCCCCAGGTGCAGTACCTGAAGAACCGGCGGCTGGCCGGCGCCATGGTGTGGGCCCTGGACCTGGACGACTTCCGGGGCACCTTCTGCGGCCAGAACCTGCCGTTCCCTCTCACCAGCGCCATCAAGGAAGCCCTGGCCGCCGCCTAGCGCTCCGTCCAGCACGCGCTGGGCAGGCACGGCACCCGGGGTCTTGCTGCTCAGGAGCTGGTCACCTCAGTCTCCTTCCCGGGCCCTGCAGAGGGGCCAGCTCTGAGCTCAGCCCTCCGCTTTGAGTACATGCAGGGGTTGGGGAGGGGATGTGGGCAGAGAGGGCTGGATCCCACGGGGTCAGGCAGGGACAGCGCACATGCTGAGGAGTGAAAACGCTGCCCCTCCCCGGCCTCCTCGGCAGCACGGCCGTCAAGCAGGAAGCAGTGACCACACAAGGCACAGCCCCCGCACGGCCTGGCTTCCAACCTTCACCAGGAGCCTCCCCGTGCCTCCCTCCCAGCTCCCGCCGCTCAATAAAGCTGCACAGCATCCACGTTGGCATCTGCTGGCCCGTCTCTGAGGCCCGTGGCTTCCCTCTCCGCTCTCGTCTGGTTCCTCTCTCCCAAGCTTGGGGCCTGAGCTTGCAGAAGGGGCAGCCAGCGTGGCCACTGCTGGGGCCTTGGGGGTCCCCAGAGGAGGCCACCTCTTCTCACCCGCCTGCGTGGCTTCACCCGGCAGGGCTGGGAGCGTCCAGTGAAACTCCGTCATCCAGGGACCTCGACTCGGTCCGGGTGAGAGAGCCCTGTGTCTGTAAGGCCGGCAGGAAGGAGAGGGGGGACGCCCAGTCCTACCCCTTCAGCTGCCAGGGGAGAGGTGCAGGAGCCAGCACTGGGCCGGGGTGTGGAGCTCCGACAGCTCTCCAGCTGGAAGGAGACACCCAGGTTGCATCACGCTATGTCCTCCCCGCGTCCCAGGTCTGGATCCATCCATGGTCCTGATGTTCCCAAGGGCTCACCACCACCGAGGGCCCTTCCTATCGCCACAGCAACCCTCGTCTCTCTCGGGGGACACGCTGGGACCTCAACCCCGCAGGGCTCCTCCGCAGGGCTGGCCGGGGACAGGGGTGGGCAGGGGGGACGTGAGAGAGGATATGCTGTGAGCCAGAGAGAGTCCTCGGGGATCCGTTCGTGGAGGCCTGACGGCTGGACTCTGTGACTTGGCGAGTGGTTTGTGACGCTGTTTGAGGCGTGGGGAAGGAAATGCCTACTGGCTGCACTGAAATCTGAACCAGCTGGAGCTGGACAGATGCAACTGGTCTGAAGGTCACGGCTCAGCCAAAGGCAAAAAACGGTGGGGACCTGGCCAAGGCTGCGGGTACGTGACATTTCCCGCTGCCAGTGGTCCAAGCCTTCCCTAATGCCCGAGGGAAATGCAAGCTATGCATGCTTCTGATTCATGCTATACTCCACCACGCAAGGGTCTTTAAAAAAATTATATATATATATATATATATATATATATATATATATATATATATATATATCTTTATTGATGTCAGAGAGGAAGGGAGAGGGATAGAGAGAGAGAAACATCAATGATGAGAGACAGTCATGGATCGGCTGCCTCCTGCACGCCCCCCTCTGCCCAGGCATGTGCCCTTGGCTGGAATCAAACCCGGGACCCTTCAGTCCACAGGCTGATGCTCTATCCATGGAGCCAAACCAGCCAGGGCCACACAAGGGTCTTTGAGAGCGGGGCTGTGAGCCCTCCACGGCAGCCACCCCCTGCGCCCTGCCCCTGGAGCCAGCCTCCCGCTCACACGCCCGGCAGGGTGACTCAGGGTCCTGCCGTTAGTCACGTTCACTTATAGCTGCAGACTCAGCGCAGGGATGGGGCTTCCAGGGCCCACCCCCTGCCCGGCAGGACCCTGAGTCAGCTGGCTCAGGCCCCGCACGCCACTCCCCGACAAGGACAGCCAGGGGTGAGAGCAGCTACACGCAAGGCCTCACCCCGGGGACGGAGGAGACTGTGCCTGCGGCTGAGGACACGCATAAGTCACGTGTGTGCTTAATTTTACGTGGCAAGGCCCTGCGTACACGGGGAAGCACGCCTGGCCTGCATTCCTTTCGTTTAAAGAAATGCTGCGCAGTGAAGACTTGTGCAGCCACTGCCCAGGAGGGGAAATGAGACCTCAGTAATGCTCCCGAAACTCCGCTCGGGCGGCCACATCCTGGCTCCTCCGTGGTCTCGCCATGGGGGACGCCCTGGAGCAGAGAGCCTGCCCCCCTCTGCGTTTGCATGTGATGTGGGTGGGATGGGTCCCTGGTGCGTTCTGGGTGCGGACTCGCTCAGTCACCTACGCACCCCACGCCTGGGGCTGCTCTCTCCCGGGGCGCCCGCTGTGGCGTGTGATCCAGCGGGACTTTTCCTGCAGTGCTGTCTCCCGAGAGGCTCGGGCGTGCAGTGTGCGATGTCTGCTCTGGGCTCGGTCCCCTCTCGGCCTCCCAAAGGGATTCTCCGCCCACACGCCCAGCGGGGTGGGAGCTCGTGTCTCCGACTCCCTGACACCTAGTGTCTGGGTCACCACATGGTCACCAGTCTGACGTGTCCAGGGAATGAACCGGGGAAGAGGAACACACACTGCCTCATCCCCTCCCCTGCCAACGCCACGCCAGGCCCTGCTTTGAAGCGTCTAGAATGTTCCGAGTTCCGGCTTCCTCCGTGGTCCTTCCCACGCCTGCCTTACTGACATGAACCCACCCCGGAGCTGGGGTCTGTCAGTGGCGCTGTGACGGGGGAGGGGGGCAGGCGAGGGGGGGCAGCAGAGGCCCCAAGAGGGTCCTGCCAGCATCTCAGAGGGGCAGTAACAGGGACCCTGAACCCCCTTCCTGGGATCCCGTTGCTGATAGACCCACCTTGGCACCCCAACAACGCCCTCTATGGGCCCCTCAGCCACATACCCCACGAGGGAGACCCCCCGGGACGGGAGAGCGGGGGCGCGGCTCCCGGGGAGGCTATTTCGGGCCGTCTGGGCCCCAGCCCCAGGCTCCCGAGCCTGGGCACACGTGACCCCCGGGAGGCCAAGGCGGCCTGAGCTGGGTTCACCCTCCAGATGGAAGCTCATCGCCACGGCCCTGACCCCTGGCACAGGCCCCTGCCAGCGTCCTCTCGCCCATCTGTGCCTTCCTCCATCTGGGCACTGGCACCCCGGCTGCTGGGAGCCAAGCGGGTGATGGACGACACAGTGCCCTCTCAAGGGACCCTCCGCCCCTCCCCCGGAGCTATTCCTGGCCTGGGCGCCTCCCCGCTCCCAGCCCCCACCTGGCCTGACCCCACAGCTGGGAGCCATCTGGCTGGGGGTGGGGTGGCCTGCCTATATAAGCCGGGGCCTGGGTGCCCCAGCACCCTGCAGGCCAGACCCTCCACGCTGACCTCGGCACGCTCAGCCTGACCACAGCCGGCCGGCAATGACAGCGCCTTCGCAGGCCCCTGACTATGGCCCCGAGGAGGCCGCCCCCGAGGGGCCCAAGGTGCCCGCGGAGCCCTCTGGACCAGGGGCCCCATCGGAGCCCACGGGCGAGGAGCAGGCTCCCGTGGCCGCCCCCGAGGCTCCTGCCCCCACGGCCCCGCAGGCCCCTGACCAGGGTCCGGGGGAGCCTGCCTCCGAGGGGCCCGCGGAGCCCCCTGGACCAGGGGCAGCACCGGAGCCCACGGGCGAGGAGCAGGCTCCCATGGCCGCCCCCGAGGCTCCTGCCCCCGAGGCCACCAAGCCTGCGCCTCGAAGTGAAGGTACCAGAGGTGGGGCAGGCGGAGGAGGGATGCGGCACGGTCGAGGACGGGTGGGGGGGCTCTGAGCCCACGCCGCCTGTCCCCGCCCCTCCTCTCCCGCAGACGTGCCCAGTGCCCCCCTGAAGCTGACCATCGAGGACGTGAGCGACAGCTCGGTGACAGTGAGCTGGGAGCCCCCGGAGAGTCTGGGGACTCAGGGCCTGCAGGGCTACGTGCTGGAGCTTCGCAAGGAGGGAGGTGAGCTCTGGGCGGAGCACGCAGGCACCAGGGAGAGGGCTTGGGGGACACGGGGCCAGGGCCAGGCAAGGAGGCAGGGGGGTCGGTGTGTCCCCAGGAAGCGCTAGTCCCCCAGCTCCAGGGAGCCCCCGAGTGACAGCACACAGGATGGGGCGGGGCACTGCTCTGCGGAGAAGTGAGGGAGGGGCCGCCTCTAGGAAGACCCCTCGGAGGGTGGGCAAGCAACAGGAGGCAAGCAGAGGAAGGAGCTGGGGGTGGAGGGAGAGTAAGGAGATGGTGAGGAGAAATGGGACACATTCCTGTTTCCACCTCCATGGTGGCCAAGTTGGGCCTGGCCTCGGCCTCTGACCCCACCTTGCTGTGCGGCTTGGCCACTGCCCACCTCTGGGCTGGAGCACCCCCTCTGGGCACTCCCCCTGCCTCCTCCATCAGGCGTCCCCAACCACAGACACGAGGGCCGGGAGCGGGAGGAAAGGGGGACCAGGCCCAGCTCCGCAGCGGGAAGGGTGCCCATGGCCACGAAGCCAGGGCCTCCGGCCTCTCCCTCCGCAGCCTCGGAGTGGGTGCCCGTGAACGCCAGGCCCATGATGGTGACCCAGCAGACCGTGCGGAACCTGGCGCCGGGAGACAAGTTCTTCCTGCGCGTGGCTGCCACGAACCCTGCGGGGGCCGGGCCCCCTGCCACGCTGGACCAGCCCGTCCACATCCGGGAGATCATCGGTGAGGCCCGGCACTCAGGGGGTGGATGGGGAGACCGAGGCCGGCGGGCAGAGGGCACAGGCAGTCATCCCCGTCCCTATCACGTGGTACGCAAGCCACGTGCTGCCGCCATCTTGCCTTTAGACAGGTCCAGGTTCCCAGCAGCAATGACCCTCTGAAGGTCCAGGGGCCCATTTCTCTGAGTGCCCATCGCCCGAGCCTTGGGAAAAGGGTTTCCTGACCCGAGAATGGAGGCTCAGGGCTCCATGGTGTGGATGGAGAAGCATCCGGATTCCCTAGGCTCAGGTCCCAGTCCTAGACTCCTGCCATCCTCCTATCGAGTCTCCCACCCCCCGGGGGGCGGGGGCAAGGAGAGCTCATCCCTGCTCACCCCTGCTCATTCCTCTGGCCTGGGTTCCAGGGCTCCCATGGGGTCCAGGTCTCTGGTGGCAGGACGACAGGGCCCTCCAACGGCCCATGGCCATGTCTCCATCCCCCGAGGGAGCGCGGCCCCAGGGCCCAGCTGTTTCCCTTGCTAAGCTTTCTATTTGTGGGGCGCACCAGCCTCACGCCTACTGCTCCCTGCCAGAGCCGGTCAGGTTTCAGTCTGTTCACGGCCGTGAGTCATTCCTTCGGGCCCAAGGTCCCTGGGGACAGCCCGGGGTGCAGTGAGCAGAGACACAGGCCAGCAGGTGACTGAGGCCTCCTCACCTCCGCCCTCGCTCCATGCCTCCAGCCTCGGAGGCAGAACCACTGCTCAGGTCAAGGCCTCCAGAAACAGGGCGGGCCTTTGGTGGCCATGGGAGGGTCAAATTTGGGTTCAATGAGATGATCTCGGCTCCAGGGCCCGGGAGATGTGGCCACGGCAACTTAGAACCCTTGGCTGTCGAGCTGGGCCTCAGCGTCAGGAACTCGGGAGACCCAGCCTCCAGGGCAGCACCTCCCAGAACCCCATCCACACGGGACCTCTCCTGCATGCGCAGACACAGGGACCTGCCCCAGGGAGGGCCCCGGGAGCTCAGGCTCTCGCCCGAAGCCCGGCGCTGACAGCCAGCCTCGGCCCCTGCGACTCTGAGAATTCCTCTGGCAGCCGAGAAGGGGATTTCCTGGAGAGAAGAGGGGAGAGACTGTGAACAAACAGGACCAGCCAGCCCTCCTGGTGGGCAGGGCAGGGCGGGGGCCTGTCCAGGTTCCTCAGCTGCTCAGCTGTCCCTCCTTGGCCACCTGCAGCTGCCAAGCATTCCACCCGAAGCTGCCAGAGCCAAGCGCCCACACAGCTAATCCTCGGAGACACAGTGTTCCTTCTCCCTGTCTCCTCCCTCCGCCCTGAGAGCCACCAACTGCCGCCACCTGTCCATCCAGAGGCATCAGTCCCCCGCCACCCCCCCACCCCCCCCCCCCCCGCCGGGCAGCAGCTCGGCTGAACAGCTCCCCTGGGAATGTCCGTGGGGCAGGGATGCCCGTGGTGCCGGGCTGCCCCTGGTTGGGAGATGTAAGGACCCCGGTGTCCTGTCCTCGCCAGATTCCAGAGAGGCTTCCCGACTGAGCCTGGACTGTGTGTGTGTGCGTGCGTGCATACGTGCGTGTGCGTGTGCGTGTGCGAGCGTGTGTGTGTGTGTGTGTGTGTGTGTGTGTGTATGTGTGTGTGTGTGACAGAGAACAAGGGGATTGTCTGCTCTGGCGTCTTTTAGGAAGGAGACCTCCTAACCCTCCCACGTGACCAGGAGGCAGAACATGGGCACTTGGATCTCTAGGAAGGTCCTGGGCTCTTGAGGGGGGAGAGGGGGCTGAGTTCGGAAGCCTAGGCTGTGCCCCCTTTCTGGAATGCAGGCCGGTGGGTGAGGATCCCCGACATGTGGACCCAGGAATCAGGGGCTGCAGGAGAGTCGCAGCCAGCCGGGTTCCAGGAGCCTAGGGAATCCGGATGCTTCTCCATCCACGCCCTGGAGGCCCTGCCTTCCTGGGACTTTCTGGCTTAATTCCCCCGAGGGCTTTAGGGGGATTGGGGCCCCTCGATTTCTGGAGCAAGCTTCATTCATCCCACAAGATGACCCCACAACACACCCGAGAGCCCTCCAGCCCTGCCCACGGCCTCGCCGACCAGCAGTCCACGGCCGTGCTGAGTGGACCCTCACTCTGATGCAGAGCCCCCCAAGATCCGAGTGCCCCGCCACCTGCGCCAGACCTACCTCCGCCAGGTGGGAGAGATGGTCAACCTGCAAATCCCCTTCCAGGTGTGTGTGCGTGCGTGTGCGGAGATGGGGGCAGCAGCCTGGGTGGCGGTAGGGTGCGGGCACCTCCCTGCACACCCTGAGGGCTCCTCCCTCCCAGGGGAACCCCAAGCCCCAAGTCTCGTGGACCCACAACGGCCTCGCTCTGGACGGCAAGAGAGTGAGCGTGCGCAACGGAGACCAGGACTCCATCCTCTTCATCCGCTCGGCCCAGCGCGAGGACTCGGGCTGCTACGAGCTGACCGTGCGGCTGGAGACGCTGGAGGCCCGGGCGGCCATCAACATCCTGGTCATCGGTACGGGGCAGGGGGGGCAGCATGCCTCGCCCGGGCCTAGACACCCCACCTCCTACCCCGCAGCTGACACTCGTGGGGCAGGCCAGGGAGGCGCGACAGGAGCGAGGTCCTGGGGGTGGGGCTGTCCGGCCAGCCTGGCCCTCCCCTCACTGCCCCGGACACTGTCCTGCAGAGAAGCCCCACCCACCCAGCAGCGTCCGGCTGGTGGATGTCTGGGGCTGCAACGTGGCCCTCGAGTGGACGCCGCCCCAGGACACCGGCAACACTGAGCTCCTGGGCTACACGGTGCAGAAGGCGGACAAGAAGACACAGGTGAGGCTCTGGGCCTCCGGGGTGGTGGGGAGGTGTGGGGGCGAGGGAGGACCTGGATGAGGTGTGGGAGGCCCAGCCCCCTAAGATCGGGGACTGAGTGCAGATCTGCCTGCCTTCAGCCCGACACCCCCCGAGGCTTTTGGCACGATCCCTGTCCTCTCTGGGCCTCAGTCCCCCGTGAAGACTGCGGGGGGGGGGGGGGGGGAAGGGGAGGGAGGAGGCTCTCTGAGGACCGGAATGACCCCGAATGACCTAGAGGCCCCGCCTCCCGAGTGAAAGTCCCTCCGGCCGGCTGAGGGAGACGCTGCAGCTCCCAGGGGAGCAGCGCAGGGTGAGCAGGGAGTGGGGGGAGAGAGGGCGGTGATGACAGGCCAGTCCCCGGTCCCCGCAGCAATGGTTCACCGTGCTGGAGCGCTACCACCCGACCACCTGCACCGTCTCCGACCTCATCGTGGGCAACTCGTACTCCTTCCGGGTCTTCTCGGAAAACCTATGTGGGCTCAGCGACTCGCCCGCTGTCACCAAGGAGCTGGCTCACATCCGGAAGACAGGTAGGCCTGGGCCTGGATGGGAAGCAGGCCAGTCCCAGCAAGGCTGACTCCCCCCCGCCCACCTCCACCCCCACCTTTTCCTGGGTGTCAGCTGCCCTCGCTGAGGACTTCTCACTGATGTTGCTCCACACACAGCCATGCACACACACACACACACACAGCCATGCACATACACAGCCACACACACACACACATCCATGCACACACACAGCCATGTACACACACAGCCATACACACACACAGCCATGCACACACATATCCATGCACAGCTATGCACACAAATACCTATGCACAGCCATGCCCAGCTATGCACATATACAGTCATGCATAGCCACACACACAGCCATGCATACACACAGCCATACACACCCACACAGCCATGCACACACACACACAGCCATGCACACACATATCCATGCACAGCTATGCACACAAATAACTATGCACAACCATGACACACACAGCTATGCACAACTCTGCGCACATATGTACACACATGCACCTGAAAAGGGATGGATGTGGTGGTCTGACTTAACAAAGACAACAGAGCAGTCCCAGGCAAATAAGAAGTGTCCCTTAGGAGAGGGAGACTGTATTTCTTCCAAAGACGCCATGTGTCTGCAGACATCAGAGTGGTCATGGGGCCGGAGGAACCGGTATGAGGGCAGTGGGGACAGTGGACTCCGGCACGTCTGCTAATAACACAGACCTCCCAACCCTACGATAAGTCCACGTGATGCACAGGAGAGACTCAGCCTTTACTCTCTCCACACGGGCAAGACCCCTCACGTGGAGTGTTAAGTCCCAGGCCTTTCTCCGTCACCCTGCGCGCTCCCAGGCCTCCCCCACGTGGAGTCTGTCTGGCTCTGGAAGGCACACGCTTGTGAGCAGCACCCTAAGCTGCACAGAACTAGGGAGAAATTTCTGTTTAAAAAAGTAAAGCCAGCTATTTCTCCAAAGACAAACAAACCAGACGTAGCATCTCCAGCTGCTGGCCTCCACCATCAGCCAAGATCCTCTCCTCCCCCTGGCTCTCCTGCCCGCCCTCTCTCAGCTCCCCTTGCGGAGCCCCCGGGTCTCAGCTGTGCTCTGTCCCCGCACACTGGCCAGGAACCAGGGCCCACACGGAGCTCCAGGGAGGGGCGGAGGGCGTGGATTCCCATCGTCCTTGGACGCTAAGACCATCCTCCGGGCCGTCAGCACCGCAGGCCTCAGAAGATGGGAGCTGTGGCCTGCATCTGGGGAAGGGGCTGAGGTCCCTCCGAGGGGATCTCCTCTTGTAATCTCACCTTTACCCCCTTTTCTCCCGCAATCCCAGACATTGTTGCCAAACTTAAGGAGTTTGTTGAGAGAGACTTCTCAGAAGCCCCTTCCTTCACCCAGCCCCTGGCTGATCACACCACCACCTCCGGCTACAGCACCCAGCTCTCCTGCAGCGTCCGAGCGTCGCCCAAGGTGAGGGGCCGGCCCGGGGGTGCCTTGGGGAGAGGCGGGGGGAGGGAAGGGGGAGGAGGACCACAGGGCGGTGGGGCAGAGGAATCTGAGCAGGCATCTCCGCCAAGGCCTGCGGATGGCCTGGGAGAGCCCGCCCCAGCCACCGCGTTCCCGCCTCCCTGTGACCCTGCTCCCCAGCCCAAGATCATCTGGATGAAGAACAACATGAACATACTGGGGAACCCCAAGTACCGCACCTTCTCCGAGCAAGGCGTCTACACCCTGGAGATCCGGAAGCCCAGCCCCTTCGACTCCGGGGTCTACACCTGCAAGGCCGTCAACATGCTGGGGGAGGCGTCCGTGGACTGCCGGCTGGAGGTCAAAGGTGAGGGCTGGCGAGGGTCTCTCCTTAGGGACCCGCCGTGGGGCGAGCAGGAGAGGCCCCTCTTCTCCTGCGGGACTGGGGGGGGGGGGGGCGCGCCCTGAAACCCGCGGGAGGACTGGGCAGGGCGACGGTGCTGGGCGGCCGGGACGGTGGCCCCATGTGGCGGAGGAGGAGCATGTCCACCTGGGAGGCAGCCCGGAGCTGTGCTGGGTTCTCCGCCCCAACCCGGTCCCCAGAGGCCCCAGCTCTAACCGTGGGGTCTCTTCCACCCTTAGCCACACACTGAAGACCGTCACGGAGACACAGGTAAACCTGGGGGGCATCTGGGCGAGGCGGGCAGGGGAGCAGGGGAGGGGCAGTCACACACCCCTCAGGGCGATGCCGGTGGGACCTGGGGGCAGGGATTTGGTGGACGGTCTGGTCCTGGTTCTGAGAGACCTGGGGGGGGCAGGGGGGTGGACCTGTTTCTTGTCAGAAAAGCAGGGCCGACAGTGCGCGCCCCCTTCTCTACGAGGAGGTTCTTAGGCGCTGGACAGGGGAGAAGAGGCAGAGCCCAGACGAGAGGAAGGACAGAGGGCCCCTCCCCTGCCCTCCTCACCCCTCGGCCGCAGTGCCCGGACCAGGGTCATGGGGCATGTCCTCTGCCAGGTGCTGTGGGCCTGAGGGTCAGGGCCGCCAGGCCCATATCCGGCGCCAGGAGACTCCAGACCCCTCTCTGCTGTGACGACGACAGTGCTGCCCCTGGCCCAGCCTCACCTCCCTCCCCTGAGGCTGCAGCCCGGCGCCCAGGAGCGGGTGGGCCTGGCAGGCCCCGGGACGGGCTGGCTGGGCACCAGGACCCAGGACGGTGCCAAGACGGCTGTGCCCAGCAAGACGTTACATGCCGGGCAGAAACCCCAAATAAAGTGCACGTGTGCTGTCGGGGCCTCTGTGACCGATGATCGTCTCGTGGGGGGAAGTGGGGATGTGTCACCATTAGGGGTCTCCACGTGGAAGGTCTGACGGGAGGGGACGCAGGAGTCGGGGGGGGGGCGGGGGGCTTCTTGACGTGAGACGTTTGAGGATCTGGCTCTCACGGTCAGGGCTTGCCAGGCCCAGACAAGAGCTGTGAGCACACCCGCCCCCTCGCTGGAACCGAGGGCCTCCACGCTGCCCAGCTCCCACACCCTGACCGCCCCCGGGTCCTCTCCTAGGCTGTTGGCACCCTCGGCGTGGCGGCGGGCGCCTAGCAGTGGCTCTCCGTGCAGGTTCACAGTCTTTATTCGTCAGGTGCCCCCAGGAGCAGGGCACAGCACCTCTGAGAGAGGCGAGGCCGGAGCTGAGGCCTGGAGTCGCGACACACACAGAATCCTGCCCCTCCACCCTCTGCACCCGGCTCTGGGCTTGGGGGGGGGGCGGTGTGTGAGAGGGAGTCCCCCAGAAACCCTGGAATCCCGGGCTCTGCAGCAGAGCCCACCGTCCCTGAAAACTGGACGATGCCAGGGGTCCTGGGGCAGGTAAAGGCCAGCAGGACCTTCCCGCCTCCTCGATCAGGGGCTGGCTCCTCTGTCTGCTCCAGCCTGCCATACCCCCTCCCAGGAGTGCCCGTCACCATGTCCACCCTCAGCGGGCACAGTGCTCTCCAGAGCTGACCGTCTCCACCAGGCCAGATGCAGCAGAGAAGGGTGCTCCCTGGGAGAGCCCAGGCTGTCTGGGGGCAGGGGGCCTGCTGGGCTAGAGCCCGGAGGACAGGCCACACACTCAGTGCTGCCACCTGCAGGCTGGGTGCGGCCCACACCACCACTCCACACTGGCTGCTGAGCTCCAAGCTGAGGCTCCCAAGGCTGGTGGGAATAAAGCCGATGCTGGAAATGATGTCTGGACTGGCTCTGTCTGCCTCCCTCTCAAGGATAGCCCTGGGCTGCTCAAGGCAAGGGGGCGGGCGCCGTGGCACCCAGCGTGGCCGGGAGGCTGGGGCTGTGGGAGGGAGGGAGGGACTGAAGCTCCTCCATGGCTGCCCCTCCCTGGCTCGGCCCTGCTCCTCCAGAGAAAGGAAGGCCAGGACGTGTGGCTTCTCTTCGTCATTCATCGCGGAGGGGTGCCCTCCCTCCTGAAGCCTGGTCCCCGGCAGGTGGCATGGTCCCCCGCCTGCAGGCGCAGAGATGGCCTCCCCGGCCCTGGCCCTTGGCCTGAGGCAGGGGCTGCCCGTGGGACAGGCAGGCAGGCAGGTGGGGTGGCTCCAGCCCCTTCCCTCCTTCCCTCGGTTACCCGGTTTGTCCGCTGGATGCCCCCTCCCCCCCAGCCCGGGCCGGGGAGACCGTTAGTCCAGGCGGTGGGGCGAGCGGGTGCGGAGGGCCCTCCGTGGGCAGCAGCGGGTCTAGTCGTCCGGCCGCTCCTCCGGGGGGTCCTTGTCCGCGGGGCGCGCGGCCCGGCGGCAGCGCAAGTGGTCGTTCCAGATCTTGAGGAAGGTGGCCCGGAACTTGTGGATGCGGAAGGCGTAGACGATGGGGTTCATGGCCGAGTTGCCGTGCGTGAGGAAGATGGCGATGTAGGTGAGCAGGCTGGGCTTGTGGCAGCGCGGGCAGAAGAGGGTGATGCAGTTGAGGATGTGCAGGGGCAGCCAGCAGAGCGCGAAGAGCAGCAGGATGAGCGCCAGCGACTTGGCGATCCTCAGCTCCTTGCCGTAGTACTTGTGCGGGTCGCCCGCGGACGCCGACACCTTCTTGCTGAGCTGCCGGCGGATCAGGTAGAACACCTCCAGGTACACGAGCGCCATGAGCAGCAGCGGCGGCAGCACCCACACGAAGAAGTTGAAGTAGACCATGTACTCCATGCTGATGACCTTCTCGAACTCGCAGCGGATCACCGGCTCCCCGGCACTGCCGTTGGCCGCCCAGGCCCGCTGCACCGCGCCCAGGTTGTTCCAGCCGAACATGGGCGTCAGGCCCACCACGAGCGAGAGGAGCCAGCAGCCGGCGATGGCCACCGCGGCCCTCCGGGGCGTCACCACCGTCTTGTACCTGGGGGGGAGGGCAGAGTGAGACCCTGAGGCTCCCGGCTCCCCCAATACCGTCCCCCACCGCCCCACCAGGGCCCAGGGAGCGGGAGTGGGTGTCTTTGGCTAAAGTGCCGTCTCTCAGGGTCTGAGATTGGGGGACGCACTGGCTCACCGCTCTTAGTGATGGAAATCACATGGAAAGCGTAGGATGCTCTTTAGACTTTTAATAAAATCACCGATGTGGAATCGCTGTGTGAGCTGGGCGTGTGCCCTGGTGGCCTCGTCCCTGATTCCTGACAGCCCTCGTGGGGGGAAAGCACCAGCAGGTGAAGACACGGAGGTTCACAGCGTTCTGCGACCTGCAGGCGCCTCCCAGCTCATGTCCCCATCACCACACAGCCACACAGCCACACAGCCACACGGCCCCTGTGCTGGCCACACAGCCACGGCTGCACCAGCCCCTCCCCTGTGCCGGCGACACTCACGAAGCACCCACACCCTCCTCCGGGCTGGTCCACTCCCCGGCCAGCTCCCCCCACTACCCTGTGCCCAGCTTCTCCTCCCTCCCTCCCGCCCCGTCACTGCACAGGGCTTGGCCTCAGAACGGGCTGCGCACACCAGGCCCCTGGGGAATGGCTCTCAGGAGAGCAAGCTGTGCTCCTAAGCCTCTGCTCCTGTTCAGCGAGCTGTGCGTGCCGAGTCCCGGGCACTGCTCTCCGCGGGGAGTGAGCCGAGGACCCCTCCCTCAGCCCACCTGGGGGAGAAGACCCAGGTAACACCACAGGAAGGAGGCAGGCAGTGAGGCGCTGCAGGCGTGGCCTGTGTCCATGGAAGGAAATATCCGGGACCCTGAAGGGCTGAGCTTCCACACATCACGACACACGGACGCTGCAGACATGTGCGTGACCCAGAGCCTGACGAGGTGACAGCCCCGCACCCTCCCGTCCCCGCGGAGGCCGAGTGCGCCCACGCCCCCCCATTCCCGTAAGCACGCCTGGCCAGCAGCCCTCTGGCCGCACACGGCCGTGGAGCGGGAGCCAGAGGCCAGAGGAGCCGGCTCAGCACAGCCTCGTGGTCATTTTCCAAAGCGGCTGCCAGGCTCCGAGCCTGTAAACAGCTCCTGAGGCCCGTGGGGTGAGGGGCCCCCTTCCGGCTGCTTCTCGGTCCCTTTGCAGCGATGACGCCCCAGGCCCGTCCTCCTGGGTCTCACCACGGCCCACAGCCCCCCGAAGGCCTCACGGGAAGGGAAGGGGAGGGGAGGGCGGTTTGGGGGTGGGAGGGGTCTGCAAAGCGAGGTGGATGGGACCTCATTTCTACTCTCCTTATCCTCCAGGTGACTCCCCCATCCTCCCCTCCCCTGGAACCAAGCATCCTGTGTCCCCTCAGCACAGCCTGGGAGCTGCCCCACAGGCAGCATCTGCCTGGGGTTCCCTTCGCCTGGACCTCTGTTCTGCCTCAGCCTGAGAGGGCAGGGCGGAGCTATCCTCCATTTTGTGTAACTGGACCCTCGCCCTCACCCAGCCAAACAGGGTCAGCCAAAGCAGTGACATCACCGCCGTATAAAACCCCTAGACTTGTGGAAGTTCGCTCTGGTCCGCCATGCTGTCGGCGTGAGTGGGATGGAGCCCATGCTAGCGTGGAATTCAGAATTTCTGCAATTGCATCGGATTCGGCTCCCTGGTGGTCCTTGGGGATTACGGAACCTCAGCACAAGCCGAAGCCATTCCCTCCACGGGGACCCCAGCAGGAAGGCCCGCCTGGTGCCCATAATGCAAGGAGCCCGTCTGCCCTCCAAGTCTGCAAGCTACTGCATCAAGTCCTCCTCGAGGCTCTCCGTGTCCCAGAAGCCCGGCCGTGAGTCCCGGGGCCAGACCAAAGCGGCAGGTCTCCGTGACGAGAAGAGAGCGAGGAAGGAGGGCTGCCGGGCACCACCCACGCCTGCAGGGCTGGGGCGCGTGCATTGTCTGTGAGCCCTTCCACACTCACGCCCCGGAACCCCGAGCATCCCAGGGGAACCCCAGTCTGAGGTTCAAGACCCAGAAGCGAGCGAGCCACCAAGCAAGTCTCCGGCTCCCAGCCCGGCTCCTTTGGGGCGACGGCTGGCCGGGCTGTTCGGATGCAGGATGATTGGCAGGTGGAGAAGGCCCCTCTCCTACAAGTTTGACCATGGGATCGTCTGGACCCCGTTCAAAGAGGGGCCTCCCGGAGGTGGGGGTGGGCCGAGGACCACGGAGAGAGGAGGTGGCACTGACTATCCTCGGAGGACCCCCGAGAGAGGAGGTGGTGCTGACTGTCCAGGTGGGGGCGGCGGGGAGGCACCTTCTCCTGGGAGAGGCCCCCTCCCCCCCCTGACTTCCTGGAGCCCCTGGTCACCTCGTTCCTGGGCTCCTCCGGCCAGGTCCCAGCAGACCCTGCGGCCGGCCGGGGTATCAGCTCCCATCTGTTTTCCTTGCTATTTTCTCCACGTGGGAAAGGCCCGGGGCAGGACCTCGGCTGACGTGGGGCAGGTTCTCACAGGAAGGCTCCCTCCCCCGCTCCCCTCCCCCAGGCTGGAGCACCACCTCTCCTGGACCTGGGAAAGGAAAGCAGAGGCTGCAGTCCTGGGTGCACGTGGCTGAGGCACCGGACGTGCCTCCAACATCGGGGTGTCCCTCCCAAATCAGGGTGCAAGGCCTGGCCACCTCGGGCATGCTGGGAACTGGCCCTCAGGAGTGAGGCTGCCTCCGGAGCGGGCGGTCACAGCCGACGGGAGGGGTAGCCACAGGCGGCAGTGACACTCCAAGTGGGGCCTGTCCCCGGGCGGCTCCTTGAAGTTACCATAAAGGGACCGGCCACCTCGAACCCCTCAGGCCCGAGACCCACACCTGAGTCTGCCCTCCCTGTGATTCTTAGAAGCAGAGACACACTGCCAAAACCAGTTTGGCTCAGTGGATAGAGCATCGGCCTGTGGACTAAAAGGTGACGGGTTCGATTCCGGTCAAGGGCATGTACCTTGGTTGTGGGCACATCCCCAGTGGGGGATGTGCAGGAGGCAGCTGATGGATATTTCTCTCTCATCGATGTTTCTGACTCTTTATCCCTCTCCCTTCCTCTCTGTGAAAAATCAATAAAATATATTAAATTAAAAAAAAGAAGAAGAAGAAGCAGACACCAGCTCCACGGCACCCACCAATCCATCAGCATCTGTGGAAGACCACAACGTGGAAGGACGGGGTGTGTGTGTGTGTGTGTGCAGACTCTAGAGGAAGGGCAGAGCCTGAAGGAGAGGCGGGGAGGAGGGTCCCCGATGCCGAGAGCGAGCCTGGCTGGAGGGGAAAGCCGTTCCCTCTGCAGCTGGTGCCAGAGCGAGTGAACAGCCCAGAAGTGGGGCCAGAGGCCGAGGCTCACACCCTGCACCCAGAGGGGCTCCAGGGACAGAGACTGGTGAGAGGGAGGGGCCGGGCGGGAGGCGGGGCCGCAGGTGTGGTCGGGGAGGGTCACCCAGGGCTGCGTGGGTCACGGTCAAGGTTCTGGGGTTTGTTCTAAGCCTTAAGCCCCTTTGCTGGACCTAGGACTGAGGAGCGGAGCGGCTGGAGCACGCCAGTCCTGAGCCCTGCTCTGCGTCCCAGGGTCTGAGCCCCGAAGGCGGCATTTCCCAGCCCCCGGGCCAGGTGGAGGGACAGAAGGGGGGGACAGAAGGGGGGACAGAAGCCAGGACAGCTCCTCCTTCTCGGACCTGAGGCCACCACCTATGCCAGGCAGCAGCTGCGTCTCCTGGGCTCCACCTCCCACAGGGAGGCCCCCACAGTCCAGCCCTGGGGTCCCAGACCCGCCTCCCCCAGCGCCTGCAGCCCTGGGGGGGGGGGGGGTGTATGTGTGTGGCTGCTGGTGGTGCTGACCTCTGCGGCCTGCCTGCCCCGGCCTGGCTTCGGGGCTTCACTGTGGGCTCAGCCAATTTCTGGCACTAAACGCCTTCCGCTGGAAACACCGACATGGCCCCCGTGTTCCTGGTCGAACCCCAAAGGTTTGTCTCGACCCTGAAGCAGGGGAGCTGAGTACAGTCACCACAGAGGACTCCCTGCCAGCCTCTTCACGGATGGTGCTGACTCAGAGGAGAGAGAATTGTAGGGGGCGGGCGGGTGTCGGGAAAGGCACCGTGAGTGAGGCCAGGGGAGAGGAAGCGTCCAGCCAACGTCCGAAACCCGGGCAGGGCCCCAAGGCCTGGCTGTCCTCCGCTTCCCTGTCGCCGGCTCCCGGCTCCCGCACGGGGCCCACAGCTGGGAGAGGGGGGGACTGGGGGGGGGTCAGCACTCTCGGGCATCCTCTGCTGCCCTGAGGCTTGGGGCACCGGCCGAACCCTGTCTGGCCTCCTCCTTCTGGCGTCTGGGGGGGCGGCTGGTGCTCGGCTCCGTCCTCTCCCCCGGCCTCCCTCCTCGGCGGGGAGTCAGCCACTTGTAACTCAAAACTTGGATCTCAAGACCAGGAAGTGAGGCTTTCAGACCATTTAAACTACTTCCTGCCGAGAGAGTCTTGCTCCCCAAGGAGCGCAGGAAACCAGATGCAATCGCGGCAGGCAGAGGGCTGGGCACGCGCCAGGGGCCACGTTGTCGGCATTAACTTTGCCCAGAGGAGTCTGGGGGGCGGGCCCGGGAGGAGCTGGGCGTCTGGGTCCCGAGACCCGGCTGAGACTCTCTCTGCCTGGGCCCCGTGGCATCCGGCACCTGGGAATGTCAGTGTCACACACACACCCCACGGGGCCCTCCTGAGCCGGGGCCAGACCCCGCAGTGCTCGGGGAGGAGGGCAGAATGGGTCCTGGGTTCTCGGCGCCGTGGCCCTCGGAGCCGCTCCTGGTCACGTGGGAGGACTACCACCCACGGCCAGCGGGAAAGACGAGGCACCGGCACCGGGGGTGCCTCCCACCCCTTTCCTGACCCCGGGCACCTGGGAGGAGCAGGAGGAAGACAGCTTCTGTCTGGGGAGCCGGGTCTGATGGAGGCTGAGGCCCCCACCCCCAGGGCAAAGGGAGCCCCCGGGGAGGGGCCAGCTGGTGCTGAAGCATCTAAGGCCACACCCACCCTCAGAGATCGCACGAGACCGGCCTCATGGGTGCCTTGTTCCTGGTGCTCCCACTCGGATGCCCGGGGGGGGGGGGGGGGGGGGGTTTGCTCAGAAGTTCTGACCGGGAGGAGGCCACAGGAGGGGGTGTGGGAGGAGGTCCCTGACCCCTGAGGCCGGTCCGTGGGGACCGGGGCGTCTGACCCGGCGGTTACCCCCGGAAACGGCCCTGACCTCAGCACTCCAGTCACTTCCTGCTCAGGGACGTGGCTCTCCAGCCCCATGTGAAGCCAAGACACTCCCGACAGCCGTGGTGACTTTCCGACTCGCCAGGTGGATGGAAAAATCCATCCTCTGCCCAGGGGTCAGTGAGCTGTGAGAGGCCGGCTGCCCAGGGCGCCGCAGACCCGGGAGGTGGAATTCCTTCCCCGTGACGCGGGCGGCCTGGCGTCAGAGGCGTCACGGGGAAGGAGCCACCGTGGTCCCCACGGGAGGGGCCGGGGCCCACAGCCCAGGGGCTGGGGAGCGCAGAGAGGGGCCCACACTGCCCAGCGAGGGGGCTGTACCCGAGAAGCAGCCAGTCAGGACCCCGAGAGCGGCCTCCTGCAGGGACACTGCTAGCGGCAGGAGCCCAGGTCCGGGCCAGGCCGGAGGGGGAGCTGGCCTTGGTGAAACCCTCCCCTTGGCGGCAACTGAGTCCTCAGTGGGACTGAAGCGAAGCCAGTGGGCACCCGGGAAGGGAGGGGGGAAGACGAGGACCAGTGTGTGTGGGGGGCGGGGCAGGCACATTCAGTTCCCGGAAGGGCGCCCCCCAAGGATGCCGCGCTCTGGCCACTCGCGCAAGGAGGGGAAGACCGGGCACCACGGGATGGAGAGAGAAAAACATTCACTGAGGACTCAGATCTGAGTTCAAATCTCACCCCCCCACCCCCCCCACCCCCGCTGATAGCTGGTGCCTCCAGCTGGTCTACGTTCCTTGTCCTGGGGCTTGTCTGGGGCCCGATGGACTGAGAGGCGTGCTTGGCTGGAATGGTGACTGAGCTAGGTAAGCAGCAGCAGCTGGTGCCCTTTGTGTTCACACACACACACACACACACACACACACCCCTCCCGAAGGACCCCCTGGGACAACGCAACAAAAAGATACTGTTTCACTCGGGGAGGCTGTTTACATGGCTTCAGTATCCACTTTGTATCCAGCTCCCCTCCCAGCTCCGCCTCGGGACAGAACCCCTGTGTTCCCCGTCTGTCCATGGGTGCCGAGCCCAGCAGGGACTGGGTGGGAGTGGGAGCCGGCCCAGCACCTCCCCCCCCCGACCCCTGGGGTGCAGGTTTACATCAGGAAGTCCACCCTGGGGTCCAGCTTCCGTGGCTCCTGCCGACTCCCACCCACTGCCCCTCCAGCCACGGGCTGGGGCAGGAGGGCCTGGTGCAGTGGGAGGTGGGAGGTGGGAGGTGGGAGGTGGGAGGTGGGAGGTGGGAGGTGGGAGGTGGGAGGTGGCGGATCCCCTGAGGATCCATCAGTCCAATTCTCTGCTTTCCTCCCTGAGCGTTTCACTGCAAGTCCCCAGAGGGTGGGAGCCAGGCCCGGGTCCATGTGGGATCCCAGCACCTGCCAGCATCCCTGGCACACAGTGGGCACCCAGCAGCACTGCGGAAGGAGAGCAGATCCCTGCACAAAGCTCCATTAAGAACAGAGAACGCAGAAGAGGAGGGGGCTGGGAAGAGGCAGAGAGTGAGCCCAATGAATGGAAAACAGTTACAAATGTGAGAGAGATTAACTCAGTGGCAGCAGTCCTCACTTTGGGGATGAGAGAAGGAGGAGGGGGGTCGAGGCTTCCTGCTCCTCTCCATCCCTCCTGCTTCCCCACCCCCCGCCAGCACACAGAGACAGACACACAGACAGACACACAGACAGAAGCCTCAGGATTTCTAGTCCACGCTCGTGCCCCCGCCCCAGCCACCACGTTAGGCCATGTAAGTGGGGGGTTCTAGCAGGAGTCCAGCTCAGGTCCTCCTGCTGCAGGTCCAGCTCTGCTCTGCCCGCCAGGGTGCAGGGGAACAGCCTGTTCTCTGGGGCGTGGCCTGCGCCCCTGAATGGAGCGGCAGGGAGCCGGCGGCAGCCTGGCAGCGCCCCAGAGCCGCCTTTGAGGGCAGACCAAGCAGCTCATTCTCAGGCAGTGCTCCACCGCAGCAAAGCCCTGCAGAGCACTCATGGGCCAGGAGCCTGGGGGGAGTCTCAATGACGGGGGGGGGGGGGGGGGGGGGGGAAGGAGGCAGGGGGAGAGGGCAGAAGGGGGAGAGGGAGAGAGGAAGGGGAGAGAGGCAGCTTATTAAGTCAGAGCCTTTTTTCCACCCACCATTCATGAAAGCTTGAAAGCACCGGGCTCGGAGCTGGAAACAGAACATCAGGCTGCGGGCAGCCATGGGCCTTTGGGGACTGACCAGGCCGGAGCCGCGGGCAGCCCCGGCGGGTGAGGGGGAGCCACAGTGCCTCCCTCCCCCACGGACACCAGTCCCCACACGCGGGCCGTTCGGACGGTCCTGTCCACCAGCACCAGCTCTCAGGTCCCCGAAAGCCAAACACCACACCTGTCCCTCCCTCCCAACCCTGACCCCTGGCCCCTGACCCCTGGCCCCTGACCCCTGACCTCCATGCCTTCCCGCTTCCCCAACAGAGGCCGCCCTGGAGGGAGGAGGTCTGACTCAAACTCCAGTTGCCCTCAGCGAATCCGCCGCCTCTCGTTTCCTCACTGGGACATGGAGTGAGTGACGCCTCCGCCACCGCCCTGGTCTCCACGGCCCCCGGACCGCTTCCCCATATCTCCCTCCCTCCTCGGCCCAGTCCCCAGGGGACTCGTCCACGTTCACACCGCTGGGGCTGGACACGGGACTGCAAGTGGGTCAGAGCCCGCAAGGCCTGTTCGGGCCCTGAACCCCGAGGCCGGGGCGTGAGGAGGTGAGCACAGAGCCTCCTAGTCCTGCTCTCCCACCAGCTTCCCCCCCAGGCCCCCGGCACTGCCTCCGATCAGCAGGCCTCACAGGAAGCCCGGCCCCACCTGGTCTGCGAGGAGCCTGGGAGGAAGGGCCTCATGGTGGGTCCCGTAGGAAACAGGACCGGGAACCTCCTGCCGTGGAGAGATCCCCCCCTCGGGGCACACGCAGAGGAAAAGGCGGGACCAGGTGGAAGACGGAGTGGGCAGAGGCTCCTCAGCACCACTCCCAGGGCTTCTGTTGGAGCCATTTCACAGATGGGAAGACCGAGGCCCAGGACGGGCCACAGCAGGCTGGGCTGGCATTGGGGTGGAGGCTGGCCCATGCCCTGCAGCGTGCCTCTCCCTGGCCCACGGTGGGTGTCCCAGACCAGCTCAAAGCCGGGAGGGAGGGCCTGTGCCTCCACCTCTCACCTCCGAGCGCCTGGTGGGTTATTTCTGCCGCCCGGATGCCAGCAGCACCCAGATTTAGCTTCCCTGCCCTTGTGACCAGGCGGCGGGCAGAGGAGCTCTTGCAGGCCCTGGGCCCTGAGAGGAAGCAGCCAGGACGACAGGAAGCCACGCCAGGCTGCGCCCACCGGCAGCCTCGGTCCCGGCTTCGCCCTCTCGGCTCGGCCGGAGCCGATCTCCCTCCAGCCCGTCTCACCGGGGACACTCCGTGGGGACGGCGGTTGAGGGACGGTTACCACACAGCGTCCATTCCGGGTTCTGCCGGCAGGGGCTCAGATCCCACTTTCCTGCTTGCTCTCTTGTTTTCAGGTTCCTTGATCACCCTGCCTCTCACTACCTGCATCTGTGAAATTTTATTTCCTTTTGTTGGACACCAGCCTCACCAAAGGAAATAAAATTAAATTTGCTGCAAAGAAGACTTCCAAGCTGTCCCGAGGTCCAGGGGAGACCGTCAGCTGGCAGGCGCCCAAGCCCGGCCCACGGTGGCTCTCCCAGACCAGCTCAAAGCCGGAGGGAGACCCTGGCACTGAGCCCTGTGCCCGAGCAGCGACAAGGCCCGCCCTCACCTGGGCCCGGTCTCTGTGGCTCCCAGCCACGCCAGTCACTTCCCCTGGCCGAGCGCCAGCACTGCCCGTGTAAAGGAACCCCCAGCCCTCACTGCGGTGGGTGTGTCAGCTGCTCACCCCGACCACGCAGGCGGGCAGACAGGTTGGGGACACCGCCGTCCGCTCCCATCCTCCTCCCAGCAGCTGCAGGAAAGGGGAAGGAGGGGAGTTTTACCTCCGAGCCTCCACAGTCTCTCGAGGCACCTGTCAGTCTTCCCAGTTTACAGATGAAGAAACCGAGGCCAGAGATTTGGCCAAGGAGAGAGCAGAGCTGAGGCTCGGACCCCCATGCCCTGGTGCCGAGCGCCCTGAGGAGCTGGGCCGTGACTTCGGTCACTGACCAACCGACGAGGCGCTTGTGCAGTGGGCCCGGGCAGACCAGGCCCTGAGCTGGGGCTCTGGGTTGCCAGGCCCGAGTTCCCCTCTTCCTGATCTTCCTGGCGGATGGCGGTGTCTCTTCTCTCCCAGCCTCCCCCAGAGGGCAGGGACTCCCCTACGCTTGAGTCGCCTCAAAGATGTGTCCCTTGAACATTGTTCTTCCTGTCTTGACTGCAAACTGAGTGCAGACTTGGGACACATTCTGACGGGAGAAGGGGTGCCTGAGGAAGGTCCCTCCTGGCTGACGGGGAGGCACACCCCTGGGCAGACCCTCCAGGCCCTGGAGCAGCCCCGGCTGCAGGGCTTAGAGCTCAGCACCCGCTGCACCTGGACCAGCCCCAGTGCCTCCCTGTGGCTCAGGGCGTTCTTATGGGTGTGGAGCCTCCGTTCCGCTGGCTGCCCACTGCCCCCTGCCCGCTGCCCCTGCCCCGATCACCAAGCCTCACGCTCATCATCCAGCAGCTCCAGTGGGTGGGAGATGGAGAGGAGGTGGGTCCGTTCCAGGCGTGAGGCACGCCCACTCCTAACTACTCACTCCCACACTCCGCCTGCAGATCGATGCCAAGCCATCAGGCCAAGACTTAGCAGCTCTGAACTGCAGGCCAGAGGCCAGATGGGAGAGGCTGAGGGGGGAGAAGGGTCAGGGGATCTAACCCTCCTCCCCACGCACCCAGAGCCAGCTCACCCCTGAACAACGAAGCTATTTTTCCTTCCCTTTCCGAGAGCGCTGCCTTACAGACAAACATTTGCAGTAGGGGTTGGAATTAAGCCCATTTTATAGGTGTGGAAACTGAGACCCAAGCAGGTAAGTGATTTACCCAAGTTCACTCAGCATTAAGTGTTGGAATCAAGGCTGGAATACGGGTCTCTTCATTCATCTGTTCAACTATTCATTTGACAGTTATGGTTACACTTAGCAGGTATGTGGCTGTTAGCCTCAGCTTTCTCAGGAAATGTGGGAAACAGTGATAGGTTATATCTCTATATATAAAAGGCTATGTGCAAAGGGTCCCCTCGGGATTCAACCAGGAGACCGGGAGTTTGAGTGTGATTGTTCACTATGATGTGCACTGGCCACCAGGGGGTGGCGCGGAACATGGCGGGAGACCAGGGGCGGCGGGGTAGGGGGGAACGGGGAGGGGGGCAGGGAGTGTTTGAGCACAGGTAGAAGGTGTTGTGGGCGTTGTGTGCCTGGGGCCGGCCGCTCAGGCCTCCAGCGGGGCAGCTGGTGAAGGATCAGCCTGGGGGCCTGTGCCCTGAGGCCTGAGGACAGGGCTGGTGTCACCAGAAGACACTTGCTGACTAGAACATGCAAACCGTGCTCCTGCCTCAGGGAGATTGACGGTGGGGGAGGGGCGCAGGCCGGAAGGAGCAGAGCTTGGCTGGGACTCGCATCTGGGCCTGGGAGGGGAGGGGCTGTGTGGGACAGCGCTTTTTTTTTAATTTCTAAAAATAGAGTACAGATAGAACCCCTCCGCACACACGGGTGTGAGCGTGTGAACACACCTCCCCCGCTCCCTCTAATCGCTTGGAACCGCCGTGACCTCTGGCAGTGATGCCTCCCCGGCTCCGTCCACTCTCAGCCCCAGGCCGGGGCCTGCCAGCAGCTCTGAATGGCGTCTGTGTTCCTCCCGGCTCGGCCGCTGTCATCACCGGGCCATGGGAGACCGAGGAGGGGGGCACGGAGGAGGGGGTGTTTACTCTGCAGAGGACAGGCCCGTGCGGTGCCTGCTGAGTCCCCACACACTCGGGACACACACACACCCACCCCCAGCTCAGCCTCAGCCCCATCACTGAGCCCCGGGCCTGCCAGGCCCTTCCCATCTCAGCTGAAAGTGGAAAGCCTCCTGACCGCGGTGAGGACCTGGGCCCCATGTCTCCTCCTACGTGGAGCCCCTGAGGGAGAAGCCCTGGCTCAGCCTCCTGGAGTGACAGCAGCCGGAGCAGTGGGACGCTCCGTCCGGAAAGCCGGCTGGCCTTCGAGAGGCCCCTTCCTGGAGCTGGAAGCGGGGCCCGTCTGCGGGACCACGGGAAGGGGCAGCAGCAGGGTGAGCGAGAGGGGACCCTGAGGACCCCCCGAAGCTGCACTGGAGTCTGAAGGATGCGGTCTCCCCTAGCTCCTCCCTCACCCTCCCTGTTCCCTTCCAGAGGTCACAGCACCATCGCACCCCCTGCCCCCGAGATTCCTTCTCCCGCGGGGCACGGCCGCTCCAGGGCCGGCGGGTCTACGGCTCACAGGCTGCGGTTTTCCTGTCCTCTCACCTCCCCGGCCGCCACCACCCACAGCGTCCCCCCTGCACCCGCCAACAGCCCCGCTTGGTGGGGACCCGCGCGGCGCTTCCTGCAGCCCCGGCTCTCGCTCGCTAATACAATAGTTTATTCGGGACTTTTGACCTTTTCAATGAAATTGGTTTTCCGGCATTTCCTGCTTAAAGCACTTTGGAGACTTCTCAGTGCACTTAGAGGAGAATGGGAACTCCTGACCCTGAGCCTCAGCCCCGCCCCACCCCCCACCCCGGTCCTCGGGCCCCCGGGAGCCTCTGCAGACACTCACTGCCCCCCGGGAATCTGGAGAAGCCACAGAGAAAGCAGGCGGCCCTCCCTCCAGCTCTTCTCGGTTGTCCCTGCAGCTCCTGCCCTTGGGCTCCAGGTCCCACGAAGGCAGTGACCTCACACCCGACACAGGACCCATCACCTCCGGATCCGTGACGGGACGAGGGCTCAGGGCCCGGCCGTGCCATGGGCGTCTCCAGGGATGGTTCAGGGGCCGGTTCTGCCGCCCCTGATTCCACAGCCTCCTGACTCAGTCCCTGTCCACCTCCGAGGGAATCATTTCACACCCGTGACTCTCCATCGGCCTCCCGCATCCTCCCTCTCCATCACGACTCACTTCCCCCTCACCTCCCAGCCCCAGCACCCGCACTCTGCCTCCTGCCCTGCAAGCATGCACCCTGACCGGAACCAGACCGCGACCTCCTGGCTCACAGGCTGATGCTCCTCCGCTGAGCCGCGCCGGCCAGGGCGGACCTTCAATCACAATCAGCACCCTCCCGTCCCTCTCCCCTCCACCCACCACTGATGGGCACCTCTCGGCGCTGTGCGTCGCCGAGGGTCGTTGCTGAGAGCTTCCTGCCGGGCCTCTCGGGCCAGAGGCTGGGAGCACGTCAGCACGGGGGAGGGCGGTGACCTTGGACACCTGGAGGAGTGACCTTGAACACCCAGAGCCCTCGGCCTCCACTTCCTCCTTGCTGGCGAGAGGCTGGACATCCGGGCTCCCTACGGCTCCTCTTGCGTCTCCCACTCTGGCACTCTGACTCATCGTCCTCACTCAGAGGCAGAGAGCAGGTGCCCAGACGACAGGGCGATGGCTCTGGGACGCGAGGCCGCAGACCGCAGCCCGGGGGCCCCAGCCCAGGAGCACTTTGCCGTCAGAAGCCCCAGCTGGCCCGGGAGGAGGCCGCGCTGATGGCTGAAAGCAGACACACCCTAATCCACTAGATTCCTTTCCCGCCCGAGCCGAGCCGGTCCCCAGGGCCGGCTTCCCCCACGCCTGGCTCTGCTTCCCGGGCAGCAGCCCGGCCGGCAGGCTTCCAGCTGTGGACAGAGGCAAGGCCGAGGGACTCCCCTGCCCACTGGAGCGAAGGTGAGGAGGGAGGAAGGAGGGAGCGCAGGGCTGAGCGGGGGCAGGGACGCCCTGCTGCCGGCGGTAAGGAAAGTCTCAGGCGGATTCATGACACAGAGGGCCTCGCTGGCTGCAGACGCTGGTGGACCCTGTCTCCCCTGACCAGACGTTTGCGCAAATTTCCGAACCTCCCTGAGCCTCAGACCTCAATTTATCTAAAAAAAAAAAAAAAAAAGTGTCTGAAGAACAGGAATTTACAGTAACGTCTACTACCGAGAGGCCATGAGCATTACGTGAGATGGAGCAGATAGAAACCCAGCATCGAGCTAGTTCTTAACACCCAGAGCTGTCCCAGGGTCTCAACACACAGCACAGGCAGGAGCGAGAGCTGGAAGGACCCCTGAGATCTGCGTCCAGCCCTCTGTCTGTCTGACGGGCGCGGGGAAAGACCCAGAGAGGCTGAGCCCCGTGTCCAGGGCTGCACAGCTAGTTAGCAGCACAGCATGTCTCCTGAGGTTCCATCCTGTGCAGACCCCGAGCCCGGCTTCCTGCGGAGACGGCAGGGACAGACGGGGAGCCGTGCTGCCTCCGTCGCTGCCCCGGGACACGGACGACCCACCAAGGAGACAAGGCAAGTGCGGACGTGACCTCACGGCACTTGGCACCCCCTGCGGCACCCCCTGTGGCACCCCCTGAAAACGGGGGACGGGGGGGCTGCTGTGTAACAGTACCAGTCGGGGGCAGAGCTTCCCACTCAGCCCCTCAGAGCCCCAGGTTAACAGTGACGCAATGACAAACACACACACAGACACCGTGGGGCAGGCGCATCACAGTCAGGCCCAGCGCTGTGAGCTTCCCGTCCTTCCCGCCACTTCCTGGCCCCTTTTACAGACGAGGAAACCGAGGCTCAGCGGCAGCAGTGAGTCCTGTCTGGGGTCACACTAGCGATGCCAAGGAGGGCTGCACGCAGGTCCACATGCTTAGCCTCCTCCCGGGAGCAGCCTGGGCCCAAGAACACAGCCCCTCAGGGCCCGCTCCTCCCCCTCCTCCCTCCTCCTCACTCCTCCAGGCCAGAGCACAGAAGCCGCCCCGAGGGAGGGGCAGGCTGCAGCCACCGCCACCCCCGGGCCAGTGGGACACATTCCGCTATCCCATCTTTCACGCCGGGACCAGCCTTTGATCTGCCTCACACCCACTCCAGACGGTTTCCCAGCCGCTTCCCTGACTCAGGGACACTGTGTGCTCGGCTCAGAGGTCCCGCCACCCTGAGGGCAGGGCCAGTCTCCCTGCCCAGCCCTCTGCCACCGGGGGAGCCGGCGGGCACAGAGATGGAGAGCTCAAAGCCCTCAGTGCCCACGCGCCTGCCTCTCCCCTGAGCAGCGTCTCTGCCCCACCTCCCGGGAAGCTGGAGGCTGGGGAGGCAGGCAGAGAGCTACATTTCGGTGCTGGGTGTGAGGGACGGGGAGCCAGGGGTCAGGGGACCCAGGCTCACTCCCCACGGCAGCAGGACTCCCTGGGGGTCGGTTTTCCCTTTACCAGCTCCCCTGGCGCTTCCCGATAGGATCATGGTGAGAACGGGGGAGATGCCGCATGAAAAAATGCTCTGAAAAGTCCCACGACTGTAACGCAGGCGGGCGGTACGCGGGCGGCCGGGCTGCCTGGGCAGACGGCCAAGTGAGGCCAGAGGCCCCGCACCCCAGATGGGAAGGAGGTGCCAGCGGCGGCCAGAGCTCCCGGGCGCTGACCCACGGGACTGAGAGGGCCCGGGGCGCCCCACAGCCCGGCTGGCGGGGTGCCCGCGCTCCCCTGGCACTGGGCTCCCGGCATTGCCCGGCAATAGGACCGGGGCCTGGAAGTCCTGGGCACGGAGCCCCATCGGACTCGGCACCCCCGTGAGCACGGCCACCAGCAGGCCACCCCCCCTGGGGCTGCTGGACCGGACCCGTGGCCCCTCTGCGGTGACCACAGAGACCTGCTGGGTTGGTGACGGAACAGGGACGTCCAGAGAAGGGGCCTGTTTCTCCCTCCTCCTGACGGCAGCCGAGATCTCTGGGCAGAGGGACTCTGACTGCTCAGCTCCCAGGGCACCGGAGGGTGGAGCCGGCGGGCACAGGGAGGAGTGCCTCCGGGAAGGCTGCCCTGCCCAGCTCCTGGCGGGTACCCACCCCAGCAGCCTGTTCCTCTCATGCCCCCTGGGACCAGTGGGCTCAGCTCGTCCCCCAGCGCTCACCTAGACTGTCCTGGTGGCCCCTCCAAACCCTACCCAGCAGGCTGGGCAGCTGGCCGGGCCCTGAGAACAGCAGCAGCTTGGCACGGGGCTCCTAGGCACTGCCCGGCCCTGTCCTCCAGGTCCAGATCCTCCGCTTCCACCACAGCTCGGCCCAGCACCCCGAGCGGAGGGCAGAGGCGCCTGGGGGCCGGACGCCTGCCCCCGAGGACTCCGTGTCCCCCGTCTGTCCACTCCGGACGGCCCTCACGCCGCCCAGCACGGGCGTGGCCGGCCCTCCGCGCCGGGACTCACCGCAGCGGGATCTTGACGCGCAGGTAGCGGTCCACGGCGATGGCCAGCAGGGCCAGGATGGAGCTCTGCGTGAGGATGAGCACGGGGCAGGCGACCATGAGGCAGGTGTAGAAGGAGGTCTGCGGCCCGATGTTGATGAGGATGGCGAGCGGGATGACCAGCGCACCCACGGCCACGTCAGCCACCGCCAGCGAGGCGATGAAGTAGAAGGTGGCGTCCCGCAGCGCCTGGTTCACCCGCACGGCCCAGATCACCAGCACGTTCCCCGGCACGGACACCAGGGCGATGAGCACCTCGATGCCGATGTAGGCGGCCTGGAAGGCCGAGACGGGCGGCATGGCGGGCGGCGGCCGGGCACATCGGCGGGGGGCACCTGCAGTCAGGAGGCCGGGGTGGAGAGGCTGTGGGCGGCGGGGGACCCAGGGGACGGGCCCCGGGAGTCCCTCCCCTTGGAGCTGTGTCCGCTGGGTGCCCACCGGGGCTGGTGAGACCCCTGGCCCTCTGTCTGCCTAGCCTCTGTACCTCCCCGGACCACCCCGAGGTCTCATTCACCCCTCCCGCCCGCTGCACACGCCCCACCAGGTCCCCACGCCCGGCTTTGCCCGCCGATGCCCCAGACCAGCGTGCCAGGAGCTCACCAGCCTGCCTGCCGGCCGCCAGGGGGGCCTGGAGGTGGTGCCCGAAGTCGGGGGCACCTGCTGCGGCCCAGAACGGGGGAGCCAGGCGCGCGGGGCTGGGCTGGGCTCCGGGCACCACGCCGGCCGCTCATGTCCTCGCTCCCTCCGCTGCAGCGAGCGCCGCCGGCCAGCCTCGCCAGCATCACATGGTGCGGAGCTCTGCCCGGCCGCTTTTAAAGAGGCAGCGCCTGCCCTCACCTGGGACAACGGGTCTGGGGTCTGAATCTGTCCTGGCGGGGCGGGGGGCCCTTTCCCCGCGAGCGCCCGCCCTCCCGCACCGGGACGTGGGCACCGGCTCCCGGCGGCGCCCTGGCCCCGCTCCAGCTCTGCAGACCGCGCCCGCCCACCGCCAGGAAGGGGGCTCCCTGGTCGCCCGCTTCGCCCTCTCCCTCTCCCGCACCCGCCGAGCCCGATGGAGGCAGCACAGACCTGCCCTGGTCCCCGAAGCCGGCAGCCCTCAGCCACCTGAGCCGTCCGAGCCCCCCAGCCAGGCTCTCAGCCTCCGCCAGCGTGGGCGCCCGAACCCCGGCCAGCCCTCCAGGTCCAGCCCAGGTCCAGGTCCAGCCCAGGTCCAGCCCAGGTCCAGTCCAGGCTGGGGTGCAGCGGTGCAGACTTGGCTCAGGCGCCGGGGCACGGGGCTGAGTGACAGGAGGGCTCCGCAGACCAGACTGGAAGGGCGGGGGCGGCGGCACCTCGGGGCCCCTCCCTCCTCACCCTCCCCCTCCTCCCTCACCCCCTCCGCTCCACAAAGGAAGTGATTCTGGGTGAGAAACGCCGGGAAAACGTGAGCTGTCCCTGCGCCGCCCCCGCCCTCCCCGCCCCCGTGTGAATCCAGCCTCCAGCGTCCGCTCCCCAGGATGCGGGATGCTGGGAGGCGCCCCTACACCAGCGGCCCAGCGCCCACATCCACCTCACCTGCCGCCCCTCCCGGTCCTCAGCTCTGAGACCTGCTCCCGGAGCCAGCCTCCGTTCCCATCCCCCCCCCCCGCCCCCCATCCTCCCTCTGCACCTCCTCCTGAGCCCTTACACCCTTTCTCCGTCTCTCAGCAAATTCCCTTTACAGACCACGGGGTGCCCAGGCTCAGGGAGCCATCTGCTCCCCAGGCCACCTCCATGACCCCCCTCTCCTACACCTCCTGCCCCTCTCCCGCTCTGCACAGCCCAGCGGGAAGCAAGCTCCGCCTTCCCCACCTGGGTCCCCTCTGGCTGCCTCCTGCTCAGGGTCAGGTCCGATGGCCCCCGCTGTCCACCGAGGACTCCGACCCCCCAGCCCAGCGCTGACCCCCATGCAGGACAGAGATCCCCCGCTGAAGCCTTGGGGGCGCTGGGGGTGGGCATCTTCCAGTTCTGCCTCAGACACCGTAGTCTGTGGACTTCCCTGGAGCCTCGTTGGGGAATCTGGGAAGTGTAATTCCTCCTCAGGCTACACAGACGCCCGGAGCACTCCCAGGGGCTCCTGTTCGAGCCTCCTCACTCCCCTTTGGCAACGAGAGCCTTTGCCGCCTCCCCCCGGCTCCCGCAGGCTCTCACCTGGCACAGCCTGCCCCAGGCCCCAGGCCCCAGGCGCCTACCACAGTTAAAGACTCAGCCTTGCCCTAGCGGTGTTGCTCAGTGGATAGAGCGTCGGCCTGCAGACCAAAGGGTCCTGGGTTCGATTCCTGTCAGGGGCACGTACCTCTGTTGCAGGCTCCTCCCTGGCCCAGGCCCTGGTTGGGACGCCTGCAGGAGGCAACCCACCCATGTATTTCTCTCACATCCACGTTTCTCTCCGTCTTTCCCTCTCTCTTCCACTCTCTCTAAAAATCAGTGGAATAATAGCCTTGGGTGAGGATTAAAAAATAAAAATAAAATAAAATAATTTTAAAAAAAGATGGCTTCTCCCGGCACCTGCAGCTCTTCATCAGGCATCGCCTCGGGCCCCCCCCCCCGGGCCTCGCCTGGGGCACCAGCCATGGACCTGGGCTTCTCTGACCCTGGAGGCAGCCTCTGGCGGATCCACCTGCCACCACACCACCTGGAGGCCTGGTCGCTCACCATGGCATGGGCTCAGCAGAGCTCAGGCCCTGGCACGGCCCAGTTCGTCCGCACCCTCCTTGCCAGACCCTCCCACACCAAGGGCACAGGGCAGAGGGGCAATCAAGGCCGGGAGAAACGGGACTTCCTCTGCCCCTTCCTCCTCCCTCCTTCCTGCTTCCTGCTTCCTGCACATCCACTCCCCTTCCTCCTTCCTATCCATCCAGCTCCTCCTGCTCCTCAATAAAAAGAAATGTGCTCCCAGCTTCTGCACGTGCTGAGGGGAGAGGAGGCCATGGAGACGTGGGGCGGGGGGGGCTCCCCAAATTCAATTCAGAGCACACAGCCACGTTTTCCTGGGCTATAGCTTCTATGGCATAAAGTTCACCCATTTAAAGGGTGCGACTCGATGGCTTTTAGTACAGTTACTGAATTGTGCAACTATCACCCCAATTTAATTTAGGGCATTTCATCTCCCCGAAACCTTCCAGCTGTTAGCGCTTTTTTCCCACCCTGCCCGTTCCCTCTCAGACGCTGGAAACCACGGAGCCGCGTTCGGTCTCAAAAGATTTGCCTGTTCTGACGGTTCTCATACGTGGAGCTATGGGGCCGTGCAGGACGGCAACCACCGAAGAATGAAGTCTATGCACGCTCTGCTGTTCAGAGCTCTGCACCCTCACGTTGTGGCTGCTGAAGTACAGTTTTGTACCCATTTCGCAGAGCAGGAAACTGAGACTCAGGGCGGATGTGGGTGTGCTGAGCGTTGTGATGCATCCAGAGCCAGGAGCAGCGGCCCCGTGCAGGCGGTGCCTGGGGCTTGGGGTCCCCCTGCTGGCCAGAGGGAAGCCCGGACAGACGTGGGGCGAGGAGGCTGCTCCCTGCCGGCTGGGTGCTGGTGGGAGGAACCAAGTCCCTGTACAGCTTTAGGCAGAGACCACTGCGCCCCACCTCGGAGGGTCTGGAGCTGAAGGCTCCTAGGAATGCCCAGCAGATCTCTCCGCCGAAGAATGGGGAGACGGTCCTGCCCCCCAAGCCAAGGCCAAGTCTCCGAAGCCAGGCCCAGGGCTGAACTGGCTCCTCCTTGGAGAAATCTCCGGAGAAAAGAGTCTTCAACTTCCACTGACCTGACTGCCCTCCGCTCTGACTCAGAAAGCCGGGCCCAGACCAGCCGGGGGATTGCTGGGCGTTTCGCTAATTCAGTCCTCCGCAGAGGCTGTGAATTTGGGCTCCAGTGTCAAATATTGTCCCTCTGTCCCTTCTCGAGAGTCTGGTAGGGCACCGGTTTTCTCGCCTGTGAAATGGGGACGTGACACTTCGAAAGGGCTGATGGGAGGACGTAGTGCTGGGCTCTGAAGCACTGTGTTCAGCAGACATTGCTTTCCTGCTCTGTCCCTTCCCTTGGAGAAGAGCGGGGAGGGCTCAGGGCACAGGAAAACTGGACAGAAAGGGGAGGCGGTACTGCCACTTCTCACCTCCCTGTGCTCCCACCCCTGTCTGCAAGGGGAGGGCGGCAGCTGCCTTTGTCCCCTGCCTAGGCCCTGGCCCAGCCAAAAGCCTGCACAGCTGTTGGAATGGCCCGGATGCCTGGGGTTTAGGGTTAGGCCCAGGACGGCGGGGGTTGGGGAAATGGGGGCGCCCCCAAGGAGCATCTCCCCAGTCTCCTTACATCTCGCAGGTCAGCTGCCCCAGCCTGGGGAGCGGGGCCGGGGGGGGGGGGCAGAGGAGTTCCCCCGTGCCCTCCCTGGTCCCCTGCCCTCTGGTGCCTTCTCCCTGAGGCGGAACCCACCCCGCCCCACCCCATCCACGTGCTGCCAGCTGTCGCCGGCCTGAGCCGGGCACTCCGCCCGCTGCTCGCCCGTGAATCGCCAGCATTGACGCTCCGGGCCCAGCTCCACCTGTTCCCCTCGGACTGAGCGGCGGCGGGGCTGTGCGGCCCCATCTGTTGTCCTCCATCCAGCTCTCCTCTCAGCCGAGAGACGACTTCAAGCCCAGCTTCACCTGCAGGAATGGGGGGGCGGGGACTGCAGGAGGCTGAGAGAGGGTCTGCGTGGGCCTGTCCTTCCCACCCAGGCCCACCAGCACCTCCCAACACCCTGCTTCCCCAAGGGCGTGTGCGTGGTTCCCTGCCCCCTTTCTACCCGTCCTCACTCTGAGCCGAGGGCCCCTCCGCGTGCAATGTCAGCAGAACGACCCGACACTATTTTTTAAAATATATTTTATTAATTTTTTACGGAGAGGAAGAGAGAGGGATAGAGAGCTAGAAACATCGATGAGAGAGAACCATCGATCAGCTGCCTCTTGCACACCCCCAACTGGGGATGTGCCCACAACCAAGGTACATGCCCTTGACCAGAACGAAACTGGGACCCTTCAGTCTGCAGGCCAATGCTCTATCCACTGAGCCACACCAATCAGGGCCCATTGACGCTCTATCCACTGAGCCAAACTGGTTTCGGCAGAACCGACGCTTTTTACATTCGTGTTTGCTGTGCAGCGACCTGTGAGCACAGGACAGGGGCCCTCCGCAGGAGGAGGAGGCGCGTCCTGGGCACTCAGGATGTGTGCGGCTGGGCGGGCAGCGTGAGATGATGCCGCCGCCGGGGCTTGGCCGGCAGTTATTCCCTCTCGGTTCTGGAGGCGGCACGTCCGAGGTCAGGGCACAGCGCGGGCCGATTCGGCGAGGACACTGCTCTTCCTTCGCAGCTCAGCTCACATGGCCTCTCCTAGGTGCAAGCAGGTGGAGGGAGAGCTCTCTCTGGGGTCTCTTTTTTTAATTTTCATTTTTATTGATTTCAGACAGGAAGGGGGAGGGAGGGAGGGAGGGAGGGAGGGAGGGAGGGAGGGAGGGATAATCATGGATCGGCTGCCTCCTGCACGCCCCCTACTGGGGATGGAGCCCACAACCCGGGCATGTGCCCTGACCAGGAATCTAACTGTGACCTCCTGGTTCCTAGGTGGACGCTCCACCCCTGAGCCACACGGGCCGCCGGGCTGTGGGCTTGCTTAGCTCTGGGGACTCAGAAAACCGGGACTCCTAAGCCCCTGTCTTGGGGCCTGCCCCTGCCCCTCAGGTCCTCTGTGCGGGCTCCACCCACCTCTTAGCTGTGCCCCGCCCGCTGCAGGCCTGGCCTGAGCCACTACCTCTGAGCACTTCCTCTAAGTGGGCACTTCCTTCCAAGAGCGCTGTCCCCAGAGGTTCCCTCACATCCGCAGTGATGGAGAGGGCGGGGAGGGGTGGGCGGAGGAGGCACCAGGGGGAGAGCTTTAGGTTCCAAGGAGAGAAAATAGAATTTCTGCTGAGCAGAGGGACGGAGGGAGGGAGGGAGGGAGGGAGGGAGGGAGGGAGGGAGAGACAGGATCCAGGAAGCTTCTACTTTGGTCTCGGCATCGGTGTTTCATGGGATGGGGCATGGTGTGTGTGCGTGTGTGTGTGTGTGTGTGTGTGTGTGTGTATTTATAACTCAAAACAGACCGAGCTGAGATCCCTCAAGTGCCAGGGGCGTGGCTGACCATGGACAGGGGTGGGGGGTGGGGTGTCACCATTGAAAGGCTGCAGAGCCTGTCCACCTGGCTGGGCGGGGAGTCCCCCAGAGAACCCCAGCCCTCAGGGACAGTAACATCCCTCTGATAGCAACAGCTGCCTGGGTACCAGGCCCTGAGCTACAGGCATTATCCTCCCCGTTTGCAGAATGAGAAACTGAGGCTCGGAGGGTACGTAACCAGCCTGGAGCCTCGCAGCTGTACGTGGTGAGGCCTCGCCCAGCGCCTGGCTTGTGTGGTGGGAGGAGAGGCCCAGAGCTAGGCATCCCCACGTCAGCTCAGCCGGCGGCCACCCAACCCTCCACCCTGAGCATTGGTGGGCGTGGGGAGGGGACAGGGAGCTACCAACCCAGGAGAGGTGCTGGGGGAGTGTGTGCGCGCGTATGTGTGAGTGTGTGCACGCATGTGAGACTGTGAGTGTGCACGTGTGTGTGACTATGTGACTATCAATGTGTGTATGTGTGTGTGCACGACTGAGTGTGTGCATGTGTGAGTGTGTGCACGTGTGTGAGACTGAGTGTGTGCACGTGTGTGACTATGTGACTATCAATGTGTGTATGTGTGTGTGCGCGACTGAGTGTGTGCATGTGTGAGTGTGTGCACGTGTGTGAGACTGAGTGTGTGCACGTGTGTGAGACTGAGTGTGTGCACGTGTGAGTATGTGAGTGTGTGCACGTGTATGAGTCTGTGAGTGTGTGACTGAATGTGTGTATGTGTGTATGTGTATGCGTGCACGACTGAGTGTGTGCATGTGTGAGTGTATGCATGTGTGTGAGACTATGAGTGTGTGCATGTGTGTGTGACTATGAGTGTGTGCGTGCGTGGTGTGTGTGGTGTGTGTGTGTGTGTGTGTGTGTGGTGTGTGTGTGCCTTGTGTATGGCGTGTGTGTGGCCTATGTGTGTGGTGCAAGTGTGCGTGTGGTGTGTGTGTGGCCTGTGTGTGTGGTGCATGTGTGGTGCATAGGTCCATATACCAGGCGACCCCCAGGCGAAGGCACACGGGTATGATGATTTGTGGAGGGGCTTCAGGGTTCCTTGAATGCGTGTTCGCTGGCTCTGAGGATGAGGAGGCGGCGGGCATCCAGGGCGGTTCACGCGCCTCTGCCATCTGCCTCCGCAGGCCAGTGGCTCCTGCTCCCGTTCTCCGCCTGAGGCCCCTGCTCTGATCACCATGCGTCTGTGGTTTCACTGCAGCACCAGGGTCGGGAGGGGAGGCCTGGGAGACCTGAGGTCAGAAGTCACGCTCTTGGCTGCCAACCTCACCCCCGGGAACAGGTCCCGGCCAGGACAGCCGGGGAGGGGAGGGCAGAGCCGAGAGGAGACATCACAGGCGCCGTCTGCTCCAGAAGGAGGGAGGGAGGAGGTGCCATGAGCACCGAGCATCGTGCCAACACCGCCCCCGGGCTCCAGGCACTGCTCCAGGCTGCCGGTCTGCGGGAGATGGAATATTCCTAAATTCACGACTCCAGAGTGAGGCTGCCCATCTCAGAATAAACACACACCCCCACGCTCCCCACGCCCGCGGCTCCCGTCCTCGGGCAGCCCCCACCTCCAAGGGCCAGGGGCCCGCCTCCTGGCTCTTTACCTGACAATCCTGTGCTCCTCTGAGCTCCCTCCTCATCCTCACCCCATGGGTACCACCAGCATCACAGACACGTGGGCTCTGACGTCCAGGTGACCCCAAGAAGGAGAGAGCCCCGAACCCTCACTCTGCACAGAAGGGACTGTCTCTTGGGGCAGCTGTCCACACCACACGCACTTGCTGAGTGCCTACTGCATGCACTCTGGAGAGGAGCTGGTCCCACAGTTGTCCAGGGCCTGGGCTTTGGCCGTAACCTTAGTGGACTAGGCTGTTCCCGACTCCGGAGTCGGCTGGGCTGGTGCTGATCCTGCCTCCACCTCTGTTGCTCCCGTGAGCAGACTTCCTCACCTGACCCCCAGTCTGACACCTGGCGTGACGACCCCTCGTGGTGATGGTGGGGCGTCCACAAGGCGCCTCGTAAGTGGGAGCGTTCTAAGTGAGTAGCTGGGGGTGAGGACCCGGTAAGCATGGCCTCCCTCCCCTCGCCGGTCCTGCCTGGGCCCAGGGTGCTCCCCACCGTCCAGCCCCCACGGGGATGCCGCCGGCAGCACCCGCTGGCTCCGGGCTCAGGAATCGAGGAGCCTGCTCCTTGCCTGGGATCAGGAAGTTGGGGGGCCTTTCCAGCCACCACAGGAAACGTCACTTTCAGAAATGTGGCCGCACCAGGAAAGATGAGGCACAGGAGGGACTGGAGGTTCGGAGAGCCAGACCCAGTGCTGGGTCACAGCTCTGCAGAAAGGCTGGGAGGGGAGGGGGCCAGGGGAGCACTGAGCCCCAGTCCAGAGCAGTCCCCTGACCCGGTTCCCAAACCCTCAACCTCCCCTCCCCGTCTGTAAGGGCAGCAAGGCCAGCCCTGGGCTGAGGGAGGCGGGGCCGGGTCTCCACTGGGGAGAAAGGAGCCAAGATGGTGAGGACGTGAGCCTGGGAGGGGATGAGCGTGGGCTGTGGGGACTGCTAGGGGTGAGGAGAGGTCCCCCAACCCCACCCCTGCCCCAGGAGGCCCTCGGCTGGCCCAGGCCCAGCGAGGAAGGGCACTCGGCACCGGGTCCGAGGGTGGAATGCGGCGTCCGCACGGCCGCTATGCGGGGAACGCGGCAGATGGACTTGCCCGGACCATTTGTCTCCTTGTCTCCAGGCTCCCTGGAGAGGATGGAGGGAGGCTGGGGACAGACAGACAGAGGATGTCGGGAAGGCAGGGAAGCCACGCCAGGAATGGCTGAGTGGGCGCATGAGTCACAGCGGAGGACATGGGAATGGGGCAGCGAGCGGATCCCGGTCAGACATGCTTGACGGAAGCGCACGTGCCCCTGACCTTGGCACGTGGTCGGCCGCTCAGGGCAGAGTGAACGGCCTTGGGAGTCGTTCCTTGAGGAGCCATGCACAGAGCAGCCAGCATTGACCCACGCAGGGTGCACCCTCGGGAGAACAGGGCCCCCGGGTGCAGGGAAGAGGTCTGGGAAGAGAGGTCCCTCCTGGGGGAGGCAGAGGAGGGAGGGAGGCAGAGGGAAGCGAGGAGGACGAGGAGGAAACCCAGACGGGGCCGGGAGGGTGCAGGGTGGCAGGAGCTGGGAGAGCGGAGCCTGGGGGACCGTGGCCGGCAGACCAACCACGAGACGGACACAGAGCCGTCGCCTGCGCCGCACCTGCCGAGGGTCTGTGCCAGGGAAGGCGGAGGCAGCGGGCAGACAGTGAGTGAGTGTGAAGTCCCCATCCCAGACATGGTGACGAAGGAGCGGCTGGGACAGAGCCATCATCCAGGATTCCTCGGAAAAGGGGGTTTTGGGTGGAGTGAGTGCAGGCAGGCAGAGACGGAGAGGTTAGAGATTCTTGGGGGGAAGAGGGACATGGAATCAAGTGCTTGAGACGAGAGGAGCTCCAAGCCCCTGCAGTTAACAGGCAGCACAACTAGCTACGGCCCCTGGGGAGACAGTTTGTCACTCCCATTTGAAGACGGAAATATGAAGCCCTGAGGGGGAAGAGACGGGCCTCTGACACAGAGGCGGTCAGTCCTGGGCTGCATGAGGCCACCTGTCTTTCTGGGCCACAAAGGCCCTTCCAGGCCAGGGCGGGGCTGGCCGTCCGCGGTCCGGGGAGGGGAATGCAGGGAGGGTCCCCCAGCACATTGCGGGGGGGCGGGGGGGCGGGGGAGGCTGTGGGAGAGGCTTGGGGAGGAGAAGACAGAGCCGGAGGAAAGCGAGGCACCTCCACCCCGGCAGCAGCTGCTCCCAAATATGTCACAACTTGTCAAAGAGGCAGAAATAGAAGCTGCCCAGGGAGTGGGAGGGGGTATGGCCCACGGGCCTTCTGAGCCCCAAGGAGGGCAGGAGGGGGCGGAAGGGAGGGGGCAGGAGGGGGGAGGCTGTGGTAAGTAGGACAGGGATGCCAGGCCTAGGTGGGCTGGCCCGGCTCCAGGGAGCCATCCAGTGGCCTCTGGCGAGACTGAGCGTGGGGGCGGAGGTGGCAACAGGAAAGAAGAACCGCCCACGCGCTCGGTCCACACTGACCCCCGAGTCCGCTCCTCAGGGTGCGGCCGGCTCACAGGCCTCTCGGAGAGGCCCTCCTGCCCGAGCGTGCGTGCCCTGCAGGCCGCAGGCTTCAGGGGCCACTCAGTCCAGCACCTGCCTCCCACACGGAGGAGCAGGGAGGAGGGCAGCCGCCCTCACTTCCAGTCCAGGGCTCCCTCCTCCACGGTCTTCCCTTCCTGAGGGCCCAGCTCCGGGAACCACTTGGAACTCGAACCCCGCCCCATCCCCAAGGCTCAGGTGCACACCGCCCACACCCTGCAGGCCCGTCAGGCTCTGTGACCACCAAGCACCTCCTCGGACCCGTCCCCGGACCCTCCCGTCCCTCCAGGCCTCGCCCTTGCCCGCCCAGCAGAAGCCAGAGATTCTTGGCGAGTGCCCTGGCGCTGAGAGACCTGGCGCTGGGCCCACTCCGGCGGGAGGGACTTCCCAGGGTGATCTGAGGCTTGTCCTCAGAGGAAAAGGACACAGTGTGGGCCGTCCCTCCAGGCCCTCCCCTCCAGCTCTCCCCCCTCCCCCTCCCGGGAGCTGGTGCTGGTCGGCACCCATTGTCCTGGCTGCTGGGGCCCCAGCCTGGACCCAACGAGGGACCCAGCAGGGAGAACAGAGACTCAGCCTTCTCTGCGGAAGCCAATGGCTCTCCCTCCAGCACCTGAGGCTCTGGACCGGAACCTGGCCGGGTGTTAGCCAATCAGCCTGGCAGCCCAGGCCGCCCACCTGCGAGGCCAGCTGGGCCTGGGAGATGCTGGGGAGCCGAGGGGGAGAGGGAGCAGGGAGCAGGGAGCAGGGAGCAGGTGAAGGGGGTTTCCTGGACCATGCAAATGAGGCCAGCCAGGCGCGCAGGGAGGAGCGGTCACGCTGGGACGGTGGTGGGGTGAGGGCTGCCTCTGGAGGGGCCTCTGTGCCCAGGCCAGTGGGTGGGGATTAGGGCCTGACGCCCCGCTGTCAGGTCGCAGCTGATGGATCTCCACTGCTGGGAGCACAAAGACGCTCTGTGGTGGCCCCAATGTGTTCCTGTCCATCAGAGGGCGGCTTGGGGAGGGGGAGGGTGCCAGGGGAGGAAGGCCAGGTCTCCAGGTGCCGCTTCACGGCACCGCGGCTCCGAGAGGAGCAAGGTGGGTGAAGGGACAGCCCCCCTTTGGGGGGTTGATGTCAGAGACACCCGAGCTGCCCTATCTTCCGAGTCCTGGGAGGGCGAGGGCCCCAGAGCGGGGCCAGGGCATGGTCCCCTGGCCACTGACTGACAGACACACAAACACGTCTACACACGGAGTCACGGAGACACAGGCGCACAGGGTCAGCCTGGCCTCAGGGAACTGAGTTCTGCGGGTCTGGAGTGAAGGCCACAGCACCCTCCCCAGGGCCACACCACCCTCCCGGGGGTCACACCACCCTCCCCGGGGCCACACCACCCTCCCGGGGGCCACACCACCCTCCCCGGGGCCACACCACCCCTCCCGGGGGTCACAGCAACCCTCCCAAGGCCATACCACACATCCCAGGGGTCACAGCACCCCTCCCCAGGGCCACACCACCCCTCCCTGGGGCAACAGCACCCTCCCCGGGGCCACACCACCCTCCCCGGGGCCACAGCACCCTCCCCAGGGTCACACCACCCTTCAAGGCCACAGCACCCTCCCCAGGGCCACAACACCCCTCCCCGAGGCCACACCACCCCTCGGTGCTATCGCCGCTCATTGCCTACCTCAGTGAGCACACTGTGTGCGGGTGGTGAGTATTACAGGCCTGTTCACGTCTTACTCACGCCACCGGCCCCGGCGCCCAGCACACATGGGCCAGACCTGATTCTTGACAGAAAGAGTGACGAATACCTCTGTCCCCGGCGAGCAGGGGTTGTCCCTCCCTTGTTCCTGGTGTTCTGGCTCCCGGGAGGCTGCGCGGGGAGCCGGGGACACGCCTCAGGGAGGCCAGGTGGGGAGGAGGTGTCTCCATGGGCCCGGTGCGTGCACACACATGCGCACACACACGCACACGCGTGTGCACACACACACACACACACACACACACACGCACCATCCTTTGCCAGCAGACATGCCCATCCTCCCCGTCCACGCGTCCTCCTGCCTCTAAGCCGGCCGTTCTACCCCAGGACCTCGCGCTCGTTCCCGAAGGCCGGCTGTCCTCTCCCATGGGTGCCCCTGCCTGACTTCCAAGTCCCCCCATCACTGCTGGGCGCCCCCTTCTCTGCAGGCTTGTCCCGAACCCTGAGCTCCACCGACCCGTCCCCCGTCCCCTCCGCCTCTCGCCTGGACCCTGCGTGACCTCCTGACCCAGCGGTGCTCTCCTCCTCCCACACCCCACCCAGACTCTCTGCAAACTCTGACACCCCTGCTCGAGGAACCCACTCGTGTGCACACGGCGGCAGCCCCACGCTCACGGGGACGGGACCAACTCCCTGGCACTGTAACAGGACCTCCCCGCTCCGGCCAGCTCAGCAGCTAGAGCGTGAGATCCCGAAACTCCCCGCGAGTCCTCCCGCTCCCCTTCCTCCAGGACATGGACACGCTGACCGGAGAGGCAAGGCCCGTGGGGTCCCAAAAGGACAGAACGATGCCATTTCTGGGTTTCCATAGTAACTCCAGCATCCCTCCTGGTCTCGGGGCCCCTAGGGTTCGCGTGTAGTAACCCTGCAGCCCTAACGTGGCCCTTGTCCACTCCCGCCCCCACTGGACGGCAGCACGGGTCCGCTCTGACCCAAGGCCTCTGCCAAGAGGGGACCCCGCACTGAGAGGCCCAGGGGTGAGCCAGTCCCTCCTGCACTCGCATTTGAGAGAGACCTGCAGGACGGGGGCCATGAAGACCCAGACAGGAAGAGGCAGAGCCAGCCAGGAGGCCAGGAGCCGGGAGATTTAAATTGTGCGGAGGGGCTCTGCCCCCCCCCCCACCACCACGATGGCGAGGACTCAGGGAACCTCGGGTCCGACTGGGGCAGAAGAGACTGGAGGACACGACGTAGGGGAGGGAGGGTGGAGACGCAGGGTCCCCCAGACCTGACTTTCCACAGCTGGAGGGTGGCAACCTGACCAGCGTATTCTAGGCTCCCACTGGCAGTTCCTCTCCCCCCCCAGGTACCCCCATAACTGGCCCTGGGAGACACGGCCAAGGCTGCTGTGGAGACCAGAAGGGCAGCCACGTGGCCCTTCGACCGGCCCTTCTCGCCCCTGGACACGCCTGCCGGACGGGCAGCAGCCTGCCCTCTGGGAGGGACTCCTGTCTGGCCATGGCCCTCGGGGCTGCCAGGAAGCAGGCGATGAATTGATGTAGGACCCCTTCCAGCCGAAGCCCACCCCGCCGGCCCCCGCCCTGGCTCTTTGGGACCAGCCACAGGGGCAGGCAGGCCCCCCGCCAGGAGTAATTGAAAGGAGCAGATGAGAATGTGTTCCCCACTCCCCTGCCCGCCCCAGGGGGGGCCGCCGAGAAATGAAAACTAATCAAATTACACCGAGGGCCTCCCTCCCAGGCCCAGGAGCCCAGGGCTGGCCGGGGCAGGCAGGCAGGCTGGGTGGGTGGGTGGGAGGAGGCCGGGGCGGGCGGGGGGGGGGGTCACGTCTAATCCACTGTGAACGTCTTGATGTGCAGCAACAGCTTAGAGGGGGCTCAGGTTTCTGTGGCGTTGGCTATATTTATCTCTGGTTCCGTGCCAGCGGGGAGGGTTTAAATGGCACCCAGCAGTTGGCGTGAGGGGCTGCGGGAGCTCGGGGGCCGGTGGCAGGAACCAGCCTCTTCCGACCCCATGGAGCTGTACGAGACGCCCCCCTACTTCTACCAGGAGCCCCACTTCTTCGACGGGGAGAACTACCTGCCCGCCCACCTCCAGGGCTTCGAGCCGCCCGGCTACGAGCGTGCCGAGCTCGGCCTCAGCCCCGAGGCCCGGGGACCCCTCTACGACAAGGGCCTGGGGACCCCCGAGCACTGCCCGGGCCAGTGCCTGCCGTGGGCGTGCAAGGCCTGCAAGCGGAAGTCGGTGTCCGTGG
Organism: Pipistrellus hanaki; assembly: GCF_964339955.1. Classification (NCBI taxonomy): domain Eukaryota; kingdom Metazoa; phylum Chordata; class Mammalia; order Chiroptera; family Vespertilionidae; genus Pipistrellus; species Pipistrellus hanaki. The sequence goes on from NC_140522.1 coordinate 47,130, forward strand.
ACCGGCGGCGGGCGGCCACGCTGCGGGAGAAGCGCCGGCTCAAGAAGGTGAACGAGGCCTTCGAGGCGCTCAAGCGCAGCACCCTGCTCAACCCCAACCAGCGGCTGCCCAAGGTGGAGATCCTGCGCAGCGCCATCCAGTACATCGAGCGCCTGCAGGCCCTGCTCAGCTCCCTCCGCCAGGAGGAGCGCGGGCTGCGCTGCCCGCGGGGCGGGCCCCAGGCCGGGGTAAGTGGCTGCCCGCCTGCCCCGGGGGGGGGGGCCGCAGCCTCGGGCCCATCCTGTGTCCTGTGTCCTTCCCAGATGGGACAGAGGCAGCAGGACAAGCAGAGATGGGGAGATGGGGGGGGAGGGGTCAGGGATCCAAAGGAGGAGTAGGGAACAAGTCCAGAGTCAGCAGGGTGCTGACTGGGATGGACAGCTCTGCCCCCCGCCCCCCTACCCCAGCTGGCACCCCAGCACTGGCACAGGGAGGACACTGTGCCTGCCCCAGGGGCCCCTGCTGGGCCGGACATCCGGCTCTCAGGGTCCCTTTAAGCTGGTGTCGTGTCCACCCAGATGGAAGCCAGGAAAGGCCTGGGAGCTGGGGGGAGGGGTGGGAAGGGAGGAGGGAGGGGTGAATTGTGATGCTCCTCGGACAAGGGGTGACCTGCTGGAGGGGTAGCCTCGGCCCAAGAGCTTCTGCCCCGGGGACTGGACAGAGGGTGCCACCGAGACGGCTGTGCCTGACCTTGGGCCTCGGTGTCCAGCAGGTTCCCAGCGAATGCAGCTCCCACAGCGCCTCCTGCAGTCCAGAGTGGGGCAGCGCCCTGGAGTTCGGCCCCAACCCAGGGGGTAAGTGTGGTAGGGCCTTGGTCAGCGTGGCTCAGACCCCTCAGCCTTGTCCAGCCCAGAGAGCCCCTCATTCCTTATCCCCTGCCCCTGGCTCCTCCCCTGGGCCTCTGCAGAGTGGACTAAAGCCTTGGCCAGCGAGAGGCCGGCCTCCTGCAGCTCTCGGCCGGTGCCTGGTGGCCCGTGGCTGACCTTCCCCGTGGGGAGGACACTGTCCCTGCCCCAGGGGTCACTGGGAGTCCCTGAGCCCGTGCTGCCTAAGGCCAGCAAGACCAGGGCGTCTCCCAGGACACACCACCAGGGTCCACCTCCCTCCGCCCCAGGATAGCTGCTCCCACCCCCAGCCCAGCCCCAGGGGGAGCTGGGAGGAGGCACCTGCCCCACGTGCCGCTGGGAAGGGCAGCAGCACTCCTGAGCTGGGGATGCCTGTGGCAGGTGACCCCGCCCACCTTCTCCCCACAGACCACCTGCTCCCGGCGGACCCTGCCGACGCCCACAACCTGCACTCGCTCACCTCCATCGTGGACAGCATCACCATGGGGGACGTCTCTGTGGCCTTCCCGGACGAAGCCCTGCCCAACTGAGGCGGTCTGCGGCCGGCGGCCGGGGGCCCACAGGCCGGCCACAGATGCCGCCTGCGCCAGGCTGTCCTGAGGCCCGGGGCCAGCCTGCCCCCTCCTGGCCTGTCGAAGGTTAAGCCGCCATCCAGAGAGGGCGTGGGCACTCTCACTCGCTGACGGCTCAGAGCTCAGGGCCATCGGGTCCAGGGAGACAGAGCAGGGGACCAGAGCGCCTGGGGGGCCCTTCAGGGGCAAACCCAGGAGCTTCCCTTCGATTTTAACTCAGCCTTCCACTCCCCGCCCCCCCCCCAATCCCGTCTGAGCGACCGGGGTCCTGACCCGGACACACGGAGCGCCCCGTCGGCTCTTCCTGGGGCAGCGGCCGGGCTGGGCCTGCCCTGACCCGGGAGCAGGAGGGGGGGCCCGTCCCCGTCCCCGGGGCCAAGCTTCTGCGTGAACACTGGGAGCTCCCAGGTCTCCGCTGTTTGTTCTGCGTGCTGTTTGTGAAGCTGCCATCTGACCAAGGGGTCCCGTGCTGAGGTGCCCGGGACGGGATGGGGGGAGGGGGGTCCGGGGGTGACTTCCTTTGATAACTAAGCATTGTGTGGTTTTGCTATTGTTTTGTAATTTTTTTTTTTTTGCTAACTTATTTGGATTTCCTTTTTTAAAAAAATGAATAAACACTGGGTGCTAGATGTCCGTGATGATGTAGACAGAGGGGTGCCTGCCGCTCCTGCCCCCCTCAGTCCAGACATGCCGAGGATTGGGCATGAGCCCCACCCCTGGAAGCCAGGTTGGCCCACAGCTGAGGCCCGGCACCCTCTAATTCACAACACCTTGCACTCATCACCACCCTCCAGGTCCTCCAATGAACCGAGCACAGGCCTGGGGCTCAGCCCACACCCCCGCGGGGTGCAGCTGGGATTTGTGGGTTTCCCTCCCTAATCCCTGCCTCTCCTCTGGTGTGGCATCGCCAGGAGCCCGTAGGGATGTGGGAGAGGATGGAACCCCACCGCGCCCTGCCGTTGTCCATCATCGGGCAGCGGGGACGGTGGCCTGGCCTGCAGCCTGGAGGAGGGAGATTCAGCAGTTGGGGGGAGTGCATGGGGGCTCCCCGAGAACCACATGGGAAGGGAAGCGGGGGCTGGCTGCTGCTTTTTAGTCTGGCTTCCTGAGAGGAACAAGGACTGGACACGTGACACAGGATCAACTGGGGAGGCATCAGGAGCTAGAATTCCCATGGACCATGAAGCATCCACTAAAAACGTTATTAATTCCAACTGCTTTGGGCTGTTTGATTTATTGCAAATTATAAGTTTCAGAATCATGACAGAAGTCAGGAGTCTGAGCGTGGTATCCTCCAGGCCAACTCAGTTCTCTGGGGCCCTTAAGGGGGGACCCCAGTTGCTGAGCAGGCGCTGGTGCCCGAGGCTCAGCCCTCCAGACTTGCTCCTGAAGATGGGAACCCAAGTGCAGCCCCCCAGGGTGTGCCAGAAACTGCGTTAGAAGAAAAACAGAGGAGGCAGGCGGGCTCAGGCCCTGGGGGAGGGCGAGGGCGAGGGCGAGGGTGAGGGCGAGGGCGAGGGCCAGGCCTGCTGGGAATCACAGGCTGGGCCAACCACATGGGGTTTCCCCGTTTGCATCCTGTTGCCTCTCGCCCTCGGGAAGGTGCAGGGAGCACCTGGGTCCCTCCCTGACTCACTGGCCTTGGACAGGAGGGCGGCTCAGGCCCAGTGCCTCTGCCTGGCACCCTCCAGGCTCCTGGGGACACTGCCCACTGCCTTCGGGTGCCCCTGCTGGGCTGGGGCTGGGCGGGGGCTGGCCACGGGCCTCCGTCTCTGTTCAGGAGCTGGGGGCTCTGGGGTTGCTGGGTACATTTTTAGTTTATTCCTCCTCAGTTGTCGTGTCATTTGGGAGCTGAGGTCCATATTCATACGCGGGTGAGGAGGAGCCGTCCTCAGCAGCCGTGCCCAGGGCTGGCCGCCCCCACCGTGCCGGGTGTGGCCACGCCTGCCTCGCTCCCCGCACGGAGGACGCAGCTGGGACTGCACAGTGACGGGCGCCGCCAGCCTCACGCTGGTGGCGGAGCCCAGGGACTTTCCACATTAACAAGAGCACAGTCTGCACCACTGCATTCCCGAGAAGGATGAATGAGTAATGAGGGCAGTTCTTTAGGGAAATTACTTTAAGTCCCAGTCTCCGGTGGAAGCACCTACAATAAATCAAACTGGGTTAATCAAATGTCGGGAATAAGACTTTGGGGAATCAGCCTGGAAGGAGATCATGGCTGGCAAGAGGGCTGGCAGCAGGCAGGCTGCCCCTCCCTCCCACCCGGCACCAGCAGCCCAAACCGCCCTCTCAGGCTGGGTTTGTACGCGTGGAAGCTACCGCCCACCAGCTCTCTGCCCCGAGCAGAGTCCTAGGCCTGGAGGACGCAGACACGTTAGAAAAGGACTGGAGCCATGTTTAAGTTATAAAACCAGGTTGTTTATTGGCAAGGCACGCACACACACGCACACACACACACCCAGGCACCCCCTCTGAGGCACTGAGCTGGCACAGTGCTGAGGAGGGACTGGCAGGAAGCTGTGAGGGCTCAGGCCTCCTGACTGCAAATACACTCACTGAGCATCAGCCTCCTCTGATGAGCAGACAGGAGCCTCATCACCCACCGGCCTCGCCCCCATCACCTCCCTAAACACTGCACAATGCCTAAGGACCCAGGGCCCACCAGCTGCCGCTTATGACACAACCACGTGGAGGATGAGGTGGAGGACGGCTGTGGCCACGCCCACGTACCAGCTCATTGGATCCCGACTGTCACATGGCCTTGTGGCCCCCACTCCACCAACCGGAGCCTGGGGTTTCTCCAGGACCTTCCTGTCCATCACCCCAGCACAGGGGCTTTCTCTCCCTGCCCCTCATCTCCGCAGTGGCTGATGTGGGGAAGGGGCAGGGCACAAGGGGAGCCCCCACTCCAGCATGGGGACCTCACCTCTGAGACGGTGCCAAGTGCTGAGCCTGGCACTGCCCCACTAGCAGTGCCTCCCGCAGAACCAGGTCCGGCTGCTCAGCACCTGCTGGGAGTGTGGCCCCCACACCTGCCTCTGAATGTGGGTCCCGCACTTCCCGCACCATGTGGGGTGAGGAATGGGTGCAGGAGAGGGTTTCCTGGGAATGACATGCTGCTGGGTACAAACTTGTGGAGGAGGCAGGCCCTGCACACCCAGGGAGCCCTGAGCAAGGGGTGGAGGGACGCCTTCACCCACATCCGATGACCTGGGGCCCGACTCACTTAGGGGGAAGCCTCACGCTCTTCCCAGGAGAGAGGAGAGGCAGCCTCAGCCTCCCTTCTCCCCAAACCGAGGCTGAGGCAGTGCACACTCACTTCACGCTATGGGCTGGGATTCCTGCAGGGAGCTAGGGACCCGAGGGGCCCGGGGGCCGAGGGGCAGGGTGCAGAGCAGGGCTGGCAGTGCCTGGGGTGGTCTCTGTCCTGCCCAGAGCTAAGGCAGCAGGTCCCGACCCTCCCCACACGCTTTCCCTGCCCCCCAGCAGCTCCACCCCACCCTGGACAGGAGGCATCCCTCTGCCCGCCCTCTGGCTTCCTCCACTGGCCATCCTGCGCCTCACTGACGGGGGCTGTTTCCACACTTAGACCCTTGGCACACGCGCACACACACAGCCCGTTTCTCCCAGCTTCTTCTCAGATGCACACGTGGGTTCAGCTTAGGCCAGGCCTGGGACCTCCCCAGCCTCACCCAGGACAGGCCACTGCCGCCCAGCCTGCAGGGGTCCCGGAGAAGCCATGCCACTGGGCAGAGCCAGGACAGGGACAGGGACCAGAGGCAGAGCCCACACGCAGTCTGAGGTACTCCTTTCCTGGGAAGGTCGCCCGGCCAGGGTCGGTGCCCTGGTCTCCCCTGGAGGTCAGAGTCCAGGTGGGGCCAGGACCAGGAGGAAGGTGGAGTCACGCCACCTGGGGCTGCATGACTCCAGGAGGCCCCGCCACATCAGACGCGGGGCCTAGGGTGGTGGACGCCCAGGGGTGGGTGAATGTTCTGAGGTCCAGGGCGGCTGGAGAGTCGCCGAAGAGCTGGGAGCCTGGGAGGACGGGGGCGAGCAGGAGGGGTCCAGCGGCCGAGCCTGTGGCACCCTGGGGGAGTGGCTAGTCCCGGAAGGCAGAGAGCATGTGTCCGTAGAGATAGTGGGAGTGCGCTGAGGGAGAGGGGGGCGTTAGCGGTAGACGGTGCCCCGAGGAGAGGCCGGTGGAGGCACCCCCAGCAAGCAGAGCACCAGGCCAGAAGCAGCAGAGCCCGCGGGCCAGCCGGGAGGGCGAGGAGGGCGCCGAGGCCGAGGGGCCGGGCTGGCCCACTTACCCCGCGCCGCGGGCACAGGCCAGACCGGAGGTCAGCAGGTGTAGGTCCGCACCGTGGAGGTCTCCGGCCTCTGCGCCCCGGCCGGCCCGGCTGGGAGGCGGAGCCGAGAACACACAGGGCGGCTGTTAGTAGGGGCACCAGCGCTGGGCGCCCCAGCACGGCCACAGCGGTCAGCGCAGCGCAGGCAGCCAGGCGGCAGCGGCACTCACCTTCAGGCGTGACCGTCTTGGGCGGGGCCGGCGGGGGCTGCAGGGGCCCCAGCGGGGACATGCCGAGCACGCCTGCCGAGAGGTCCCGGGGCCGGAAGCGCTTCCTCCAGGAGGGCGCGCGGCGGAACACCTTGTCCTCCCCCTGCAGGGACACAGCGGCTGCACCTCCCTCCCTCCCGGCGCTCGCTGGCTCCCTGGAGGCTCCCTGACGGACACTGTCTCCGGGGAGCGGGGGGGACCTCTGGGGGAATCTGTCCGTCACGCAGGTGGACTGTCTCCCTGCACACGGTCATCTCCCCTGGGCCTGGGACCCCCCAGAACCCCCAGGCGTCCTCCTGTGTCATCGTGGGACGTGCTCACCAGGCACTGGGGAGATCAGACCCCCGAGAGTGGTGTCTGTAACTCACACATACACAGCACATGTGTGTGTGTGCCTGTGCGTGTCACCAACGCCAGGGCACCCCGTGCAGCTGGTGCTGGCGGTCCGCGTGGGTCCTGTCTGCTGAGGCCCCGCGGTCACAACACAGGGAGGGCTCAGCCCCCGGGGAGGAAGCTCTGGGACATCCGCGGTGTGAGCAGGGGCCGCGGGGCCTCGGGTGGGGGACACGCTCTCAGAGCAGATGGAGTGAAGGTGGAGAAGCCAGTTAAGCGGTCTGGGGTCTCCTGTAACTGGCTTGGAGCCCAGGAGCTAAGGCAGACATGACAGGCCAGGGCACGCAGGCCAGGGACAGGAGCATGAGGGGGTGGGCTGTGTCCTCAGGAAACGGGGTGGGGGGTCAGGTGTCTCCATGGGTGCATGAGCCAACAATGACCAACAAGGCCCCCGTTCAGACGGCACTCACATCATCCAGCTTCCGGTCGGTGCCCAAGGCCAAGAGGTTGTTGAACTCTCTCTCCATCGCCTGGCGTGCCTGGCGTCCACGGGAAGAGAGGGAGAGGCAGGAGGGACTGAGAGCCACAGAGACAGAGGCGAGGCCAGGGCGCCACCACCAGCCACACCTTCCACACCCGAGGCTCCCTCCCCGGCTGCCACCTCTTTGAGGACAAATAGGAGGAGGAAGCCGTTCACAGAGCCAGCACTTCCAGCCCCACCCCCACCCCGCTGCCCGCAGGACGGTGCACAGGCCGGACATAAACAGCTCAGAGAAGTCAGCGTGTTCCTGGACGGCGGTCCCCGGACAAGGACACATCATTACGAGCATCCCTGGCCAGGCGGAGGCTCAGGCAGGCAGGAGAGGGCGGTGCCGGGCGCTCGGTGAAGCACCCGTGCCCCTGAGGCCCTGCTGCACAGGGACACCTGGAGGAACAGTGACGGGCAGGGCCCCTGCCGCAGTGCCGCCCACCTGGGTGTTCTGGGTGGGGATCTGCAGGACCAGGGCCAGCGTGTTGTGGTCGAAGTTCTCGTCCAGGGCCAGCAGGGCGCCGTGCACGCCGCTCTCCTGCAGGTTCCCTGCATAGTCCCGCAGCCCGATGGACTGGACCCAGTGCACCACCTGCTCGTTGGTCCAGACCAGCACGTCTGAGGCAGGAAAAGAGCAGAAGGACCCAGGTCCAGAGGCTTTCGGGAAAGAGGGGAGCCCCCAGACCACAGTCCCCGCCTTCCCTGGCCTCTGCTCCACCCCATCTCCCTCCTCCATCCTGAGCCCCCTCTCCTTCCCTCTCAGCTTTGGGGTGAGGCCCCTGCACCCAGGCACCTGCACCTTCTCAGAGGCCCCCGTGGCCCGCTCACCCCTGATCTCGTGCTGGCTCTCCTCCCGCCTCCTCTCCAGCTCCTTCCGGTCGTAGTTGAGCCTCTTCAGACACATGATGCCGTACTGCAGGCTGCTTCTGCAGGCACACAGCCCACCCAGCCTCAGGGCCACGCCCCTGCCCAGCTGCCCACGTCCTCCAGCACCGGGAGCCCCAGACGCTCTGCTCCACCTGCACGCGACCCGCCAAGGCCACTCCCTCTCTGGTCCTCTGAGAGGGGCCTCACGATGAAGGAAGTTCTCCCATGGAAGCAGCATGGCCCTCCCTCCCCACGACTGAGTGACCGAGGCCCGCCTGCCCACCAGTCAATGAAACAGCCCTGGGAGAAACCTCCAGGCGGGGAGTTAGAGAAACGACTGCTCTTCAGGGGCGAAGGGGAGAGAATCCAGCTTCCGCAAAAGGAGCTGTTGCCACCAGAAGGGCCACGGGGAGGGACTGAGAGGGAGCCCAGCGCCTGCTCACCGGTGGAAGCTGTCCACCATCTTCAGGTGCACCCGCAGGTCCTTCTTGGTCAGGTGGTCCAGCATGCGCGCGTCCACCAGGCACTCCATGAAGTAGCTGCGGTACTGGGGCAGCCCCAGGCTGGGCAGCCACTCGTTGCCGATCCACTCGTGGCTCATGTCCCCATAGGCCAGGGTCTGGGAGGAAGGCAGGGCCAGGCTGCGGCCGCCCACAGCAAGCAGCGCTGTGAGCATTAGCTCGTTCCTCAGAGGCGGGGCGGGGGGGGGGGGTTTTCAATGGGGCTTTTTAGGTCCCAAAACGATGGCTCCATCAGGGACACAGCAGCTTCCTGGCAGGCATACGGGGCGGCTACCTCGAGTCTCAGCCTCACCCCTGCTGACGGCTGCAGGGCAGAGGGCCTGAGAGGGAAACCGGAGGGTCTGCTCCTCCCCGCCCCACGCCCCGGAGGGGACCTCTGAGCTTTCTGTCCCTTGCTCAAAGAAAGGTTTAACGGTTTTTACAATCACCAAGTTGCTTTTCTCTAAGACAGCAATGTTCAACCTTTTTCATCTCAGAGCACACATATGCTAATTACTAAAAGTCTGTGACACAAAAAAAAATTGTACTTTTGGAAGATCTGAAAAAAATGGGTGTAATTTTGACTCATGCCTGGTGTTGTGCTGGCTGCTGTCATTTCCATTGGGAAAGCTGAGGAGGGCGGTCCGGGCCCTGGCGGAGGGCCGGGCAGGGCCTGTCTGACCTGGGGCACAGCAGCCCTCAGTCCTGCTCAGATCACAGGCCCTCCGGGAGGGCGGGGGAGGAACAGGGTGCTTCCAGCCTACACCTCATTCCTGAAGGGCGCCCAACGGGGAGGGTGTTGGAGGCACAAGGCAGGCACAGCCCTCAGGGCGCCTCCCCTGCCAACCTGAGAATCCAGGACAGCAGCTGAAGGGGAACGAGGAGGGAGGGTCCCCGCAGGTGCCTGGACCCCGCGTCCGGCAGGGGGTCTTACCTGAGCCCAGCTGCCCTCCTCACTGTCCTAGCAGGAACGTGCAGCATGAGGGGAAATGGCCAAGTCAAGAACCTGGCAGAACACCCAGGCCCCACTGAGAGGGAGCCAGCACCCAGGGCTGGGTGGGTGAGCAAGGAACGTGTTGGCGAGGTTGAGGGAGCAGGAGGCAGGTGTGGGTGCCATGCTTTCGGTAAGAGGGCAGCAAGGCCTTCCATCCTTGCACAGGGCTCAGCACCAGGCAGGACCCGGGGTCCAGGCCCACAGCAGTGCCAAGCTCTCTCCATCCCTCATGCCTCACCCCTGGCCTGGTCCCAGCTGTGACCGTAGAATGGACTCCGCCCCCCACCCTCACCCAACCACTCTGTCTCACTCCTTCCTCACCAACCCTCCACCTGAGAACACACTCAGTCACACGTCAGGGCTACTCTCACACTCGGCAACTTCCCACAACCTTCCCCCCTTGGGGCCATCAGCCCTAACCCCAGGCCCAGCGCCAACTCACTGTTTTAGTGGATGTTGCCAGAGTTTCCATCTCTTCATGGGTGACCCAGACATTCCCGGAGGACTGCAGAGAGAGAGGAAACCTGGCTGGTCCTGCAGCGGGTCCCCCAAGGACAAGAACAAAGCTCCCTCCCGAGTCCTCCCACAGCCTGGCCCCAGCTCTGCTCACTGTCAGCTCTGTGTCCCTTTGCTGGGCACAGAGCCTGGCACTGGGATGTGTCCCCCATGCCTCCTCAGTGAGTGAGTGTGAATGCTGCAGCCCCCAGCCACGGGGAGGGCCCATGACCCCACTCCCTCTGCCATCACCATCAGAACCCCGAGGCCCGGCTGGAGCTGCTGCCTGGAGATCGGGGACTACTGGCAGAGTCAGGTGGGAGACGAGCCCCTGGTGGTATGTGGGAGGCAGGAGCTGGATCTGCTGGGACCCCGGAAGCAGCATCACCCCTGCAGACCAGGTGCAGCCCCGTGTGGGGATGGGAAGGGAGGGGCAGACACAGCTGCCATCCCTCCGAAGACCCCTGGGTGGCGTGGCAGAGCTGCTCCAGGGCCCGGGAAGGGTCTCGGGAGGGAGAGGCCACTCACAGTCCTGGAGGTGGGTGGGGCGGAGGGGCTGGTCAGCGACACCATCTCCTGGATGGCCAGCCGCAGCTTCAGCCGGTGCAGGGCGTTGCTGATGCCGATCTCCCGCTGGATCTCCGTGTCCGACAGGGCCGACATGATGGCCCCGCTCTTGACGTTGGCCCGGCAGGCCGCCACGTACCAGGCCGGCATCCCCACCCAGAGCTGCACACACGGGCACGGGTCACCACTCAGCCTTTCTCCAAGAGCTGGGCACCCCCCAGGCAAGGCCAGGCCCAGCACGGTCTCAGAGGAGCAGACTGGAGAGGACCATCATCAAACGCGTCTCCCTTCACAGCGGAAACTCTGGGCCTGGGGCGGAAGGGGCTCCCAGCTCTGCCGGGGCCCAGCTCCCGGGGCGGCCACAGCAGTCAGCACCTGTGGGTCCTATGGCTCAGCGGTGCCCGCCGCCCTTCGCCATCAGGTATCCGCTGTGCCGATGGGCATGGGGGTGGGCAAGTCTAGGTCCCCTGTGCACTGGGTAGGGGAGAAGCATGCTGGGAAAGTTCTTCCCAGGAGCCGCCCACCCAGGCCCTGAGTGGACCCTCTGCCTAGGTACCTCTAGCCAGGAGACCACGGTAGGGCCGTCCCACTGGGCAAAGGGCAGTCCCTTTCGGCGGGCGTCTTCAAGCAGCTGGTGCCTTGCAGGGAGAGGAGCAGACTCAGCAGTCCTTCCTGTCCCGCCCCAGGCTGAGTCCAGGGACATGACTGTGCCCCGTGCTGAGCTCCCCTACTCACCCCGCACCCGCTGCCCCCTGCTCTACGCCTGAAGCAGTGTGACTCGGGCAGGAACGCACTCCGACCTGAGGTGAGAGCTCTCACCGTGCATGCGGCCCGACCTCGACCATGTCGGTCTCCTCCGCAGGGCACGTAACGGCCAGCGCCCAGCCCCTGCGTGACCCCACACACCAGGCCAGCTTGGTTCAGAAAGGGCCTCCTGGGCTCTGCCCACCTGAGCTCAGTCCCCTGCAGCCCAGGGGACAGGCGGCCTGGACAGTGGTGCTTACTTCTTTTTCAGCCGCCGATCCCTCTCTGCCTGGGTCCCCAGCTTGGCAGGCACCAGGGGCTCCTGCAGACCAAGCTCGGCGTCTGTCAGAACTAGAAGGGAAGGAGCGGCAGGTCAGCAAGACCCTCTGCTGGTCCCCACCCTGGCAGGTCCAAGACTGGGGAATAGACCAGCAGGAACCTCCTCGGTGCATGAAACCCAGGGCCCGACGACGACCCACCATTCTGGGAGCCTCCGCTCAGGTCCCTGCAACCAGCCCACCCCAGCCCAGACAGTGCCCCTGAGCGCTGGCCCTGCGGGTATTTTCCGATGGGATGGAGCCACACTGTGCGACACTAAGAGCAGCAGAATCCTAACCAGAACCTGTCCCTCCTCCAAACCAAGCTGCAAAGACCAGGAGAGCCAGACACGATGGGCCACGAGGCTCAGAGAGAGTTCTCCTGGCCCAGGTCAGATGGGGAGACGCCTCTCTCGGGGTGCCCTCCGGTGCCAAAGCCACCAGGGGAGCAAGTCCAAGTCTGTCCTCTCCACCCACGGCCTCTGAGCGAAGGCCATCGCCCAGGGCGCGTGCAGGCAGCACCTTCGGGCACACGGGGCAGCTGGTGAGGCTGGTCCAGAAGTCGGAGGCGCTGCCCTCGGCTCAGGGGCGAGCATGGCGGGAGGAGCACAGGAAATCAGGCTTCACGCAGGAGCCTCCTGCACTGTCCAGACTCAGCAGCCTGGTCTGTGTGCTCAGCTCCCCCGTGCTGGGGCAGACTCTCCACCCCGGCCCTGGCAGAGGCTCCCACAGAGTAGAGGGCTCCCCCCTCCCAGTCCTTCTGACTCACACCTTCCTAATTATGCATCGGGCTTAAAGGTTCCTTTTCTCATGGATCATGCAGGCTCCCCTTCCTAAAACTTGTTCATGCTGTCCCTGCCCTGTGGGTTTCTAAACCTCCTCAGAGGATTCTGCAAGGCCCTTGTGAGCTAACCCCAGCCCAGGGTCCAGGCCACCTCCTCTCTCCCCACCCCTCCCACCCTCTGACTCGGCTGCATTCAAGACTCGCACACACACGTCATTGCCTTTCTCAGACCCCCTCCCCTTCCTACTTTGCCTCTGAGTCAGCCCAGATGCTGCCAGCAGAGCGAGCTGCTCCCATGGCCCCCATGGAGCCCATGGCACCGAGGCTGAGGCCAGCTCCTGGAGCGCCTTGGGCATCTCACCGCCATCACCGCCTTGGAATTGTCCTTTCACGGTTCCTTCTCATTAGAGCTCCTTGCAGGGTGGACTTGACACTGAGCCTGTGTCCAGTCACCCAACAGGGGTCTGCTACACAAGGACTGGGAGGTGCGGGAAGAGAGCGGACACGGCTGTGTGCCTGCCACCTGCCAGGTGTGCTAGGCTTCACGTCATCACACAGGTGGTGCGGTGCCCACTGCCAGGCTCCTACTCCAACAGGCACATGGAATGTGGGCCCCGGAGGCCAGGCGGACCACAAGTCCTAACCCCACTGCCTCTCCTGGAGGTCCTGGGCACCGAGCATCAGAACCCTCGCTGGACGACCCCTCACAGGCCCAGCCTTCACTCCGTACAGGAACCTCTTCGCAGCGGCGGCCTGACCCTGGGCGGGAGTCCCTGGGGGACGGGCAGCTGCCCGCTGGGGAACAGCAGGCTGACAGAGACCCCCTCGGGCTGGGGTCCCTGCGGGCGGGCGGCAGCAGCAGCAGCCAGGCGCACACCCAGCACCCTCCTGCCCTGGCCCTCTCCCTGAACGCGGCCTCGACTGCCAGGAAGGGGGCACAGACCGTGGCCCGCAGCTCCGTCGCGGCTCAGCTGGCTCAGCCTGCCCTTCTCCTTCTTGCCAAACAGGCGGCCGATGGAGGACTTGATGCCCTTGCGCTTGGCGCCCTTGTGCAAGGAGTCCTGGCTGCTGCTGCTGCTGGGGCTGCTGCCCTGCTCCTCCACGGCACTGCGGGCGCAGGAGGGGGGGAGCGCCCTGAGCGTGCAGCGGGGGCGGGGTCAGGCCTCGGGAGCTGCAGGCAGGTCAGGCGGGGTGAGGGGGAGATCAGAGCAGGTGACAAGGGAGACGTGGGACTGTCCCCCTCAGAGAAGGGAGACGTTGAGACCGAGGGACGGGGCGGGTGTGACGGCCTTGGGGAGGGGCAGCTGGGAGGGCTCCCCTACCTCTTGCCTTCCTCCTGGCTCAGGGCTGGGTGGCCGAGCTTCTCGAGCCGCAGCGTCCTGGGTGAGGAAGGAGGAGAAGTCTCACATTTTATGGTGGCTTTATCCTCTCGGTTCTGTTCCCGAGACACTGGTGACTGAACAGACAGTGAAGCCATCAGGGGATAGAGGGAGAGATCGGGCCGCAGGAGCGCAGAGCAGAGGCCTGGGGCCTGGGGAGAAGCCGGAGGACCGACCACAGGACCTGCTCAGGCCCACTCACCTGCAGCTTCCTCCGGTGCTTCCGCAGGTCACTGGGCTGGAAGAGAGAGCAGCGTGAGCTCACGCACCTGGGGACCTGCACGCCCACCCACGGGAGCCCAGGGCGGAGGGGGGGGGGGGGCGGGGGGGAGTCAGGACCTCGCCCAGGTCCACAGACATCGCAGCTGAGAGCAGCTGCCCAGAACCATAAGCCAGGGCCCTCTGCGGGGAGACGGGTGGGCACCGGTGAGCTTCCTGAGCCCGTGCTCCTCCAGGGAGAGGTGTGTCCAGACAGGACATGCTCGTGGCGGGACGTGTGGGATGCGCACATCACGGGGGGCGGGGGAGCCCTGCCAGCCCCAAGGCTGAGCCCAGCGATGACAGGGCTGCTCCTCTCCTGTCCCAAGACTCACCAGGGTCATGACCCCCATCCGGCCCAGGTCCTGAGCGGCACTGCGGGAGGCACCCTTAGGTGCGGAGCGGCCACTGAGTGCAGGGGACCCGCTGGCCAGGGACAGGGCGGTCAGGGAGGTGGGGATGGGGCCGCGCCTGAGCGGCTGGGTCAGGTTGAGGGCCTCCATGCTGCCGCTCGTCACTCGCGTCTCAATCTCCTCCGCGCGGAGCTCCGTGGACTCCTTCTCCTCCTGGATCATCCTGGAGGCACAGACCAGCACCGGCCCCGGCATCGGCCCTGGGATCAGCCCAGAGGGCCACCAGGAGGCATGCGTGTGTGTGTGTGTGTGTGTGTGTGTGTGTGTGTGTGTGTGCGCGCGTGCACGCGCACCCCTGTGCCATGTTGACTGGCCTGTGACAGCCACAGTATGGGCACCCCTGACCCAGCAGCCCTCTGTGGCCCTGAAAAGCTGGTGTTGTCTGGCTCGGCTCTCCCTTGTCATTGGTCATAACATTCACAAACGCCCTCGGTGACAAGTCAAGGGCCCACCCGGGTCACTTTCTGTTGAGGCCTCGAGGGCGAGGGAGGTGGGTAGACCCCATCTGAATCCTGGCTCTGCCCCTCCCTGTGCTGCTCTAGGCAAACCAGTTGGACTCTGGTTCCTGCCCCTTGTCTGTAAAGGGGAGACAGTACCGTTGCCCTCCCCCCCCAGAAGGTGGTGAGACTGCAACAGCCTTGCTGGGTGGGAGCTGCACCCTGGTGTCCACTGCAGATGCGCGGGGCACAGCCAGCCCCCAGGTCAGTCTGAGGTCAGTGCTGGGCCACAGCCTCAGGCTCCCCGGACAGTGGCGCTCTAGGGAGCACCCGTGAGAGACACTCCCACGGGCGGCCCTCACCGGATCTCCTCGTTGATGGCGTCCAGCTGCTCCTGCAGCATCATGGCCAGGGTCTGCGCGTCGGAGTGGCCGCCGGGGGAAACAACATCCGCGGAGCCCACCGGACCCCCTGGCCCGTCCTCGTCCGCGTCGGAGATCTCAGGGTCACTGTCGAAGGCAGGGACAGCCGCAGGGGCCAGCACGCCAGGCAGCGGAGACCGCTCCCAGTCCTGAGCAGAGGAGGAGGGAAGAGGAGGAGCAGTTGTTCATCCCACCCAGAGCAGCAGCGCCATCTCCCGGCGGCCCCAGCCCAGACCTGGCGGTGCAGAACCTGCATCCTAACAAGGGCCCTGGCTGATCTCTTTGCACACAGAGTCTAAGAAATACTACTGGACTGTCAAGGAGCCCGACAGAACGTGCTTAGCAGGGATTCCAGAGGCAGAGATTCTCCAGCCCACACTGGCTGTGCAGCCACTGAGAAGTCGTGTGCCTCAGTTTGCTCATCTGTGAAACGGGGGTTCGCAGGACCTATGCCGTGGGCAGTTTTGAGGAATAACTGCTCAGCAGTGTCTGGCACAAAGTGAACACTAGTAACACAAAGGGTGCCGAGCCCCAGGGTGTGTCAGATCCCAGTGTGCACACAGCAGGATCCTCTGGTCAATCCTGAGAAGAGGAAGCTTCTCCGAAATCATCCTGTGAACCTCTCTGGTGGACAGAGGCCCTGAGAGAGGGCACGGCGCTGAGCTGGGCCAGCCAGGGAGCAGGGAGAAAAGGCGAGGGCCTGGGCGGCAGCTGTGTCGTGAACAGGAAGAAGGTGAGGGGGGAGAGAAAGAAGCACTCCGGACTGTGACTCCCCACCCGTCAGACGAGGAGCTCCTCCTCCTCTCCCTGCGTGTGGTGCCCTGGAGTCCGTGGGTGCCCCGGGGCCAGGTGGCAATCAGGCGCCTGCCCTTCCTGATCCTCGAAGGCTCAGTGAGGTCTCACAGCAGCATCTCAGGGAACTCCAGGGGCCGTCCCAGGGCCAGCTAGCTACCCTGCCATCCCGCCGTCTCCCCACAGACCACAGCATTGTTCCAAAAGCGTGCCACTCCATCCTGCCCCCACCCTCACCCGAACACACGCCTGCACACCCAGGCACAGGTGCACATGCCTCGGTGGGCCCCGGGGACCGGGAGGTGGGGGGAGCACAGCTGTTGCAGCTGCCGAGGCCCCGTCCTGGGCTGCAGCTGCCACCGGCACGGGGCGGGGGGCAGGGGAGGATTTGTACCACACGCCGGCCAGCTGCGAAACCAGAGCCAGGCACGCGGCCAGTGACCCCACCTCCCAGGAGATGCCCCTCACCCTCCACCCTCACCTTGGCAGACTCTTCCCGCAGCGAGAAGCGGCGACGCAGGCCCGGGGCTGCCGTGCTCAGGGGGAATCGCAGGTCCACCGCGCTGCCCGTGTGGGACCTTACGTGGGGCAGAGAGAGGATGGGTGAGCCCAGGGCACACCCACAGGCCCAGAGTCCCGGGCTGAGGAGTCTCGGCTCCCCTCCTAGCTGCCCGTTCTGTGATGGGCCCACAATGCCTCCAGTCAAAGCCAAGGGTTTCCAATCCCTGAGGAAAGCAATATGGCAAGTGGTCTGGCGTCCTCTGGGCACGTCTAACTAACCCAGGGCCGGTCTCTCCTGAGCAGCCTGCAGGACGGGAGAGCCTTTGTGCCTGCCACCTGCCCCAGGCGGCCCTCAGCTCAAACAGCAATCCTGCAGTCCCTTAAGGTGGTGTCTCAAGAGAACTGGAGGGAACCAGACCCCCTCCATGGGCGGGCTGTGGGCGCGGGCCGTGGGCCGTGGGCCGTGGGAGAGCATGGAACTCGGCAGGCCCTCTCCAGGAAGCAGGAAGGATGGCCTGTGTCCATGGCCAGGGAGGTCTCCCTGTGTGTGACCTGAGCACCCCTCCGAGGTCAGGGGCTTCCTTCTAAGCTGCCCGATGAGCTGGTGGCTTTGACGGAGCTCTCCAGGCCTCAGAGTCCCGCCCCGAGGGCCAAGGTGGTCTTTGGTGGGAGGAAGCCTCCGCCTCAGGGTCCACCGGGACCCCCCCCCAGCCTCCCGTGCTCCTGTACCTGGAGTGGATGCCATCCACCAACGGCCGCCCTCGACCCTTCAGCTGGTCCACCTCTTGGCGCAGCTTCTCAATCTCTTCGGACAGGCGGCCCTGTGGCAGGCAGACCCAGTGTGGGGTGGAGGCCAGGAAGGGACAGAGAGGGGACAGAGGGACAAAGAGGATGGCAGAGTTGGGGAAAAGCAGCAGAAGGCACGGCAGAGTGCAAAGCCAAGGCCCATGACACAGCTCACACCAGACTCGGTCCGAGTGTGGAGCGAACAGAAGGTGGCGGCAGGTGGGCAGGGCTGGGGCCAGGACAAGGGAAGGAAGGACCTTTGGAGCAGGCCCGAAACCCTCACGAAACCTGGCTGACCCTGCAGCTGGGCGGCAGAGGCCCATGCCCTCGGACCTCAGACATTGCCAAGGCAGGGACAGCGGCCGAGCCTCCAGGAAGCTGCTCTGTGGCCTCAGCAAGCTGCTCTGTTGTGTCCTTCACTGGCCCTGGTCTCTGCCGCCTACTCTGTGCCCTATGCTGTGGCCTCAGGGTCTTCTCTGCACCTACTGTGCAGGCTCCTGTGAGGATCAGTGAGGTAACCTGCACACGTCCAGCCAACGGGCTCACTGTCCCGGGCACCAGAGCAGCTGCACCCAGCACAGCCCGCCCTCCCCAGCTCGGAGGCAGGCGGCGGGCGGCAGCGGGTACCTTGTGGTGGTGCTGCTCCTCTATCTGCTGCTGGGAGCTCTCCAGCTCCTGCATCAGCGTGTTCTGGGGGAGAGCAGTCGTGAGCCAGGACCCAAGGGCTCCTTCCCCGCCTGCCGGGACCTGGTCCTCACGTCTGCCCTCTAGGGCGGCAGCTCCTCTCTTCTCCAGCCTCACTATGGGCAGGGCAGAGGCGCCCAGGCCAGCCTCCTACCTGATTACCCTCTCACATCCAACCCTGCCCCTCCGGCCTCTCCCCTCCAGCAGGCCTGCTCTCCCGCAGATCCCGCCCCTCACGCAGCCCCGCCCCGGGGCCTGGGGCACCCACCTTCTCCTCCAGGGCCGCCATGCGCTCCTTGAGATGCAGCTGCAGGCGCTCGTTGGACTCGCTGAGCAGCCGGTCCACAGTGTCTGACAGCCGCTTGTTGTGGTCCTCGTTCATCTTCTCCCGCTGGCACACCTGCACACCAGCCCACTGCACGCCAGCCCACTGCACGCCAGGCCACTGCACGCCAGCCCACTGCACGCCAGCCCACTGCACGCCAGCCCACTGCACGCCAGCCCACTGCATGCCAGCCCACTGCACGCAAGCCACTGCACGCAAGTCCACTGCACTCCAGCCCACTGCACGCCAGGCCACTGCACGCCAGCCCACTGCACGCCAGCCCACTGCACGCCAGCCCACTGCACGCCAGCCCACTGCACGCAAGCCACTGCACACAAGCCCACTGCACTCCAGGCCACCCAGGACTGTCCATGCTCCCCTGTCCCATTCCCATTCTCCGTGAGCCCATCTCTAACTCTCCCAACCACCTCCTCCTGCCCTCTGTAGCTGTCCCTGCCCAGGGCCTTCCCCATGCCTGCTTCCTCCGTGCCACCCACAGCCACCCTGGGGGCAGTGAGAGGGCCTCACCCTCGCCAGCTCCTGGTTCTTCTCCTGCAGCTGGCCCTCCAGCTGACGCAGGTGCTCCTCGATGTTGCCATGCCTTTCCTCGGCCTACGGGCAGGGACAGGTCAGTGCAGCCAGTGTCCGCCCCCGGTTCTGGTCACCTGTCTCCTCATCATGGTGCCAAGTGGTCTCTGGGGATTGGGGCCTCAGGGGCCAGCAGAGCCTAGGGGCCCCCCCCCCCATCATTGTGGATACGATGACATCATCGAAGAGACAATGGTGTCAACATAGAGATAACAACATTGGTGTCCGGTCAGGGAGAGAGGGACTTCTCCCTGATCACAAGCCAGTCAGTGGCAGAAGCAGACTTGGCCCTGGGTCTACCAAGGTACACCAGGCTGCAGGTTCCACCCACAGGGCCCCCACGCTGCTACACGAGCAGAGGCCCGGAGTCTGATGCTTACGACTGCCGGGTGGGGAATAGCCTCTGCCTGACGGCAAAGCCTCCTAAATCCCGGATTACTCCACCCACGTCTATGTCCTGCCCTCCCCAGCTCCTCTAGAGCCCAGTGTTCAGGCTGCACCCTCTGATGAATTATCATCCATAAAGTGAACTATCCACTCGTTAAAATCACACTCCCTTTCTTCAACCTAAGGCTGCAGCCTTCAGCAACCAGCGTGGACCCCAGATCCAGATGCTTCACCTTAATAAAGGTGGACAAGTGTGGGTTCAACTCCCACCCCCTTCAGGAACTGCAGACTTGGACCCCATCTCCTCTCAGACCTCATCTTTCCAGAGGTGAACATTGTACTCTCCACTCCAGACACAAACCAAAGGAAGTGTTAACCACGTGGTGAAAATGACCATTGAGGTAATTTGCACGAGCAGTCTCTCTGCTTCTCGGAGCACTTTCACGCCTTCTGTGGGACGGTCCCAGCCCAGGGGCAATGAGGGCGAGGACCGCTCCTCCACCTGACAGACAGGCAGACCCCGGTGGGCTTCCCGCGGCCGCGAGTGGGAAGTGGCAGGGACACGGCGGACCCTGGGCCCGGCCACTCACCTTGGTGAGGGCTGCGATTCTCTGGGCCAGCTCAGCCTCCACCTCCGGCAGCGTCTCTGCCTTCCGCAGGGTCTGCTGCAGCTTCTGCTCTGCCACCTCCAGCAGCTCCTGCAGGTGCCGAGCCTTCTCCTCGCACTGGCGATGGTGGCAGGAGGGACAGTCAGGAGGGAGCACTGCAGCCCCCCAGCCTCAGCACAGCTCCAGGACAGGCCAGGAAGCAAGGCACGACCCTGGTTCTTGGCTGCCCAGGACCACCTGCAGGACCCCAGGGGGCCGCTGCGTGATGGAGACTCCCAGCTCCAGCACACGCCCCCACCCCACCAGGAGCCGCTACCTGGCGGTGCAGGGACTCCTTATTGGCCAGCTCGTTCTCCAGCTTGTCATTGAGGTCATGGATGGACGTGGCCTCACGCTGAGCAGCCAGGTAGCGCTTCTCCAGTGTGGTGATCCGCTCCTCCATGTCCTCCTTCTGGGCCAGAGCCTGGGCAGGGGCGGAGGGGCTCGAGGCAAGGTCACCGACTCCCCCTGTGCCTCCGCCTGCACCTCTCCACACCGCCCTGCCAGGGCTGGCCTTACCTCATCCCTCCGCAGCTCCTGCCCTAACTGGACCCCACCAAGTGCTCAGTCTGACACTCCCCAGCGCTCGCCTGGACCTCCTTCCCGCCCCAGGCATCCAGACAGTTGCCCTCCTGAGCGCTGCACACTGCACCTAGCACGCTGGGGCAGGCCAGGCCTCGCTCACCTCCCGCAGGTCCCGCTGATGCCTGCTGCTCAGCTCCTCCGACTTGATCAGGTCCCGGCGGGCGGTGCCCAGGTCCTCCTCCAGTTCAGCCACGGCTGCTGTCAGAGTGACCAGCCGCTCCCGGGCCTGGCTCAGCTCAAAGTTCTGCTTCTCCAGCAGCTCCTGCAGCTCCTGCAGCCGGCCCTCATCATCCTCCAGGGACAGCGAGCCATCAGTCCACCATCGGGGCCCAAGACACCCTGCTCCCCTGTGCCACCCACGCAGGTCGGAGGAGGGACGGCTCTGCCCAGCTTCCGAGCACTCCTCAGTCCACCTGCCTCCTCCGCGCCCAGGAGCTCATGGCAGACAACAACCTGACACCTGCTCTCCCGCGTGTCTCCTAAAAAGCAATACTTCCTAGGGTGAATTCTCGGCGTCGTATGCCCTAGAGAGGGCCCTGACTGAAGACCAGGCTCAGAGACAGCATCTTTCCTGCGGAAGCTGACACAGGCAGAAGGCCCTGACAGTTGAGGTGGACAAGCACCTTAGTGCCTAGCCATGGGCAAGACAACAAACCCCTTTAGATTTCTCTGCAGACGGGGCGTGGGGAGAGAAGAGACGGGGATGTGGGAAGAGGCCCTGGACTTAATTTGAGCAGTGGCTCCACTGAACAGGTCAGGGCCCCGCCTCCTACCTGTCTGGGGGAAGACATGCCCCTGCCATGCGGCTCCCACGACCCACCTTCCACAGGCGTGTCAGTCCCGGCTCCACAGCCCCCTCCTCTTCCGCCGCTCCATCCCGGGCCCCTGCTCCCTGCTGCAGGGCAGACAGCTGCAGGGCACAGCCCCGGCACAGTGAGTCAGAGACAAGAGAGCCTCTCCCGGGCCCAGACCCCTCTGGGTCCCCTGCCTCCCTTCGGCCAGCAGTCTCCAGCCAAGACCGCGAGACCGCAGGGAGCATCTACAGAAGCCCATGGACAAAGGGTGAGCCAGCCTCGGCTTCCCGCTCAAGCACATGGAGGGGGAGCAGGCGCTTACCTGCTGGTGGGCACCTGCCAGCTGCTCCTCCAAGGTGGTGACTCGCTCCAGGGCCGCCCGGAGCCGCTCTCGCACCTGCCCAAGGGATGGAGAAAGACACAGACCCCCCTGGATGCGGGCTGGGGAGCCAGGGCTCGGCTGGCCACTGTGGTGTGAGGCAGAGAGGCCCCACCAAGAGCAAGCTTCCAGAGGGAACCTGAGCGGCCCTGACACTGGGCGGCGGAGGAGGGAGCCTGCTATGAAGCTGGCGGGTGGGGGCCGGGGGAAGGGGTGCAGGAATCACAGAGAAGGGGGCGCCAGGGCTACCTTCTCATCCAGGGCCTTGTGGTGCTCGAACAGCGACTTGAGGGCCTTCAGCACCTCCACCTCACTGGCCACCCCTGAGGGAGACTGGGCCTGGCGCTTCACCACCGTCATGCGCAGCGAGCGCTCGTGGCGGGACACCAGGCACTCCAGGTGTTCCAGCAGCAGCTGGCAGCAGAGGGAGGCGAGAGGAGGCATGAGCACGGGGTAAGGTTACAGGAGGGCCCACGAAATCACGGTGCACACGAGTACAGCCACGTGTGCCGTCAACATGTTGAAATACTTCCTTGTTCGTAAGCCACTGCTGTCCCAACCAAATTCCACCCCATGCCGCTGCCCTGGCCTCCCCCGGGGACCCCAGGTGGAAGCCCAGCACGGAGGGTGGAGTACTCTATCTCCCACACATAAGGCAGGGAGGCGCCCAGGCTGGCCAAGGGGTCCACCCCCCCCCCCACAGGCCAGGTCACCCCACTCACCCTCGTGTTGTTCCGTTCTGCTTTCAGCTCCGATATCTCTTCCTCCCGCTCTAGGAGCTGCTCCCGACACATGCTCAGCTCCCGGGTTAAGGTGGCAAATTCCTGAAAAGCCCACAGCCCCTCAGTGCATGGGACCCCCGTGGAGCCTGAGAGGCCACGGCCCTGTGCCCCTGCCCCTGGGTTACTGTCTTTCTATCAAGGCCATGGCCAGGGGTCAAGCATCTCACACCCTGGCAGGCCTGGCATCACACACCGAACCGACACAGGCCTCGATGGCGCGCCCTGGGGCACCGTGACGCCCCCCCCCCCAAAGGACTGGTGCTCCCCTCACCGCCTCCGCTCATCGCTGCCTGGTTCCCCAGGCCTGGATGCCTCCCACCTGCCCCCAACGCTGGCCCACAAAGCACAACGTTAGACATGAACTTCTCTCCTGGTTTTCCAGTTTGTCTCCAGGACCCTTTCCGTAGCCTCTCAGGTCTGGTCAGCCTCAGTCCCCTGCTGTCTACCTTTGCTCCATGGGCTCCCTCCCCCTCCTCCCCCCTCCCCAGCCCACTCCACCTGAGGAAATCACTCCGCCTCAGACCTTCTAGGCCTCCCATCTGCCACCTCCAAGAATAGGTTCTGGGGAGCAACAGCTGGCCTGGGGTGCCACCTGCTGGCCGCATGAGCTCACTGCAGCTGCCAACTATGGCTGGTTTTCTTCCCGCATCAAATTCCACCCACTTCTCCAGAAGCTTGGAAGTGACAGAGAAGGGACTCTGAGTGCAGGGAGGTGAGGGGCCGTGGAGGCTCTGAGGGTTCCCTCTGCTGATACGCAACTGAGATGCCCTGAGGACGCTGGGCTCAGCAGGGCTGGGGGCGGGGAGGGAGGCGTGCAGGCCTCGGTCTTACCTGGGGGAGGGCGGAGTTCAGGTGGCGCTGCAGCTGGTCCCGCTCGTGCAGGGCGTCCTGGAGCCGGCCCTGTGTGGCCGCCAGGGTCTCCTGACTCTCGCGAAGGGACTCCAGCAGCTTCTCCCGCTCATCCAGCATGTTCACCATCAGCTGCTCAAAGTTGGCATCCGCGTCAGCACCGTGCGGGGGACCCAGGGGGTCCCCCTCGTTGATGGTGGGCATCACCTCACACATGGTGGGGTGGGCAGGGCCTCGGCGTGGGGGGCTGGGAAGGGATTCACAGGGCTGGCACCTCCAGGGGCACCCGGGGCAGGGGCCTCAGAGCGGGCAGTGCCAGGCCAGCAAACAGGTGGGCGGGGGCTCCCCCCATGGCATCAGTTGCTCTTGGTCTGAAAGGCGCCGGGTGCCTGGGGCGCCCCTGCGAAGTGGGGCCCGAGGGCCTGGCTCAACCCCTCGGGGCTGGGGCTGGGGCTGGGTGCGCTGAGTTCCCAGGCAGGCAGGCAGCAGCCGAGCGTGGCCATGGCAGGCAGGAAGCGGGGCTGGAAGCAGGCCCTTTGCTTAGACGGAGCACTGGAGCCTGGCAGAGTCCCAGCTGGGTCCAGCGACACCCATGGTTCTGGAGGGCAGTGGCCTGTGGGAGGAGAGACTGCTGTGAGGACCCGAGGAGTGGAGAAGGCGCCCAGGGGAGGGTGGAGGAAAGGGAAGGGAGGTGTCGGTGCACGCCCCTTCTCAGCTTACCCGCCCAGTTCTCTGGGGAATGCACTCCCACCACAGCCTCTGCCCCTGCTTCCTCCCAGCTGTCAGAGTGCATTCCCCAGAGAACTGGGCGGCAGAGTGGCTCCCACCCACGTGGCTCCCTGGCCAAATATAGAAATGATTCCGCCAGCCAGCGGCAGGCTGCCCGGAGCCCTCCTGAGACCTGGGGGGGAGAGCACGAGGGGAGGAACCAGGGTCTCTGGCCCCGCACTCGGGCTGAGGCAGGCACAGAGGGGCTAGAGGGCTCTAAGAAGGGGTTAAAGGGCAGACACCGGTGGTCCTGCCCTGATCACAGTGCCGTTTGGCTCCCTAGAGAGGCTGCTTGGTGAGGCCCGGCATTCAGGGTGGAGGCTCAGGCTCGTCACCTCAACCCTGAAACCTGGCACGCAGCGGCAGGTGTCCATTCTGCTTTCACGGCCAGATGACTCGAGAAAATCCAGGTGGACGTGGGGTGGGGCCGTCACTCTCCTGGGGCAGGGCTAAGAGGTGGGGGCCCTGCTCAAGGCTTGAAAGCTTCTTTCTCTCTCCATGTAACTGCCATTCTGGTGCTGTGCTAGCGCGTGCAAGGCCTGGCTCCAGCTATGCCCTGAGCCTGGCACAGGGATGCCCAGTGATCAGATCAAAGGAGGCAGCAGGGGACTTCTCTGCCTGCAGCCGGCTCCCAGCCTCCCTGCTGCTGCTGCAGGCCACTCCCCGAGTCACTGTGCAGAGCGCCTGCTACCCGAGAGGCTTCCTTCCCCCCCCTCCCTCTCCACCTGGAGCCACAGGGGCAGCTTCCTGTCCACCCTCGGGCGGCAGATGGGGCCCCAGTGTGAAGTCAGACCCGCAGGAGAACCAGAGGAGCCAAGCTCTTCCACCCCAACCCGCCTGCCATGCCCTCCCCCAAAGTGCTGATGACGTGGGCAGGAACGGGCACGGAGGGAGGCTGGGAGGAACGTGGCGCTGGACCAGAGGAAGCTAGAGTGCCAGCGTGAGAACTAGAGGACCGGTGGTTCACGCAGGCGTGTGGGTATTGCCCACACAGGCACAGAGGTAGACACAGGGCACAGAGACTTGGACATACACACAGGTGGCTACGCACACACTCCCAGACACACTCTGACCCGGGGGATCCTATCCCCAAGCTGACAGCCACCATGGAGGCAAAAAAGTAGCACCCTGGTCTGCACCTGCTCACCCCGCATCCCTGCCCATCCCGCATCCCTGCCCCCAGAACAAGAAGCCAGCTGCCGTCTCACTGATGCTACCAGCACCAGTGCCCAGGACCCCACGCCACCTCCCAGCCCAGCACAGCAAGGCCCTCCCCCCTCCCCTCCCCCACGCCACCCCAAGAAGAAACGAGAGTGCGGGAGAGGAGGCTGCGGTAGAAGCTTGCTGAGGAGGGGCACTGTTCCAGGGCAGCCTGCAGGGAATGGAAAGCCACAAAAGCTGGCACCGGGGAGACCGCCTGGGTGGCCCTGGGCTTCTCACCACGCACCGAGGCCTCTGCTGTAAGACGGACCCCACCAGGCTGCTTTGCTCCCTCCGAGGGGTGAGCTCATGGATAACAGAGCTGGGAACAGCAGGAAGCACCCGGGATGCAGAGTATGAAGCACCCAGGGGTGGGCAAAGGTGGGCCAGCGGGAGGTTTTACAGGTCCTTATGGGAATAGCCCAGAGGCTCTCAGGCTGCCCACTGTGACATGCGGGCTATCTGGTCCAACTTGGCCTCCCCCCAATCCTCCTGGTCATTCTGGCAGCCGAGAAGCCAGCTTCGCTGCCACTGGCCCCTCCCCAGCCGCCCTCCAACCAGGGCCAGGTAGCAACTCCACTTGCCCTGGCAAGATGCCACCAGGTAGAGCCAGATGCCCTGCCGAGGGCTCCCGCGGAGTCAGCCTTTAAATAGCGCAGTTACCACCTCAGCCTGACAAAGGCTCCTGCCCTCTCAGGACCACGCACAGGCCATGACTCAGAGGCGAAAGCTGCCGCCCCCAGAGCATTCTGGGGGGATGGAGAGGTTGCCAGTGAGGGGTGCAGGCAGGCTGTACCACAGCGGACGAGGGCTCCAGGTGAGCAGGGAGGGGTTGGGGCTCATAAACACGGGTCATGAAAACTCTGAGGTCTCTTGGGCTTCCCAAAACTTACCCCCATCCCATCCCATCCAACAGGAGAAATGGGCACTCCCCGCTGCCCACCAGATGGCAGGCCCAGCACTGGGGAAGCGTGGCCGTGGCCAGGGCCAGGCGGCGGCCCCACGGAGGCCACAGGGCCCAGCCAAGCTGCCAGTTGGTGCTCAAGTCTCAGTGCCCATGAGTTGAGCCAAGATGGGGCCTCAGAGCAAAGAGCTGAGAGGAAGGTCACCCTCCCAATTTGCCTGCAGGAAATGGGGATGGAGGTGTGATGAAGGAAAATAACCGTTATGATGGCAACTATGATTTACTCAGCTTTCACCACGTGCCAGGCACTGGGCTGTTGGTTGGCATATCTTAACTCAGTCCAGTCCTCACGATTCCTTGCAAGGACACGGAATTCTTCCTCCCATTTCAGAGGCATGGGAATCAGGTCTCACAGTCACATAACCAAGTTTCCACAGGGAGGAAGAGGAAGAGCTAGGTTCAAATCCAGTCTGTCTGAGTCCACAGGGGGGCCTTACTCCTTCACCCCATGGCCTTTCTCAGGCCTCTCTGACCCTCACCAGAGTGCCGGGGTGCTGCGGCAGAGGGACAGCTCCCCCCGCCCCCGGGGGCAGGTCTCTGAGCAGCAGCCATCCTGGTCACTGGTGAGGCCTCCGGGCCTCTATCTGTGAAGCCCATCTCTCTAGTTGCTCCCAGGAGTTAGTGACGAGCTATCTTTCCTCAAGACTCAGCTGCTGAACTGTGGTTGTGTGTGTGGTCCTTAAATCCGTGTGACTATGGGGGCACGGCGAAGGACGTGGATGAGAATAAAGAAGTCAGTGAGCCAGAAGGCAGAAGGGGGACAGATGGTGACTTCCTGTGGCTGCAATGCCCACTCCTCCCGTCCTTTCCTCCTAATTCTCTACCTGGGGCCTGGGGAAGCTTTCCATCCTTCAGTCATCCCTACTCCATACCAGCCCCTCCTCTCCAGCACACATACTCCACACAGCTCCACACCACCCCATGTTTCCATAGCAACCCATGCAGGGCCTCAGCCCCAGGGGAGAGTATCCCTGGCATAGAGTGACCACAGCTAGCTCCCTCGCGTCCTAAAGCCCTTCTGCCCCCAGCTCCCTGCCTCCCTGCCCCCACACCCTGACTGCCTGTCCTTCTCCCCAACTCTCACCATTACCCTCAGAGGCTCTAAAAAGACCACAGAAACCCGTGGTAACTCTTTCCAACCCTAAGACTTTAGCAAGCGAGAGGCCCAGGAGCCTGGCTCCCTGCCCCCCAATGCCTCCTGCACACCCAGTGGCCAGGTCACACCCGGGGTCTGACATCATGTGCCCAGACAGCACCACCCTGTCACCTCCCACGCCCCCTGCCCCCACACTCCACCATCTCCCAGAGCCGCAGTCCCGAGACCAGGTGTCTAAAGCATTCCGGGGGAGGGGGACAGCCACCATCAGGATGTTCACCATCTCATTATTCCGAGATACCATGTGCCCTGGCAGCCTCCTCAGGCCTCAGGACCAAGTCCTAGAAAACAGCCGAGGGAGACCATCCAAGCTGCTCCTCCTGGCAGCAGGCAGCTCCCTGGGAGTGCTGGAATCCCACCCCGCGGCTCTGCCCTTTTCTAACCCAACAGCAATATGACAAAGTGTGTGTGTGTGTGTGGGGGGGGGGGGGACTGTTACAAGTGTCTACAGGATAACTGTGTATCTTCCAACTGCCCCGGGGCCCTAAATTGCCTTCAAAAGACCTAGCCCCCAGCACCACCTGCCATACAGCAGGTGCCCAATAAATGTGTGCTGAACAGAGTACTAAGCACCAGCTCCAGCACCTCGGAGAAGCCCAGCTAGCGGAGGGGCCGCATGGGGAGTGGTCCGCACGCTAAGCAGAGCCTCCCCTTCACCACTTGCTCACTTGCAGCAGCAGCAGAGCAGCCGCCCACCCCCTGCCCCTTAGCGGACACGCTGGTGCCTCTCCTCAGAGGTGACGTCAGCACCCAGCGGCACCTTGTCCTCCACCCCTTTCCTGCTCAAAGAAAGCACCCGCACGGGGCTCCAAGTCCTCCAACCGGACTGGGCAGCTCTCTTCCCACCCGCCCCAGAAGCTGCAGGGTCGGCCCCGGAAACCATCCTGCGTGGTGGTCAGCTCGCACCCTCACCCTATTACTGCCCAGGACCCCACCCCGCCCTCTTTCTCAGGGGCGCCCGCCTCGCCCCCACCTCAGCGGACCTCGGGCTGGCACTGCGCAGACCCGCATCCCAGGCTCAGTCTGCACCTGACAGCTGGAGGGTGAAGAGCTGGCGACACTGAGAAGGGCGCTGGGAGAGACCCCGCCCCAGGAGAGCGCCAAGTGCCCAGCCCTCCGGTGCCCCTGGCATCTCTGGAGCGGAGCTGGCCCAGGAGTTGAGGCGCTTGGAGGTGGGGGGGGGGGGGGGAATGGGGGTGCAGCCCCTCCCGTTCTCTCCGGACCTGCCAGCTTAGCCCCCTCCCCCGAGGTCCATGGATGAGCACGCACTCCACCGCCCGGCAGACTGGGCATCGCCCCCACGCTCACCCCAAGGGCACTGCACCTAAGGGAACCCGCGGGCGAGGGGAGGGGACAGAGGGGCTGGCTGATGCTGCAGGGGACCCCTCCACGAACTGTGCCAAAGCCCAAGGTGGAGACCTCCCCCAACCCAGGCTCCAGACGCTCACCTGCCTGCAGTCCCCGGAGACCCGGCAGCTCGGCTGGGCCAGGAGCACCAGGGTCGCTGCGAGGCCCCTGGCTGGACCGAGCAGCTGCAGCCTCCCAGGCACAAGCCCCGCCCCCAACGAGACCACGCCCCCGCAGGGCACGTCCCACCCCCACGTGACTACACACCACTGCAGCCTCCCAGGCACAAGCCCCGCCCTCAATGAGACCACGCCCCCGCAGGGCGCGTCCGCCCCCACGTGACTATACACCACGGCAGCCTCCCTGCGGAGCCCCGCCCCAGGGCAGGGCCTGCTAACACCCTCAAGCCCCGCCCCAGCACGTGACCCGAGAGCAGCTGGGAGGCTGCGTGGTTTCAGCTAAGCTGGGCGGCGTCACACCCGCCCTCCCTTTGAACCGCCCTGTCTCAGATCTAGCCACCTGCTCCCCAGAGTGGCCTCCGTCCTGGCCTTGTCTGGTGTGTCACCTCACACCTGCTCGCTCATGCCCATATATTTTCCTTTGGTCACACCCATTTTTAGTGGAGAAACTTTTTAAGTCCAGATACATGTCCATGGTGTGCACTCTAGAGAACTGTGTCACTTTTATCAATCCCAGCCCTTGGTGAGTGTTAACATCATGAAGACAGTCTCAACGTCAAAACTCCTGATTGACAAACTATGGTATTCTCCCCATTTTCCTGACCTGCTCCTATCTGCTGTGGCTATCAACGCCTGTTTCCAATCTGGTTTGTGTTCATCCTGAGCCTGCTCAGCCCTGCACAGGCGAGTGCACTGCAGCGGTGTGAACTTTTGTGTACGCTGTGTACCTATTTGCAGATGTGCACGTGTTCACTAAAGCAAGGCTGGAGTTGAGGTCAGTTTCATATATAACCTTTTTTTTTTCCTTTCCTACAATAAATTCACCACTTAGCTTAGTTTCCAGGTATCTTTTGTAAAATGTATGAAAATCTAAATAATTGTGATGTACTTAGGGAGTGAGAAATGAAGCTAAATGTCAGTTTTATCTGACCGTCAGAGAAAAATCAAAGTATGTATTTAAGGAAGTGAAAATTACAAAAGGCAGTCCCAAAAGACCCAAACCTTCACTAGGTCAGTACAACGATTGAAATTTCTTTTGAAAGCCAAATTTTTTAAACTTAAACTTCTAACGCCACTTCTTCAAAACACTCTCTCCCAGGCCATGGTATTCTGTGAAAGAGCCACACTCAAGGGGCCAAAGAGCCGCAGTTTGCCAACCACTGCTCTAGGTGGGTTTTTGTTTTGTTTTGTTTTTTGGGGGGGGGAGTCTCATCAAAGGGAAATCCCTGAGATACTTCACATGCTTTCACTAATAAACACAAATCACCTTAGAAAAGGCAACTCAGCCAGTGAAGAGGGAAAACCAAAGCCATGTTAACCAAGTGTCTGTCAACGCTATGCTGAAGCATCGTCTATTTTGTCAATCATCATACCACAGCTTGATACAAAACCTCACAAGTTGTCAGAACACAACTAACCAAATGCATTTCACTCCCCTTTTTAACGGAACTCCTAAATGGGGGCCATGAAATCCACTAGGAGAGCCCTCTTTAGTTCCAGAACCAGGGATCTGAGCTTCTGTTCTCCTGCCTCAGGGGCAATGTTTACAGAGATGCGCAATGTGCTTATGGTCTTGGCTTTTGTCTTTATCATTTAAATGCCCCAATTCTGTTTCTGTGTGCACGGCTTTAATTCCCCCCTTGGTGTGGGCTAAAGGTTAGCTGTCAGCAGAAGTATTCAGCAGATGCTCCCTAAGAACAGTCCTTAAATAGCAGGGGGCAGGGAGGATGGTAAGGAAAAAACAACACACTAATTTAGCGGTATGGTGACAAGGTTTTCCTATCTAAAGAATATTATCTTAACACCCACCTCATGGCAAGCTCCAGCTCATGTGGCAGGGGAGCAGGAGGCAAAAAGCAGCAGGATTATTGTTAGCAAAAACAAAACAAAACAGAATCCAAGTCAGGATGCCCTTCGCTGAGAACACAGCCACAGCCCGACCTCTGATACTGTGCTTCTGCAAGAAAGACAGGAGGCCAGACCGCCCGGGGAAAAGCAGGAGTCCCAGTGCTTGTAGTTCAGGAACCGGTTCCCACAGGGGATGTGTTTTTTAATGACCGTCAGTATAATAAATGCCTTTCTAACAATTCAATGAAAATGCCACCCTCTTTCCTGTAATAAATTTCCTGGTTTGTTTTACATTTTACTTAAAAACAGACTCTTTCATCAACATTATACAACTTCAGGTTGATTAGGGATAAGGCACACAAATACAATCAAATTTTCACTCACCTTTGACTTTTTCTATGTGCACTCTGCCTACTCCCCTTGCCACCATCTACCACAAGAAAACCAAGAATGATCTTCCGTGGGAGAGCAGAGGGTCCTGGGTGGGAGTCCTGCCTACGCCACTGACTCCATGTCCTCCACCACAGGATGAGAGCAGTATCACCTACCTTGCAGGACTGTGGAAATTAGAGATATTACATAAAGTTCCTAGTACAGGACCTAAGACACAGTTATTACTATTACTATTTTCAGCCTCATGCAAAAAAAAATACCTAAAATCACAAACTGGCAAAATAATATTTATGTGATAAATATCCAAAAATTATTTTTAAAGAAAGATACACAAGCCAACCTTATAAGATTCTGAAAACCCTGTCACCTGGTTTATTTCTGGAGAAGGGAAAAGGGAGAATAGTCACTTGAATTTGAGGGGCAGCTAAACTGGAAGCCACAGTAGCAGCAATTCTATGCCTCCAAGGTTCCTCTGATCCAAAGGGAATGCTTCAACTTCCTTGTTTGATTCAAGAGTCTAATCTTTTCCTAGAGCAAGATCATCCATTTTCATCGGGATAAAAGAATAAAGAACAACAAACTCAATAGCACCAAGTGAGTTGAAAACAGAAATAGGACCCAGCTTCTCCTGTCAGATGAAACTCTTCCATCAACATACGTTTAGAAGTCACGGTGGTCTTTCCTCTTGAGTCAACCCTCCTCCCTCGCCCAGCAGGAGCCCCAGGAGCCTGAAGAGCATGTGCATCACCAACCAGAGGAACAGTCCAGCCACCCCCGTCACAGGACAGAACACAGGCCTACGCTCTCAGGGAGAACGGGTACTGAGGGTGCCACCAGTCAAAGAGCCGAACGCTGTGCACCGGGTCCAGGACGACTTGCACACCCTGCTCGCTGCGCAGTTTCCGACCCCCGTGCACAGGAGTATCCTGGAACACCAGTCTCACTCGATGATGCCGCATGTCCGTGCTCACATTGATCGTGAACTGGAGGGAAGGGAAAGCAAATGGCATTACACCCCACACCCAAACTGAACAACCTTGTTCTCCTACAGCCCCCTCTGAAATGAGACAGTCTGGAAAAAATGTGCATTGGCAAGGCCACAAGATAATCCCTGAAAAGATATAAAAAATTAAGTGTGATTTTATAAGTTCTGCTTAGTTTGATATAGTATATAAGTAGGCTAAGGAATGCCTCTCCAATGGATGAATAAATCAGGATATATGCACAAAGACTACCACCAAAGCCAACTTTTAAATATTGGGTGAGAGCTGGATGGCTCGAAGGGATTTTAAACAGATATTGTTGAGCAAGTGAAATCAAGATTCATAAAACACACCCAGATCCCGTTTTTGTTTTCTCGGTAAAATATACCACAAAACCTCTAAATGTTGATGCGTGTGCAGGTCCACAGAGAACAATATGGGTATCAAGTACCTGGTGTGTGAGTGAGACACAGCTAGGTCAGTAACGTGGCCTGCCTAGAGGAAGGGGACAGGGGCCTACAATAAGAGCAGCGTGGATGACATCACACCAACCACTGCAGAGGGGCCGAGTGCACATGCACAGATCAACAGACGCATTAAAGAACAATCCCCAATGGTAAACTGCAGCGGTAGGTTATAGGTGCACTACTTAAATTCTTCAAATGAAGTATGTATTATTTATTTTACCATTTTAAAAAAAAAAGCTATATAGGGCTCACGTATGGCCACATCCTTGTCCCTAGTAGGATAATGTTTCTCACATTATCAATCTCTACAAAGGAGATGCAGAAACATTCCCTTTGCTACAGAGAACAGAGGTAAAATATCTCAAACATGCGTAACTTCTACACAAATTTGTCTGTTTCCAATACACAAGTCTGCTTTCAGACTTTTTAAAATCTTCATTAAAGATTTCTTCTTCAATGGTTAAATCTACAAATTTCTTTCAAACCCTAGGTACAGTTAAGAGTCTGTGCAAGAGCGGAAGAGACACCCTGTCTCCACTTACCAGGGTGAAAACCATCCCCATGACAATGGGAATAAAGATGAAATTGAGAGTGGTGACCTGCAGGAGGCAGCAGTCATGGTCGGGGTTGGTGTGAACATCTTGGTACTGAACAGGAGGCTGCAACCCTCCCACGCACTTGCTCTTTAACCTGGGGGACTGAGGAGAACGGAAAGTTAATCTCATGGCTAAAAGAGCATGTTCATGGACAAGACTCCACCAATGAAAATTCTATGGCTCAACTGATGCCGAGACCCATGTTTCTGTTTTCTCCTCTTTTCCTATGTACATGTTTGTTTCCATAGAGATCGAGAAAACCTACCCTTTGAGAGGGGCACCGTTGGATAGGCAATGTGGCAGTGGGTGCAGTGCTGCAGTGAGATGGTGTTTCCTGCCACCCGACAAGAAATGGGAACGTACGGCTCTGTCAGAGGCTCTCCAGCGTCTGGAAGACTGAAAACTCCCTGTGACGCCCACTGCAGACAACATGTGCTGTACAAAGGGCGGCACCATGGCTTCCGCTCCCAGGCATCCTGCATGGCTGAGCTCCTGGGCCAAGGGCCCACCCTCCGCATTCACCTGCTACCCCTGTGTTCTCTCACAGGAGAGTTCCCTCTTCGTCTTCTCTTCACGGCAGCATTACAGGTTTTGATGTGTATTGTATTTTAATAAGTTAACTTTATGCCTAGTTCAACTTACTAGAACAAATATCTGAAAAACAAAGAGGAGATACAATTACGTACCTGTTTTTTAAACTTGAAGTTGAATTCCCACATTGGTTCCTGTCTGTTCCCAACAATCTTCCGGCACCAGAAAAGCAAGCACTATAAGAAAACA
This sequence comes from Pipistrellus hanaki, assembly GCF_964339955.1. NCBI lineage: Eukaryota > Metazoa > Chordata > Mammalia > Chiroptera > Vespertilionidae > Pipistrellus > Pipistrellus hanaki. The sequence continues at coordinate 80,966 of NC_140522.1, forward strand.
AACCAAAAATAAATAAAAGACAAAAAAGAAAAATAGTCTAAATAAGGCAACAAAAAAATAACCAACAGAACCCTTTCTGGTTGCCAGCTCTAATGCTATGGGCTCACTCTGGCACAGATAGAGGCCCGCCCCCCAATTTGACGCTGTGCAACGTGAAGAGACAGTCCCAGGGCTACTCAGTCCAGAGAAGAGGGACCAATGTAAGTCAACCTCAGAGGCTGTGCAGTCGACCCTCCTCTTTAAGAACAGAAACATGGTCTCTAGGGACTGGGGCACTCTCTTAGTCAGCAGGCCACTCCACCAGGCAAGGTGGGATCCAAGGCAGGCCGAGAAGGCCAGCTCTGGAATCCACAGGAGCAAGCCACTCGGGACCCTCTGGGAGCCGACCGCCAGGGTGGACACTCCAGAACCGGGCTGGATTCAGCATGCCCCTCAGTGAAGGCAGGCTACAGCTAAGTGTAAGCACAAGAAGTCAAGTACCTCCCAGGGGGTAAGGGGTGGGTCGTCCGCCGTGCCAGCTGTCCTGCCCTTCAGACATGCCCTGTACGTCCTGATGTTCCATCAAAAATAATGGGCTTGGCTTTAAGGGGCAAACACTTCTGCTGCCATCACAACGGCTCCAGTGTCCCACACAAGCTATGCTACTGAAAAGAGAGAGAGGGAGAATCGTATACGAAAAGCTGGAGTCCGGGAACATGGGACCGCTCCTTCAGGCGTGCTGGCAGCTCCCTGAATGCCATGGGACTGTGGCTGTACAGGTGGCAAGGCCACGCGTGGGACAGCTGCACTGCAGGTCCCACGTCCTCTTCAAAGACCTCTAACCACAAGGCACAGAAGAAGCAGCCAGGCAGCCTGGGCTCACTATCTGGGTTAGACGCTAGCTATCATTCCACACTGCCTGTAAGAGCTGCTAGGCGGTGATAAGAGAGTGAAGACACAGGTCCTTTAGGACTGGGCACTGGAGCCGCTACGATGTGCCAGCACGAGTTTGCCCGGTGCTGCTCTGCTTCCAGCAGCCGACCTGCCCCTGGCTGGTCAGCGCTGAGGCGATGCCCTCCTCATCAGAGTTAGTCTGACCCTATCACTATCCAGGAGGGTGTGGGGGACTGTAAACGTGACACAATACACTGTCCACTCACATTACAAGCAGAAACAGCTGCTGGGTGAAATTCTACCCCAGCCCTGTATCCATCAGCTGTCGTGATATTGAACTGAGCTCCGCTCATGGTCCTGACCACCTCCATTTGCAACCCTGGGAGGAACCTTGATGAATAACCTTGAAATCAGTGGTACCTTCTAATCAATATGTATCAGGTAGAACATTATCACACTTGGGCTACACTAGGGAAGAAGAATCATTGTACCATCCAAAGCATAGAAACAAAATACAAGAGAGTAGAAAGTGCTATAGAACACCAGATTTTGTGTAAGCTGGGAATAAAAATTACCTACAGACTCAAAAGATACAAAATTAAACAATATTAGTTGGGGGGGGAGGGTGGCGGGGACATCAACTGCCCTGAATCATAGTATCTGCCCTACAGAAAAGAAAGAGAACAGACCAAGGCTAACATACCTACGTACAGTCAGAATGCCAGCAGATGCTAAGAGAGCAGGTCTACACCAAGACCCTAAAGCAGGTCAACAAGTAGGGAAATGCAGACGTCCATGTCCCGAGAAGAGAAAACCAGTAAGCTGTGCGCGTTCTACCTCTGCCTCGTGACTTAAAACACTGAGAACGACAGCTGAGACCTGTGAATGTGTTCTTCCTATCCCACACCTTCAAAACCATCTAACGTGGACATAATGCATGAAAGTAAGACAAAGAGAATAAGGAATATGATACAAGCATGAGGAAGCCAGGCCGGCATGGAGACGTGAAAACCCTGAGCCCTGTTAGTCCCCTAGCAGCCTGGCACCCGCAGGCCTACCCCCCACCCCACCACGGAAGCTGAAGACACGCCCCACGAACAGGCCTACCGCACATGAGCCCCACGCGGATTCTCACTTACTTTGGAATTCTTTAACGTGCTGGGCGTGCTTTCTGGAATGGCTGGGTGTTTGGAGATTCGAGCAGCGAAGGGCTCGTACATATGGTACAGAGATCGGATCACACATGCACGGAGGCAGCGCAGCTTCTCCATGGACTCTGGGCGCAGGCGCAAAGGCAGGGAGGCATCCAGCGTGTAGTGCCTGAAACACGACACATTACTCCTACCAACTTGTGGCCTGTCTCTCCGGCTCCAGGACAGTCTCCTGTGACTCCTGATCTCATTGTGACTTCGCGCGCTCTCTCTCTCACACACACACACACACACACACACACACACCCCACCATCTCTTCACTTCTCAGCTACTGTTGCTATGTGAAACTCAATTTAAATGTACCTTATAATCCTGTACTTCTCCATCTTTTTCAAAATTTCTAATTACCTGTATTTCACCCTAAAAAGAGGAAAGTCTTAGCTTTGCTAGGAGTTCCAAATACTTCAGACCCTGTCCAGAAGGCATACCAAGTTCTCTACTTCCTTCCCACCACATTCTGACAGCTCCTAAACTCACTACACTTCTGTACCCAGTATCAAGAACTAGCCCTCCTACTAGTCACACCATCACCCTCTCCTCACCCCTACAAGTGTATGTAGGGCAGCTTAAGAACAAACTATATGGTACTTCAAGACAACCAGCAAATATAAGAAACTAGTCTAGCTGGAAAGACAAAACGGGTGGGCATCTGAAGCTTTTGAAAATCCCAGCCAAGACAACCCCTGAGGAAAAATCAAAGACAGTTCTTCTAAAACGTGAAGCAACACTTTTGTGGCAAATGGATACTGGATCAGGGGAGGAGACAACCACAGGAAAGACTGTTGCCTCGATGAATTAATAATATGAATTTTAAATGAGGGTCTCAAGGAACCCAAAGCCAGGCTCACACCAGGCCTGGAGTAGAGAAAGTGCAAAGATCACCATCCCAGGAGCAGTTTCACATCACAAACAGCATAAAATCAGCTACACAGACAACAGGGAGCTCCCTGTGGCCGCACCTTCGGTACAACCTGGTCCAAAAGGCAGCAGTGCAAGTGACAGTCCAGGCATTCTTACAAATCAGGGAAAAATTCACAATGTCCTCGGGACGGATGTAGGAGGCCAGCAAGAGCCAAATATCCATGGGGTACTCTTCACCCCCAGCCCCATCCAGGTCTTCTGAAACAGAAAAAAAGAATTATAATCTCTGCCCTAACTTAGTTAAATCACCTTCCATAAACTCTGACCTTCTATTACACACGTATCTAAAACCCCCAACACTTAGATTCTCCCAGGTCTTGCACAGCTAAGAAAAAGGTTTAAAGGTCCAAGGAACGCCGGGACTGGTTTGGCTCAGTGGATAGAGCGTCGGCCTGCGGACTGAAGGGTCCCGGGTTCGATTCTGGTCAAGGGCATGTACCTTGGTTGCGGGCACATCCCCAGTAGGGGGTGTGCAAGAGGCAGCTGATCGATGATTCTCTCTCATCGATGTTTCTAATTCTCTATCCCTCTCTCTTCCTCTCTGTGAAAAATCAATAAAATATATTTTTTTTAAAAATAAATAAAGGTCCAAGGAAGCCTCTCAAACTCATCACTTCCTGCTTATTCCAGCTGTTGGAAACGTTTGCTTCCTGTTGCCCCAGTGAATAGGTCTCGTTTTTTAAGGCATTTACTTAATAATTATTTATATGCTATTTTGAAGTTTTCAAAGTAATGTTGCATACATTAAATCATTCAATCCAAAAGCTAACCTTTAACCTTTAGTTCAGACCTGTCATAGAACTATCCAAAAACCAGATTTCTTCCTTCTCTTTCCTGGGCAAAAGCCCCTACACCACCTGCCTATGGCTGCCTCGGCTTCTCTAGGTAATTGCTCCTAGCAGTTCTTTGACTCAATCAGGTTCTTGAGCTGAGTTCTTCTTTTCAGAGACCAAGGCCTCTAAAGAAACATCCTCTTTTCCGGTTCCTATCCTTTCTTGCAATCATTATCAGGCTCTATCTATCATGTCTGGGCCCCACCTTGTATCACATTACATCACTCTCTGAAAGAGAGGACCCCAGCACTTCCTCCCCTGAGACCCATCAGAACTTTCAAGAAGCAGAGAGCTATTAAAAATTTGCCTTGAGAGCCGAAACCGGTTTTGCTCTTTGGATAGAGCGTCAGCCTGTGAACTGAAGGGTTCCAGGTTCGATTCCGGTCAAGGGCATGTACCTGGGTTGCGGGCACATTCCCAGTGGGAGATGTGCAAGAGGCAGCAGATCGATGATTCTCTCTCATCGATGTTTCTCTCTATCCCTCTCCTTTCCTCTCTGTAAAAAATCAATAAAATATGTTTTTTTTTTAAATTTGCCTTGAGGGTCAAAACTCAGTAATTATTAAAGAACCGTGTTTTAAACATAATTATTAAGAAATTTCAAAATGTCGAAATGGAGTCAGTAAGGAAAAGCTTCATGGCACGTTAAACCCTGTCCAACTCTCGAGATCCCAACTCAGATTCTCTACTGCAGTCGCCACACACAGGACTAAAGAACCAAAGCAAGCCAGCCCCGCACCTCTGTGCCTCTTGCTCTTCTTCTTTCTGGAGACAGGCCTCTCGTGGATGCTCTCCTCTTGCACATCCATCTCGTCACTGCTGTCCAGGACATCGCAGGGCTCGCCGGCCCCCGAGAGGGCTTCCACCGCGGGGACCTGAGAGGCTTCCAGGCCGCACAGAGACTTTACTGGAAGGAAATGAGGAACGGGTGAGAAGGCAGAGTCCCATCCAGAGACATAAACGGCTTAGGCAGGACATCAGCATCCACGAGGGGGGAGAGGGGAAACAAAAGAAATAACCAGCATGAGAGTCTGCTGGAAAAAAATCTGAGACTCTAAAAAGGAAGAAAATTAAGCAAATTAAAAAAAAAAAAAAACCTAGAAAGCAATGGGCAAACGGACTCCTGAAAAGTGCCAACCTCCGAGGCGAAGAAAAAGGGAGTGTATTATTCTCCCACTATAACCTGCATGGGCTGAAACTAAAGGCCAGTGCTGTTCTCATTTGCATACATCCTGAGAACCAGCGTTTTGAGTGGCACTAAATCCAGTTTAATCACGTTCTTGGCTTGGAGACAGTAGGTGTCATAAAAACACAAGCTTCAGTGCTTGAGTGTGACCTATGAACCAGGAGTTCCGGGTTCGGTTCCTGGTCAGGGCTCCATCTCCAGGGTGGGGTGTGCAGGAGGCAGCCGATCCATGATTCTCTCTCATCAAGGATGTTTCTCTCTCTCTCTCCCCCCACTCTACCTTCCTCTCTGAAATCAATTAAAATATATTTTTTTAAACACACACGTCTCAAGGATATGTAAGTACAAAGCTTGAAAGTAAGAGAAACGGGAGAAGAAAAAGAATAGATGTCAAGGTTCTTCCACGAGAAGCAAAAACTGCAGAGCTCGTGGAGGACACGGCAAACTGCAGGAAAAAGACTAACCAAGCCGAAACCGGTGTTGCTCAGTGGATAGAGCGTCGTCTGCGGACTGAAGGGTCCCGGGTTCGATTCCGGTCAAGGGCATGTACCTTGGTTGCCGGCACATCCCTGGTAGTGGGTGTGCAGGAGGCAGCTGATCGATGTATCTCATTGATGTTTCTAGCTCTCTATCCCTCTCACTTCCTCTCTGTGAAAAATCAATAAAAATGACACAGGACATTTCTGCTGCACAAAGTGCTGGCGCTCCCGGAATCTATGGAGCAACCCCGGGGAGAGCCCACTCGTTTAGGGAAGATGCCCCAAGGGCTGCAAGGACGACACTGATGGAGCCCCGGGAGCAGAACGCCCGGTCCCGCGGCCCGAGCCCGGAGGCCCGTCGGCAGCCTACCTTCCTGCTGGACGGCGTTGGCGACGGCTTTCTTGACTCGTCCGGACCTCACGACGGCCGGGTCCGAGTTGGCATAGTCCGCCACGGTCACTGAAACAAGCAGGAGCCTGTGAGGCCTTCTCCGTTCAGCGTCCCCCCCACCCCCCGGCGCCGGGCCCGGCCGCCTCCCCGACCCCCAGCCCCGGCGCCGCTCACCGCCCCGCCCCTCGCTCACCTCGCCCCGAGCAGGCGTCGTGGGCCCGGAACTTGAGTCGCTTCCCGCGCTTGGGCATGGCGGCCGGGTCGGGGCGAGGCCGCCCTAGCGGGCCGGGACCCCGGGCCATGTCCTGGGCCCCCGAGCCGGCTCCGGGAGCCGCGGGACAGCGCCGCTCGGCGCCGTGGCCATCCCGCGCCGCAGGACGCCGCTCTCGCGATGACTCATCCCGGGCGCTGCGTCCCACCGGCGCGACGTCCCCTTCGGACGCCAATCAGCGACAGGCGTGGTGACGTCACCATTCTGCGCTGTCCGGGCTGGGTGCTCGGGGCTCGGGGCTCCGCGATTTGCACCCTTTACACAGATGAGACTTTTCCTGTTTTCAGCTCTGTTGCTTCTCCAGGTGTTTACCAAAGATTTCTCTGACCATTGGCATCTTGATTTTTACTTTTTTTTTCCAATTGACTCGGTGTTTTACATTGAACATGTATCGTAGTTATACTTGGGGAAATATCAATGAAACTATTTTTATTGGGAGAGAAATGTGGCGCCGTTACAGTCCACAGCCTTGGATCTAGATCGGAAACCCGTGGAGCTGATAGCAGGACTTACCGCTTCCTGGGGACCCTCCCTGAGGGCGGTGCTAGGTGCGAGGTGGAGTGGCCAGGAAGACAATGGTTGTCAGGGAGGCTGTCATCTGAGAGCAGTGACCAAGTTGGTCCTGCCTCAGAGGATGCATATTCTGCCCCATCCCAGCCTCTCCACTACTACCCAAGCACTACATTTTCTTCTGTTGACTTTGGGGAAAGTCCTGAACACTCGGGAGTGTGGAGTTGAGTTCCTGTGTACCCAGAAAGAAGGAATCTGAGATGGAACTACAGCTCTAGTCAAGGTGATACATGATTTCCTTGATGCCTCTTCACACTCCCTGGGGAACGAAGGTGCCTCTCAGAAAGGGAGTTGGCCTCTTGGATCTCTGACTTGATCCCAATCATAGATCCTTAATAAGTGCCTGTTAGGTTCTCCAGAGAAAACCAACAGGATATATAGAAAAGAGAGCTTTATTATGAGGGACTGTCCCATAAAATTATGGAGGATGAGCAAACCAAGACCCATGGTTTTTGCTGTCTATAAGTTGGAGGCCCCAGGAAAGTTGCTGGTGTAGTTCCCAGTCCAAATCTGAAGGCCTGAGAACCAGGGGATCCAATGTCTGAAAGCAGAAGAAAATGGATGTCCCAACTCAAGCAGAGAGACCAGCACACACAGCATGGGAATCCCATAGGAAAAGAGAAAGGGTCAGAGAGAACAGTTGAAGAAATAATGGCTGAAATCTTCCTGAATTTGACGAATATACAATGAGTGGCCAGATTATTATGATTTCTGAACGCATAGTAATCAGGCCACTCAGTGTATATCCTATATAATAAAAGGCTAATATGCAAATTATCCTCTTGACCAGGAGTTCGACCAGCAGGCAGGCTGGCTAACCACTCATGTCTCCTCCCCTTGGCCAGGCTGGCAGGACCCCACCCATGCACCAATTCATGCACCAGGCCTGATATGAGTTCAGGGATCATAATAATCTGGCCACTCAGTGTAAACTTCCAACAACAAACTCCAAGTAAAATGAATTTAAAAAGACCCACGCCAGGCCACATAATCAAACTTTCAAAACAAAGAAAGAATCTGAAAAGCAGTGAGAGAGAGGAATAATCACATACAAGGGATCCTTAGTAAAATCAACAGATAAGAAGTTGAGCTGAAACTTCAGGCCAGGCCAGGGTTGCTGGCCCGATCCCCAGTGGGAGGCATGCAGGAGGAAGCCAATCAATGATTCTCATCGTTGATGTTTCTATCTCTCCCTCTCCTTCTCTTTTCCTCTCTGAAATCAATAAAAATAAAATTTTAAAAACACATTACTGTCCAATGGTAACTTTTCTCGACAGTGTAAGTACAGACCTCTGAGTGAACACCCATGGTCACAGATGAAGAAGCCGCTGTAGGCCCTTCCCACCGGCGCCATGGCACCATGAGAGACGTCCTGTGCATGCTCCTCTCTGCGGCGGCAGCACTGTTCTCAGTCTTCTACTTCATTCAAGAAAACCCTTTTGACACGACAAGCTTCCTGTCCTTGGTGAGTACCAGAAGCTGTGGGTTGAGCAAAGTTGAAGTCCATGGACTGAGAAAAAGGAGAGTGTCTAAGTGTCTGTCTGTGTGCAACAGTCACTAACATTGTAGACACTCACAGGAGAAACATGATAAAGCCTGATGACTCAACATATTTTTCTTTGATGGGGCAATAAAGGAAGTGGCACTCTGGAAGAAAGAATTCAGGGATGGGAAGAAATTATACTTCTTTCCTATGGTTTCAAAGTTAAATCACTTTTCCAAGCCAAGAAAAACTGTAAGGGGATGAGAAATTTCACCAGAACCGAGAAAAGAAAAAAAAAGGGGGGGGGGGTGAACTTGGAGGGTGAAGGGTTTAGACTGGGGCATTGCAGTGGCATCACTCTCTCTTCTCATGCCGAGCACATGCTTTGCCCTTCATGGGATTAAGTGGCCCATATCAGACTAGTCAGAGAGATGACTGTGGGGGAAGAATGGCGTGAACTGAGACGATCTCATTTCCTACATGTAACCTGGACTCCCTTCACCACAGGACCCCTAACCTGTACAAGAATCCCCAGGGTAGGACTTTATCAGAAGATAAGGGAGAAACCTGAGCAACCTGCCTGTATCCTGGAGATGTTTTATTATGTGATGCAGAGCAGAACCCACCCAGCCATTCTTCTCAAAGGGCAGGACTCAGAGCTGCAACTTACTCTCTTCTCAGGAGGAAAAGGAGCTGGTAGCTTGGCAGAGAGCCCGGATGCAGGTTAACCCTGGTAGGACACGCCACCTGCAAACTTTCAAAGTTATGCAGAAAAACTCAGAACCACTCGAAAACGTGAACTCCTGTATCTTGATCGGAGCCCCTCCAAGGAAAAAAAGTGAGTGTGCACAAGGGGTCTAGACCATGAAGGGGCGGGACAGGCAGGTGGAGAGCAGGGACTTATGACATCTGGCACAGTAGACCACTCCCCTGTCAACACTCTCTCCGATTCCTTCCAGGATTCCAATCTCTGGTTTCCCTCCAGCCTCACTCACAGATCCTCAGTGTCTTCTGCTGGTTGATCTTCTCTCTCCAGCATCTAGATGTTGAGGTGCCCAGAGCTCAGTCCTTGTCTGGACTGCCTTGGTGGCCTCACCCAGTCTCACAGCTTTAAGTACCATCTATAGGCCGATTACTCTCACAATACAGCTCCAGCGAGATCTGTCTGTGGTCTTCACTGTCCTCTGCAGTTTCCTTTTCCCACCACGGTAAAAGGACACAGATCTCAGCTGTCGCTAAGATCTGTGTCTAGACAACATGTGGCCTCTGATCTGTCAGCTCGGTTGGACTTTGTTGTTCCCTCTGCTCGGCAAGCTTCCCTTTGGGACTGGACCCTCCTGAGGTCAGACTATGGCACTCACTGGATCCTCATAAGTTGCAATGATAAGAAAAAACAAACCATAACACAGAATAAGCTTTTTCTGACTCAAAGAGTTTTAGAATTCAAAGGGCAAGACTAAGCTATTATGTTAATAAAATACAGTTAAGTTCAAGGGGGCTGAAGAATGTTGGCCTTAATTATACAAGAACTCTGCCCTGGATGGGTAGCACACGCCTATTAGAGTGTCATCCCAATATACGAAGGTTGCAGGTTCAATCCCTGGTCAGGGTGCATACAGGAAATAACCAGTGAATGCTTGGATGAGTTGAACAAATCAATGCCTCTCTCTCTCCCTCCCTCCTTCTCAAATCAATAAATTAAAAAAAAAAATAAATAACACAAGAATGCTGAATAAAGAAAAACTTTTTTTCTTCAAAATCAAATGCTTTTTATTTTTCAATTAGCAATAATCCCACTTTATATAAACCTCACTGGCTATGATGCTGTACTTTTTTAATTAAATGTGCTATGAAATATCAGTATGAACTCATGATGGTATTTTCTCTCTTTAGAAATATATATTTTGGTTCTATCCAATGTCCTAGAAATGAGCCTTTTGTTACATAAATACTGTTTTCCACTGAAAATAACCAGGCAATTCCAGGTCCAGGGCGGGAAACGTCCCATCAGATAGCAAGGAAGCCTTTAAAAATGACTGAATTTGTATAAAAAAGACTCAGGATCCAACTTGCCATGTTAGCTCTGCCCTCTCCTCCTGCTGCTGTGAGGGTTCTTGCTCCATCCTGGGGTCCCACCAGCCCAGGACTCACCCATAGCCTCTCCCCAGGCAGACCTTCCACTTTACGTAGAAAATCGTAGCACTTTTTTGCCTGTGATGGATGTTGCCACAGCCAGCCCCTCAGTGGTCAGTGGTCCAGTGGTTCTGGAAGCAGTCCTGTGGCTGATTTATCCAGGGGACCATCCCAGGGCTCACACCTTTCGTGTGGCAGCTCGAACTTAGAATTCCTCTGAGGCTTTCAGTATGAAACGACATCTGTGCATTTGTTTTCTCTGTGTGTCTTCTGAACTATGAATTCTTCTACTTAAGACTTTTTCACTACCCCCTGTTCCATGTTCTCTATCTTCTGGGAATTCTGCAAATATTACAGTTCTCTAATGGCAACCTTTCTGGTGTTTCAGTGGGACTCTGGTTGAGGAGACATAAATGCAAATGTTTTTAGTTTATCATCTTTATTTCTCCAACAATAGTTTCTCAAAGGTAATGATTATTTTTTTAACTCACAACTCATGACCAGATTAACTCCTAACATAGTCGTGGACTGGGGGAGAAAATGTACAATAACCACAGGAAGACATTAAGTTGGTGTACGCGAGTATCACGACCTCACCCGTAGCAGCTATGTTCCTCACTTCCGTAAGCTGACAAAGGTCCTCTCTTCTTCCCAACCCTAGAACTGCTGACCATAGGGATTTCCTCAGGGCGGCATCCTGAAGGGAGCAACCTCGTGGACACCCTGCAGTCTCTCTTCTCTGCTTCCTCCTCATCCGAGCGGAAACACTTCACGGTTCTGGTACACCTAGCAGGCTCTGACCCCAAATGGCTTGTTCAGATGACGTACAACCTCTCCGCCATGTTTCAAGCACACATCCAGGCCAGAGAGCTGGTGGTGATCACTACTCCTCTCACCAGCTACCTCCCTTTGAAGGATCTTAAAGTGACCTTTGAGGACCCTCCTGGCCACGCAGCCGTCCACTCCAAGCAAAACATGGACTATGCCTTCCTCATGAACTTTGCCACCCAGCACTCCGACTACTTCCTGATGGTTGAAGATGATGTGAAATGTGCCCCCGGATTTGTCACCCACATAGCTACTGCAGTATCGGCCTGGGCAAACAGACCCTGGCTGACTCTGGAGTTCTCCCCGCTGGGCCTCACCGGGAAGCTCTTTCGAACAGGAGACTTGCCCCGCTTGGTTCACTTCCTTCTCCTCTTCTACCGAGAACTGCCCTGGCACTGCCTCCTCGCCCATCTTCAGGACCTCACGCGGCACACACCAGTTGAGTTCCTGCCCTCCCTCTTCCAGCACGTGGGCAACTCGCCCTCCTTTAAGGAAGAGGACACTGGCTCTCCCAGCAACCCTGCTGCCTCCATCCACACCAGCCTGAAGGCTGCCAATGACTCGGTCCCCTCACATGCCTACAGCCTGAATGAGACTTTCTTTTACACCCAGGCGGCTGAGCCTGGCAGCCATCTGACCGTGGTTTTGGATGTACCTGCCCACGTGTCCCGAGTTCAGGTGCTGACTGGCTCTGACCCGAGAGGCTGGAACCAGCTAGAAGAGGGACAAGTAGAACTGGGCTGTGACGCTACAAACAGGGTCAGTGACTGTGACGACTACACTCTGCTGGGGCTGGTGGTGAATGGCATCCTGAACAAGCAGGTGCTGTCTCCCATGTTGTCAGCGAAGAAGGTGAAATGTGTGAGACTGCTTGTGACAGCCGCTGCTCCCTCAGGAATAGTGGTCAGGCACATCCACCTCTGGACCAACTGAGGTTTGAGTGATAAATGGAAAAACCACCAGGAGTGCTGGGAGTGGTCAGATTGGAGGTTAGAGTCTACAGAGGTTAAACAATCAAAACAAAATTAAAATACTGAACGTGGGTCCCTTCAGGATTGTTCATTCAGAAGAGGGGTGTTGAAAGGCAGAGTGCTCTTGGTCCCAGAACCACTGGTGGACGAGGTGGGCGTGTTAAAAGCCTTCCTGGTTTACTCACCAGACGGTCTACCATTCGGAATTCTTCCCTTGGAGCAGGAACACCAGACTCGCAGAAACAGCAGGAGCACGTGGGTAGAACTGATGGATGCTCACATCACACGACAGGAAGGGGGTCTCTCCACCGGCAGAAATGGACTCATTAAAGGCGGAACTTCCTGTGTGGCAGGAAAGAAACACAACTGTGTGCTCTGTGGTCTCATTTCCCATTGAAGGTGGCCATTCGATGCAATCTACTGATCCCTTTATGGTCAGGCAGAGTCCTCGTCTCCATGGTCACCCAACATGTCAGGTATTCCTTTTCAAATAGCCTCCAAGCTACTGAAAATCATTTGTTCTGATCTGTGATAGCTCCTGTCCAGCAGTCTTACCTCTGGGACTATAAGGTAATATAGGTTTCTGATAGGAAAACCTTTGGATATTTTACTATTTTTTTTAGTTCAGTTTGGCTATGAGATCTTTATTTCCATAAAAACCTAAGTCCTGAGCTCAGCTAATGTGCAGTGTCTAGTTTTCACTAGCTTGTCTATAATCCATGAAGGCGGGGAGGGGAGAAAGGAAAAGAGAGCTCTAAGGGATATTTGGGAAGAACCTGGCCAAGCCTTCCTTCGTCACTCCCACCCTTGTCAGACCTTGACGGCAATCTGAAGCCTCCCCTGCCCCGTCCCCTCCACCAATGAAGCTCTGGGATGCATGATGCCAGGCTCCTGTCAGCAGCTGGGTGGGTGTGAACTGACATAGGGGCGCTCAGAGTATTCTGGGGAAATGGACAGCAAGGTGGGGATTTGGGTCTGGCTTCCTCATGATGCTCAGGTACTTGTGAAAATAGAGGTTAAAATAGGTTAACAGAACAGTAGGTAAGGAGAGGACAACCACAAAAGGTAAAAATGGCCGAAACCGGTTTGGCTCAGTGGATAGAGCGTCGGCCTGCGGACAGAAGGGTCCCGGTTTGATTCCGGTCAGGGGCATGTACCTAGGTTGCGGGCACGTCCCCAGTGGGGGTTGTGCAGGAGGCAGCTGATAGATGACTCTCTCTCATCGATGTTTCTAACTCTCTATCCCTCTCCCTTCCTCTCTGTAAAAAATCAATAAAATATATATATATATTTTTAGACGCCCCACCACCACCAGCCACCACAGCGCCTTGCAGACATGTACCTGGGTAGCTGTAAACTGGGGAAAGGGAACACCCAGACATTTGAGGAGGTCACCAGTTCGATTCTGTCAGGGCACAGGCCCTATGACTGGATATCTGGGACATAGCTGTTCCTCCAGGAGCCGTGTGGGGCCCTCGAATAGGGAAGGGATCACTCAGTATCCACTCTTGTCAATTTGATTCAAGCAGACAGTTATTAATTTTCAGCTTCTGGGTTGAGATGAGACGGGAAAGCTGGCTTTAAACCCTTACTCCCGCTGCATCCAGAAGCAGGTGCTTGATGCGGGCAGTCCCCATTCAGGGTGAACAATGGTTGTCAGGGAGGGGCTCCCGGGAGGGTGGCCAGTTTCTGCTGCCTCAGAGGAGCCACTCTGGGCTCCCACCCTGCAGCACCCGAGTTTTCTCTCTCTGATTTCAGAGAAAGCCCTGCTCTCTGGGGGTTTATCAAGCTGCATTTTCTAGACACAGAGCCTCCAATCGCTGTGACTCTGCAAGCCTCGTCAAGACACCCGCAGGATTAGAAATTTCCGGCCACTTCTACGTTTCCATCCTTCCTTCCGGTCCGGGGTGGGGGAGACACACAAGAGTTTCCCTTGGCCCTTCTGACCTGATTCAAAACCTCGTCACCTGTCCGAAGTAACCCCCAGTGGAGACTTTAACTCAAGTCTGAGTTTAGGGAGCTAACACCTGAGCCTTGATTCCTGGCAACACACCCCCTCTGGCGGGGCCTCTACTCCAAGTGGCTGACCTAATGCGCTCCAGTTCCCCCTGGAAGCCCAGACAGGAGCTGCAGAAGGCAGCAGCTGAATAGAACCTTCGTCTCTCCTTCGACGGCTACATGGGGGTGAGGGGGCAGTCGAAGTGGGTGGGAAAGGATTCAGGAAGAAAATTGGCAGAGGTGTCCGGGAGGAAGGGTGGGGGAAGGGAGGGGAGGCCACAGGCAACAGGAGGACAGTCTGGGCTTCTCTCACTCAGGATCCAACTCCCGCTCACTTCCTGCCAAGTGCCAGGCCCAGCGCCATGACGCTATGGAAATGCTCCCTCCTGGCTGTGTCCTTCATCTCCCTGAGCTTCTTCCTCCGGGACACCACGAACAAGCACCTTGAGTACAGTGAGTCATTGGTAAGTTCCAGAAACTGAGATGGATTACTTGCCAACACCTCGGCGGGGAGGAAGTACGTCCAGTTATGTACCACCCTAGTTCTAAGAAGAGGGCGCTTGAAGATTCAGGAGAGTGTCCAAAAAAAGATATTAACCCAGCCTTGAATGTGGCTAGGATTTGAATAGGGTGAGGGAGGAAGAGGGCATTCTGTGGAGAGAGCCTTGCCCAGACCTTCTTGGGCCGTGCTGCCTGCCAGGCCCAGGATGCGAGGGAGCTGCCTGGGTGCTGCCACTCTCCTCACCTCAGGGACAGACTCAAGCCCCCTCCCACGTGCACAGCGTCTGCAGGTAGACAAGGTCATGCTCAGGTTCTGGGGTCCACCTTCTCCCTACGTGCCCCAGAAGAGCTAGAGCAGAGGGGGAGGTGGGTGTGGGGAAGTGTGTAGCTAGAACGGAGCAAAGAAACAGCTATAGAATTGAGGCACCATGTGTAATTCCTTAAGGACAAGATAGCTTGGTCTTCAGCAGCTGGCCCAGCACCCAGCACGGTCCAAGCAGAGTAGGGGTTCTGCCAGGCTGTAATGGTGGAGAAATCAGACATGGGCAAGGTGGGGCAGCAGGTTCTTACTCTGCCTGGAACCTTCCCACATGGAACTGGAGAGCCCCATTTCCCTGACCCTAAGGCCCACCACCCCTTCCAGCTCCATGAGTGTTCTCATGATGAGGTGGGGACAGCGCTTCACAGAGCCCCGATACTGGAGCTCCCGGTGACTGGATCATGGGGCTTACTTGGTCTGTCTTAGAAGGGGGATTTGCCCTCATTTGTCTCCAGAGGAGCAGGGGTGAAGCTCAGGGCTGATGCTTATCCATCCTTAGCAGGAGGAAAAGAAGAAAATACTGCAGCAGCTGGACCGGGAGCAAATCAGCTCTGAAAGCAAGAAGCGCTTGGAGACCTTCAAGGAGATGCAGAGACCCTCCCAGGTGCGCCAGCTCACCAGCTACAAAGTCCTGGCGGGAGCCCTTCCCCAGGAGAAGAGTGAGTACGTGGGAGAGAGGTCAGACTGAGGGAAGAGGGAGGGAGAGGACCCAGAGGGAGATGAACATAAATGGTGCCAACGCACTGGACACTGTACTACGAGAGCCCTCAGGTTCCTCCATCCCTGCAGACCTTGCCACCCAGGTCTGAGGTCACAGTCAGGCTCACATGCCTGCAGATTTCCCTTTGGTACATGGCAGCCTTCCCCATCAGAGAGCCCTGTCCTCCAACGACCTGGTAAAGTAGTGATCAAATAAAACCACCTCACAGCCGAAACCGGTTTGGCTCAGTGGATGGAGCGTCGGCCTGCAGACTGAAGGGTCCCGGGTTTGATTCCAGTCAAGGGCATGCACCTTGGTTGCGGGCACATTCCCAGTGGGGGTATGCAAGAGGCAGCTGATCAGTGATTCTCTCTCATCGATGTTTTTAATGTTTCTCTTTCCCTCTCTCTTCCTTTCTGTAAAAAAAATCAATAAAATATATTAAAAAAAAAAAAAAAAAAAGAACATACCTCACAACCTCTGACCAATGATTAATCTCTATCCAACCACACTCTCCAAGGAAATGTGACTTTGTCCCCAGGGGTTGGCATTAAGGGGAGAGGGCAGGAGGGTCTTGACACCACCTAGAGTGCTAATGGTGCCCTATGCCTCCCACCCCCAGAACTACTGACGGTGGGGATCTCCTCGGCGCAGCATCCTCAGGGGAGCGCCCTCTTGCACACCCTGCAGTCTCTGTTCCAAGCCTCCTCGGAGCCCGAGCTGGACTGTATTGTGGTGCTGGTCCACCTGTCAGATCCCGACCCTGCGTGGCTCCACCAAACGGTCGCCAACATATCAGGCCTCTTCCGAGCTCGTATTGAGGCCCAGCAGCTGCTTGTGATCCACGGTCATCTCAGTGGCTCTCTTGTCCCAGGGGATCTGGGCCACATCAACGCCCCCTCACCCTGTGAAGCCATTTATTCCAGGCAGAAAGCCGACTACGCCCTCCTCATGACCTTTGCCGTCAGCCTCTCCGAATACTTCCTGATGGTAGAAGATCACGTGGACTGCGCCCCCAAGTTCGTTTCCACCGTCTACTGGGCACTGGCAGCCTGGAAAGAACGACCCTGGGTGACCCTGGAGTTCTCTAGCCTGAGCTTCTCCGGGAAAGTATTCCACAGCCGCGACCTCCCCCGCCTGACCACCTTCCTCCTCCTCTTCCCCAAGGACACGCCTACCCACTTGCTCCTCTCTGAATTCCGCCTTCTCCTGGCCCAGGGTGTTCCCATTCGTTTCAGCCCCTCGGTCTTCTATCCCGCAGGCAATTATTCGGCGCCCGAGGACACCTGCTTTCCCGTGGAGAAGGAAGTGGTCTTTGGTGAGCCGGACAACCCCGTGGCCAACGTCCTCACGGACATGAGCCCCGGGCGGGAGGTGCTTCCCCAGTACGCGTACGTCCTGAACGAGGAGAGCTACGTCACCCTCGATGCCTTAAAGGGCAACTACCTGGTGGTGATTATGGAAAAGCCGCAGAAAGTCATCCGCATCGAGGTGCTGACAGGCGTGGACCAGGAAGGGCAGTACCGGCTGCAGCAGGGCCAGGTAGAACTGGGCTACAGCCCCCTGGCGCATTCCGCAGGCTGCGCGCGCTACACCCTGCTGGGACCGCTGGTGCAGGGGAACCTGGACCAGCGGGTGTTTTACGAGGAAGGCACCGTGGAGCAGCTGAGCTGCATACGGCTGCTGGTGCTGGCCTCTCAGGACTCCTGGCTCCTCATCAGGCAGATCAGGGTCTGGACTCAGCCCGAGGAAGAGGGGAGCTGGAGGCACCCGGGGGATTCTGCAGGCATTGTTGGTCTCGGGAACCCCGCCTACATGGCTGGCAGGAAATAAAGCTAGAACCGGGTGGAAGCCTGTGCACACTCGGAGTGGGGTGACCGTGTTGAGTTATTGTCCACACGGGGGGGTACGTGTGAGAAGGAAAGGGAGCACACTACAACCGCAGAGGAAAGCCAGCCCCGCAAGCAGAGGTGTGTGCTCAACCTAATCCAGTTTTGTGGGATTTTAAGATAGACTGCACAGTCCGAGGAAGGGGGAGAAACAAGACAAAGTCCTTTTGGCTTCCAAGGGCCAGAGGGAGGGAAGGAGGCGCCATGACCTGGCCTACTTCTTTTTTCTTTTAGATATATTTTATTGATTTTTTTACAGAAAGGAAGAGAGAGGGCTAGAGAGTTAGAAAGATCGATAAGAGAGAATCATCAATCAGCTGCCTCTTGCACACCCCCTACTGGGGACATGCCCTTGACTGGAATCGAACCCGGGACCCTTCAGTCCGCAGGCCGACGCTCTATCCACTGAGCCAAACCGGTTTTGGCAAGACCTGCCCTATTTCTTATCTGCACACAAGCATTACGCTCCCATCTTTCCTCGGAGAAGTCCCTGCCCTGCCTGGAACCAAAAGTCCTAGGAGTGTCCAGCTCCTTTCGGCACCGCCACTTCCGGTCTCCACACCCTGGGTCCGGTTCCGCCCGTTCCGCCCCGACCCCTGCCGCACAGGCCCCGCCCCTTTCACGCCCATTCCTTCTTCCCCGGCGCCGCGCACAGGCCCCGCCTCTTCCGGGCTGAGACTGCGGTCAGGCCCGCCTCCCCGCCCCTTCCGACGCCGCCGCTTCCACCCCCACTCTTGCCAGGCCACGCACCTTTCAGACCGGCGCTTCCCGACACAGCCTCGCGCTCTGTCAGGCCCCGCTCTTTCTAGCCTCAACCCCCAACGCTACGCCCCTCTGGTCCTCCGTCGCCAGACCCCACTCTTCTGGCTTCCGGCCCCTTACTCCTGTTAGCCCCGCCCCTTCCGGGCCTGCTTTTCCGGCCAGCTCCCGGTAAGGCCTCACCTCTTCTTCCTGTCCCGCCCCTTCCGCCTCCCCGGTTCCGGGCCCTCGACCGCCCCTTCCAGCCCAGCTCTCTCCAGGCCCCGCCTCTGGCCCGCCCCGCGGCGACTCGTGGGAACGACCCGCGGGCGCAGCAGCGGTGGAGGACGCGGTGATCGGTCATGGGGTTCCAGCTGGTGAGACCGGACTCCAGGCCCTGCCCCAGGGACTCCACTCCACCTGGTTCTGGCCCCTCGGCTATGGGCCTGGGGTCCCCCCCTCCGCCCTCGCCCTGATGGCGGGTCCCAGGACCCTGCCCAGGGAACCCCTCCGGCCTGCGCCTGCTCCCGCGCTGGGGCTCTGGCGGGACGGTCACCTCCGCGGGGCGGTCACCGCGCCTCCTCTCCCCACAGAGCCCAGGCCTGCTGGCCTCTCTCGGGGCGGGGCTGCTGACTCTGCTCGGCCTGGCCCTGGGCTCCTACTTGCTTCGGAGGTCCCGCCGCCCCCTGGTCACTCTCCTGGACCCCAATGAGAAGTACCTGCTGCGGCTGCTAGATAAGACGGTGAGTTGCGGAGGAGGAAGGGGTTTGAGGTAGAGGCAGGACCAGAGCTCCCCTCCTGATGTGAAGCCACAGCGTCCACTGCGGTTGGTATGTCCTGGTGACACTGTCATCCGTCCCTCCAGACTGTGAGCCACAACACCAGGAGGTTCCGATTTGCCCTGCCCACCGCCCAGCACACGCTGGGGCTGCCTGTGGGTAAGGAACGTGTGGGCTCCTTTTCCTGGCATCCTAAGAGCGCGATTCTCCTTCTGGAGTCTCCCAAAACACGCAGCTTCCGTCCATGCCCTCCCTCCTCACTCTCTCCCCTTCCTCGCCTGGCTGGATCCTCCAGGTTGTCACTGGCTCATTCTCGGGTGTGGCTTCTGTGCCCCAGACATCTTTTAACACTCAGCAGTCCCCCTCCTTCCCGCAGAATTTGCTCTTCCTCCCCCTGAGCAAACACTCATTTTATACTCATTAGTTTCTCTGCTGCTGCTGCTGCTGCTGCTGCTGCTGCTAAGGCCCTGGTTGTAACTGAGTAGAGTTTGTCCCTTGGGCATTGAAGAGGGGTCCCCCTGGGGGCTCCAAGGGGTGAGTCCTCCCTGCCTGGTAGCTTATAGGGGCAAGATGTCCTCGTTCTCTCAAACCTCCCTGGGTATTTTGAAAGGTAACTGGAAGGCAGCACATCCACAAGCCACCCTCATCTCGTTCTCTGCATGGTCCCCAGGCAAACATGTCTACTTATCAGCCCGAATCAATGACAGCCTGGTCATCAGACCGTACACTCCTGTCTCCAGTGACGAAGACCAAGGCTATGTGGATCTTGTCATCAAGGTAAGGGGGTAGGAAGGAACCCCGGAAGATCTCCACCCTACTTTGTCTGGGATTTGAGGAAACTTCTAAGTTTGTTAGATAGCAGGAGATGGGTGTCCTTTGTAGCTATGAAGAGTACGTGGACTGGGGAAAAGACAGCATGTGCATACATGGCCCCAGCCTAGAGAGTCCAAATAGTCTTTTTTTTTTTTCTTTATTGATTAAGGTGTTACATATGTGTCCTTATCCCTCCCATTGTCTCTCCCCCCTCCCCCCGCACCCTCACTCATGCCCTCATCCCCCTGGTGTCTGTGTCCATTGGTTAGGCTTATATGCAGGCATGCAAGACCGTTGGTTGATCTCTCCCGCTGACCCCCATCCTCCCCTACCTTCCCTCTGAGGTTTGACGGTCTGATGGATGCTTCTCGGTCTCTGGATCTGTTTTTGTTCATCAGTTTATGTTGTTCATCATATCCCACAAATGAGTGAGATCTTGTGATATTTATCTTTCTCTGACTGGCTTATTTCACTTAGCATGATGCTCTCTAGTTCCATGCTGTTGCCAATGGTAAGAATTCCTTCTTTTTTACCACAGCATAGTGCTCCATTGTGTAGATGTACCGCAGTTTTTTAATCCATTCATCTGCTGATGGGCATTTAGGCTGTTACCAAACCGTAGCTATGGTGAATTGTGCTGCTATGAACATAGGGGTGCATATGTCCTTTCTGATTGGTGTTTCTAGTTTCTTTGGATATATTCCTAAAAGTGGGATCACTGGGTCAAATGGGAGTTCCATTTTTTAGTTTTGTAAGGAAACTCCATACTGTTCACAGTGGCTGCACCAGTCTGCATTCCCACCAGCAGTGCACGGGGGTTCCTTTTTCTCCACATCCTCTGCCACCACTTGTCGTTTGTTGATTTGTTGGTGATTGCCATTCTGACAGGTGTGAGATGGTACCGCATTGTCATTTTGATTTGCATCTCTCGGATGATCAGTGACTTTGGGCATGTTTTCATGTGTCTCTTGGCCTTCTGTATGCCCTCCCAAATAAAGTCTTTTCCATTCTGTCTTATCAGGTCTACCTGAAAGGTGTTCACCCCAAATTTCCCGAGGGAGGGAAGATGTCCCAGTACCTGGACAGCCTGGAGATTGGGGATGTGGTGGAATTTCGAGGGCCAAGTGGGTTGCTCACTTACACGGGGAAAGGTAACGGCCCTTCTGCTCCTTGAGCCCCTCCCAGCTCTCCTGTCCTCTGGGCACACGTGCCGTGCAGAGGGGCCAGGGCTGCCCTTCCTGTACACGCAGCTCTGACAGTACAGAGGGGCAGAGGTCTCAGCCCACCTGTCACCGGGATCAGGGTCAGTTCCCTGTCCACTTGAATTCGCCCACCATGACAGCTGTGGAGATAAATAAAGCAGCCCTGCCTCACAGATTCGCCCTTCAGGCTGAGCTATTCAGAGAGCTTTTAGCCCTTCCCTTCCCAGGGAAGTAGTATGAGCAAATCCCTGGGGCTGCTCTGTGCACTTGGGAGAGTAGATTCACACCTGTCCCCAGGCCCCTTGCCCTGACTAGGGGTGACCCTCTTGCCCAAAGCAGCTGCTGACTCACTGTGTGGGCCTGAACTCACTGGTGGTTAATAATACAGGCCATGTGGCCCCGGCCCCATTGTCCCCCCTGTGTATTATTAGGGTTTGGCTCAACTCAGATGTCCACCCGGCTCCAGGCTCAGATTTCATTGCAGCTGCTAACCTGGCCTGGGACGTTTTTAGCGCTGCATTTGTTTTCTTCGTTTCCTCCGCTGACTCCACTCTTCCGTCCCTTCTCCGCTCGACTTCTCAGGGAATTTTAGCGTTCAGCCCAACCAAAAGTCCCCACCGGAGCCCCGCGTGGCGAAGAGGCTGGGCATGATCGCCGGCGGGACAGGTGTGTGTTGCTTGGGGGCCCGTCTCTCCCACCCACCGTTGTTGATGTCGCCATGAGAACTTCCCAGGGGCCCTCGGAAGGTTTTGGGATCAGGATCAAGCTGGGAATTGGAACTCCCAGCAATGCCCAGGGCCCCCCAGTACCTGAAAAATAAAATCATGATCAGGTAGAAACCAAAAGCAAGTTCTTTTAACCTATAGAATGAGAAATAATTCACGTGTACTCTCCTTAAGACCTCACACGGAATGGATCTCCTTCAGAGGAGAACAGGGACACAGCTAGAAACAGGCCAGTCAAGAAGGGAGTTAGCATTGGACATTTCCACACATTCACCACTGTGGGAGTCTCTTTACGCCCGAGTCTGTGAAGTGGGCAGTTGCTTTTCCCTTTTACAGATGAGGAAATGCAGCTGCAAAGAGGTTAAGAGGTAAAGGATTGGTGTCCATCTCTGCCTGGTCCCAGAACATTTGTCCTTAACCTGCCAGCCCTCCTCAGCCCTGTCCCACTGAGTCACACCTGTGACATCTGAGTCCTAGCCAACAGGGGACGTTGAGAGGAAGTCTTAGAGGGACTT
The DNA here is from genome assembly GCF_964339955.1 of Pipistrellus hanaki. Classification (NCBI taxonomy): domain Eukaryota; kingdom Metazoa; phylum Chordata; class Mammalia; order Chiroptera; family Vespertilionidae; genus Pipistrellus; species Pipistrellus hanaki. Next base: position 103,296 of record NC_140522.1, read on the forward strand.
TAACAATATGAGCTTTATGTGACTATGGAGCATGACTACAGTTCACCTACCAGATAGGAATTTTTGTGAGTTTATGGTAAGAGGCATGTCTACCCAGAAAAGTGGGTGCTGGAGAACACACAGGAGGTTAGAGGATTTGGACACTGAATGGAGGTGGGTGCGGTGGTGAACGGGACGCATTCAGATAAAAGCGTTGGTTGGCTAAGGAGCTGGAACAGGTAAGCTGTGGTTGCCATGTCTCCCTGTGGCTGTCTGTGCAGGAATCACCCCGATGCTTCAGCTGATCCGGGCCATCCTGAAAGACCCCAAAGATCCAACCCAGTGCTCTTTGCTTTTTGCCAACCAGGTTGGTTTGCTTTTCTCGGTCCTGGGACTTTTCAGTTGGTGGGTCAGCTCAGAGATGTGGCACCCATGGGCAGAAACAGACCAGTGCCCAAGACCCCCCGGTAGCTAGAGGACCCTCTGCCACAATAAGAGGACAAAGCCCTGAGCCAGTTCCTCCCCTGAGCCCAAGGAAAGAAGAAAACATTTTTGGAATATTGTCCTGAGCATAAAAACTTGCTCATGGGGTTACCTAGGTTAAATATGCCATCTTTATTTCACCTTGCTGTGTAAATAAAACCCGCTCCCCTCTCCTTCCCCCTCATCCTAACAACCTAAACAGTCGTGTTTTCTTTTTCTCTCCTGGTTACAAAATGTTATGTGGGCCTGAGAAGATTCCTAAGACTTTGTTTCTCCGTTTCAGACTGAGAAAGACATCATCTTGCGGGAGGACTTGGAGGAGCTGCAGGCCCAACATCCCGGCCGCTTTAAACTCTGGTTCACTCTGGATCACGCCCCAGCAGGTACCCTCCCCATGCTGGAATCCCAGCACCAGGGCCTCGCCCCTATTGGGTTCTGGTTTCGGTGGAACCAACCTCCCTGACACTGCTGGGCTCCCACGTCTGTGTGCCGGGACACAGTGCTCTCCCGGCCCTTTCCTTCAGCTTCCTGTTCACCGGGCGGGGGCAGGAACGGCTGTGCTGCTGAGGCAGGCTGAGCGCAGGCTGTGTTTCACTTGACACCTTCCCCAGAGCCTTCCTGGGCCTCCCCACCTCAGGGCCCTACACTCCTTGCCAGCAGGGGTCTGGAGTGTGACTGTTCTCCTCCTCTCCACTGCAGGTTGGGCCTACAGCCGGGGCTTTGTGACTGCGGACATGATCCGGGAGCACCTGCCTCCCCCGGGGGACGATGTGCTGCTGCTCCTCTGCGGGCCTCCCCCGATGGTGCAGCTGGCCTGCCACCCCACCCTGGACAAACTGGGCTACTCTCAAAAGATGCGCTTCACCTACTGACCGCTCCCCGCCATGGTCCCGGTCAGTGCTCGGCTGCTGTAAGTCCTAGATCTCTTTCCTGGGAGGATAAGCCTTCTGTCTTTCTCTGAAGCTGAAATCTGATGGCACACCTACAGGAACAGCATCCTTGTAGCCCTGGAAGAAAGCTAAGGCTGAGTTGTTCCCTGGAAGGCCCCCCCAAACCTCCCTGTGACAAAAGGCCCAGGTCAGGCCACGGAGCAGTGTACGTTCTTTCCAAGCCTGGCTAATTCCTGGGTAGCATCGCACTCTTCTTTGTCTGTGTTGGAAGGAACAACCTATGTGATGGGTTTTACTTACTGCTCGGTGCTTAACTCGTAGCAGATTCGGTGTGAGTGCAAGCTGAGCAGACTTTTAGAGCTAGTCTCACCGAGGTTGCAGGAGAGGAGCAAGTGGTTTCTTCAGACCTGCAGGCCTCAGAGAGAGGAATCTCAAATATGTACTTGTGTGTCTGTCTCTTCCTGCCCAGCCCAGGCTAGAGGGAAGTGGCTGTCCACAGCCTGAGGCTGCTGCTTGTGGCAGGAACCCCTGGCTGTGCGAATAAATGGACTGAGGCCCCAGTGGGATACCTGTAGGGCTATTGTGTCTAGGGGTCTTGTCTCCAAGGCTTTTCACACCTGAGAATTTTGGGAGGAAGGGGGCTTCTCAGCACAGAATTCTTCCAGGTCTTCCCAAGAACCCTTGAGCAGTTGTCCTGGGTGTTAAAATGAGCTGTCCCCAAACTGTGATCATCTTTGCAGCTGTCTCAGCAGAAGCAGAAGCTTAGCTCTCTCCCTGGAGGCTTTTCAGGTGGGGGACAGAGTACAGCTGAAAGGGGATGCGTTTTGAGCCCAGGTCCAGTGGTCCTTTTGTTGGCCATTCTTCCTTCTCCCTCCTCTTGACTTCACCATAGACACCCTTCAGGGTACCTGGCACACAAATGAAAGCATTGTCTTTCTGTTTGGAAGAGAAGCCTTCTCCTTTAAAAGTAACCTAAGCCCAGCCGGTGTGGATCCGTGGTTGAGTGTTCACCTGTGAACCAGGAGGTTAGGGCATATGCCCCGGTTGGGATATCAATCCCCAGGAGGGGACCTGTAGGAGGCAATCAGTGATTCTTTCTGGTCATTGTTTCTATTTCTCCCTTTATCATCCTTTCTAAAGTCAATAAAAATACATTAAAAAAACAAAAACAAACAAAAAAAAAAACCTGACATCACCAGCCCGGCCAGACTTATTGGTGCCTGGACAGAGTTGCCCTCCGCGGCCCATCCGTCTTGTCTGCCCTCTCGTGTTATGACGTCATGACCCAATCCACTCCCAACTCCCAGGGTTGGACCAGGCAGCTTTTTGTTAGTCCCGTTGGGATAAAACTGCATCTGTCTCAGGAGGAAAGGCCAGCATTGATTTTTTGCATGGAACCAATGTATTGCTCTCTCTGGGGCCCCTAAAAGTCGGCTTATGGGACCCTGAGAATTCAACCCTTCCATAAAGCAGAATCATCAGTAAATTCTGTTACTGGTATCCCATCAAACATTTCTTGGTCAGCTAGCATGTGTGCACTACTAGCTGTGTATACAGGGGAGAATCTTAGCTTCCTCATCTCCAAAAAGGAAAATTGTGCTTAGGATTATTGGGTTCAGATAGTACAGCAGCACACACAGCACAGAAAACTTTTCACACACAAGGTCATTGTTCCTTGTTTTGCACGGGTTTCTGTCTCATCCACTCAATATGCAAACATTTATTTAGGGCCTGCCATGTGCCAAACACCGTGACAAGACTGGTCTCCCACCCCCTAAGAATTCCTAGTCTAAAATAAGATCGACGTGTGATAAATAATTATCAGAGTAGAGATAAAAGATATGGATGGGTGGAGGATTCAGAGGAGGAGGAAAAGAAGAAAAAGCATTGCTGAGTTCACAGCCACAAACCAGACACTTGCTTAAGTATTCACAATTTCATCCTTATGATAATCCTGAGTCTTAAGATTAAGGATTTGGCCAAGGTCTCGCTGAAGAAAATTAAAGTCAGTCCTGTGGACAATGAATGTTTCTGAGGGTTTTATACAACAGACATCACTTACACGGCTCCCCCGCGGTTCGCGGTGTAAACATTTCCGGCCCGTCCCCGCCGCTGTGTGAACAGCTAACATGTATGAAGCGTTTGCCATTCGCCTGGCATCATACGAGAGCCTGCCTAAATCATCTCAGTCCTGACAAAGACCCAGCGAAGTAGCACGGCTTTCTTCCCATTCCTCAGGTGAGGCATTCAGTAAGGTGCTCAAGATCATCAGCTGGCCAGGAATGGAAGCCTGGGTCTGTGTTACTCAAGCCCGTGCTTTTAACCAGCACCAAGAGAATCTCACTGCCTCCAGGCATCCATAGACGTTAACCAACTACCATCTAAAGTAGCACTAGTTATGCACCATCCTCCGGAGAACTGAGAAAGTGGTTCCTCCTATCAGTGATATTCAACCTTTTTCATCTCATAGCCCATGTAAACTTAATTACTAAAATTCTGTAGCACACTAAAAAATATATAAATTTTGCTGATCTGGCTCTTGGGTCGAAAATCGCTGCCTCGAATCACTTTCTGTGGTTAAGAGGAGGGCTACACCACCTGTGTCTCCCAAGACCGGCACTCAGGTGGGGGGGGGGGGGGAGTGGGAGGAAGGGGAGCGTGGGAGCACAGCCTGGCAGTGAGTTCTCCTGCCAGGACGGAAGCAACTACGTATGTTTCTGCAAAGACTAGCAGGCGCCCAACGAACACTTACCCCAGCACTCGGCACGTGATGGTTCCGTTCAATAAATAGGGGAGGGACCCCGGAGTGTTTGGAGGAGCCAACAACTGGCACCGGTCACGGTGAGATGGGGGGACTTGCCGGCATTGGATGAAGTTCATTGGGGTCCGGTCCAACTCCCTGACAACCCTCCCGCGTGCAGCAGGGGGCGTGGTCCTCAGGAAGCCTGGAGGCGGGGCTCAGGATTGGAGCTGCGCGGGGGCGTGGCCCAGGAGCGGGTCTGTGATTGGCCCGCTGGAGGAAGACGCGCCCCCGTGGGGGCGGGGCCAGAAGCTGCGTCGCGGCAATGACGTCAGCGCCGGGTCCCCTTCCGGCGCGGGGAGCGTCAGGACCAGGGCCGCCGGGCTGCAGGCCGCCTGCGGCGCTGCGGGATGTAGCGCGGCGTCCGCGGCCCCAGCTCAGCCCGTCGCCGGCGGTAAGTTCCGGGAGCGAGCCGGCGAGGGGCGGGGACGAGCCGGCGAGGGGCGGGGGCGCCCCGAGGTCCGAGACACCCCGCCCTGCCGCCGGCCGCGCCCCCGGCTCCCCCGCGGTCCGCGGTGTAAACATTTCCGGCCCCTCCCCGCCGCGCGCCGCCTCCGGGGCGACCTCAGAGCCGCTGGCGGGCGGATGGGCCGCGGCCCCGGCTGCCGAGCTGCCGGCCGAGCTGGTGAGTGCGGCGTCCTCCCGGCCCCGCCGCCGGGGGAGGCGTCGGGATTCGGGCTGAGGCTCAGGCTTGGGGCAGGGCCGGGCCCGGAACGAAGCCCGGTCCCGGCCGCGGCGCGAGCGCGTGGGGAGCGGGGGTGAGGCTGGGGGCCTGGCTGGCTCCTAGGACCGCCTGCCTGTCCAGCGGGACCCGCCTCCGGGGGCCTGGGCGCCCCAAGGATCCTCGACTTACAATCTTTGTCAGATCGGACCCAGGCAGTGACTCCCCCCCCCCCCCCCCTTGGTGTTGGAAAAGCGGAGGCTGGTGGGCAGTTTACCTTTGTTTACGGGAATCCTGGACGCTGACATGGAGCAGAGGCTCAACTACTTTGTGCAGAAAAGGAAATCTCATCCCCTCGGAAATTCTGCACTGATGTATGTCATCTTACTGTGTGAGGTTTGCCCTTCACGCCTTTGGTTTTTTAAGAAAACAAAGTAGATAGATGCTTCCCCTCGGTTTTTCCTGCTTCCTGGGAAACTGACGCGGCATTTCAGTTCACACAGAGTCCGGTGTGGGAGGAGCGATCGGAGCCCACGTAGGACTTTTTCCCTGAGTAACCCGTAGTCTCTCCCCCGGTAGCTAGAAGACCGACAGCAACAGGGAGCGACGCTGCCCACTGAGACCAAGTGAATGGTTCTTTTCTGAAACGAAGCGGTGGGGTCTGCTCACCGCTTTCCTCTCGGTAGGGCTGGGGTCACCTGTCGTGGTGCAGCTGCTGCTCCCCATGTTTTTACAGCGTCTGTGGTAGGAGGAGTGCACCCTGGGCGGTGCTCAACAGATCGTGATGTCAGATCGCAGGTCCCAGGTCCCAGCTCCCAGCCACAGAAGTTACTCCAGGAGTGCCTTCTGCCCGGGGTCCTGGTTGGTCCTTGGGGAGGGGAATCAGTCCTCAAAGCCTGTGGAGGCCCACCTTCGAGCGCGTCCACTGTACCTGCTTGCAGAGTAGAGTCAGAAAGTGTTTTTGTTCTCAGTGGCTAAGCATTTTTGTGATTCTCAAGGGATTAGAAAAATCGGTCACTGTACCTGCAAGTGGGAAAGAATCTCAGGAAGCAGCAGGAGGCTCCATCAGCTAATGGCCGGCTGTCAGACCATCTTCCGGGTCTTCAGGCTGGCCTCAGTTTACCTTTCCACAAATCCTTTATGGGAAAGTGGGGTGGGGGGAGGACTAAAAAAAGGGGGGAAAATAAGAAAAAGAAAGAACAAAAACAAAATGTATGTCTGCTTCTAGGCCAGTTCTCTATTTCCCTGGAAGGTCTCTGCTTCCTTATAAAGCCAAACCGACACTCCTGGTACACGACATTATTATGTTGGTCACCCTGTGGTCACCCTGGCGAACTGAACATCCATCTTTAGATTAGAAGCTTTATGAAGAGTGTGTGTGTGGGGGGGGGGGAGGTTTGCTGGTGCTGACACCCATTAAAATCATGACGTTTTCTCCTTAAGGTGCATTCGTCCCTGATGTTGCTCCCTGGATTTTGTTCCTCTCACTGCACTCCGATTTCTCTTTTCCTGCTCAGAAGTGTTGGGGTGTGGCTATTCCTTATAAAGTTTGTAGCTGTCTCGGTTCAAAAGGACCCTGGAAGTGCCCCCTAGACAAACCCGTTCCCAGTCACCGGCTTCTAAGTGTGCGCTTGGTTTGCGTTTGTTTCATTGGGGCTTCGGGGGCACCCAGTGTGAGTGACCACCATGCTGTGTGACTACTCACCGTGTATCTGTAATGTACTGATAGCCAGGTGTTCACGTAAAAACGGGGACTGGCTGGGACTGCTGCTTGTGCCTGTGTACTGCTTGTTTTCTTCTTCTTTTTTTGTTTTTTTAATCATGGCATTTGAAAGGCTTGTCTGTCTGGCGGGGGGCGGGGGGGGGTGGTGAGATATAAAACCTCTCCTGCTGGGACTGCTTTAGCTGGAGAAGAGCTATAAAGGACGTAAGCTTGTGATTTTCCGCTTCAGACTCTTAAGCCAGTGACTTGGCATCAAGTAGGAAAGTGGAGGCTCTGTCACTGCAGTTGGTAATTTTCAAGCAATAGGCCTTTTCCCCGCAGAGTGCGGGGAGGAGAAGGCAGCTGTGCTCTGTCTTGTCTTTTCCGCTAGACTAGTCTTGCTTTAAAACTAGTGAGAATCTGGCAGGCATAGGCTGAGCCTACCCTTGGAACCTCTAGGGGTGCAGGGACCCCAGAATAAAACCTCCAGAAGCTCTGTGCCTCTGACTGCAGGGAAGGAGTGTGCAGTAGCCTGGAACATTGGGAACTGGCTCGCGGCATAAATGTCTCAGAGACCTGTGAGGGACGTAAACTCTCCAGCTGGCTGGCGAGGGATTGAGGGTCAGTCCTTCCCAAGTGGGGCACAAGATTATCTAATTTATAGGAGCACAAACACCTCCCTGCCTCCATAGTCTACTCCCTGATACTGGTTTACCCAGATAGAAAGCTTAGTGGTAAAGACTTATTAGCTGGGATTGAAGAAATCCCTCAAAAAAAAATGCATTTGGTGGGATTTGGCCCAATTATAATTTGCTATTATCGGGTGTGGTGAATTTTCTAAAATACATAAGGATATAGCTGGCTGAAGTCCTTAGTGCTCCCAGAACCCATCTTAACAACTTAGGGCTTCGTGCCGGTTTTATGTGTCCTAGAGACTAATGTTTTCAGTAACGTCCAGCTGTTTGAGTGGTCTGCCCTGTCAGAAATTGTATGTTCAGGTCCTAGTATCACCTGCTCTTCTTTCTCGCCAGACCTCCGATCCCTCTCTCTCCCTCTCCTGTCTCTGTGTTGCTACAGTTTAGAAGACCAAAGTGGACAGTGGACTTTTGCTCACTATGATGACCTCCTCTGTATGTATTTCATTGCATGACGTATCTTGTAGCCAATGGCGGGTTCATGAGTCACCGGGTGTTAGGCTTAGTGACTTGAATCTAGGAGACAATGCCAGGGGGAGGGAGTGTATGAGTGAGTGATAGAGGAGTCGGAGGGAATCAGAAAAATTAGCAGCAAGTGATTTGGACAAAAACAAAAAAAAGACTTTGCTGGTGGCCAAAGGCTGAGGTTATCCCGGGAGAATGCTAGGCAAAGGCACTTTTCTTATCAAATGAGATGTTAAGGCTACCAAGCTGGGCTCTGCATCTGATATCCTGACCCTAATTGCCCAACTTAAAGTTTGTCTGCATTACTCTTGATTGCTTCCCGTAAAATAGTTTCCCAACATCCAGAGAAACTGAACTTTGTGTGTGGCTGTGCTAGGTCAGGGGTTCTTGTATCCCTGGCTTTGCACGGGCCACAGATTACCTTGTGCATCTGGTTGTAGGCTCCTTGAAGAAAAGGACTCACCTTGTTCCCCTTTGTGTTTTGCACCGTACCCGAGAACGCCTTAGGGTCTGCACTAAACATACGAGTTCGATATTCAGTGACAGGGAAAGCCCAACAAACACAAGAGAGTGCATAAACCCTGAGCTGGTGATAAAAAGTTAACGAGTCACATGCTTGCTGGCTGGAAAGCTGCCCCGTTCATCCGTTCATTCCTTGTGGACTGAGGGCTCTGACTAGAATCGGGGACAGGAATCTACTTGTTAGCGAGGTGGTGTCGGACCCCTGCTCCTGAGAGGGACGTTTTGGCCACCCCTGAAGTACTGCCAGCAGTACACGAAGCTACGTGCATCCTCCTTTTGAGACTGACTTCTGAAAATGCCCAAAGCTATTCATATGTTTTTTCCAATATACATTATTTTTTAAAATATGTTTTATTGATTTTTTTTACAGAGAGGAAGAGAGAGGGATAGAGAGTTAGAAACATCGATGAGAGAATCATCGATCAGCTGCCTCTTGCACATCCCCTACTGGGGATGTACCCGCAACCAAAGTACATGCCCTTGACCGGAATCGAACCCGGGACCTTTTCAGTCCGCAGGCCGATCCTCTATCCACTGAGCCAAACCAGTTTCAGCAATATACATTATTTCTTAGGAAAGCTGTGGATGGGGGAGTGCTTCCCTGTGAGGAGCCGTGTTTTGTGGTCAGCCTACCGACAGGGATTTCGCAACGTTCCCTCTCACGTGGGCTGCCTCCCTCCCCTTTCCTGTTCTCCCTGGCTCCGCTGTTGCCCAAGCGGCATCTGTCCTGCCGGTCTTTCGCAATTGAAGAAAGAGGAACTCTCCTTGTGTTGACACCGTGTAAAGGCCTCTGTACGGTGAATTATTGTTTGTCTCTTGAACCAAGTTTGCTTGTTGCTTTCAGTTGTGCTTGAGAGTTGAGCACAGCATGACTTTTGAAACTTGAGGATTGCCCTCACTTGACTACATAAACCCTGAGAAGGAAGTGTGATTCCTCTCGGATTTTAGAAGAAGAACTGGTACAAAATGCAGTCACCAACCATGGAAGAGATGGTCTCTCCTGGGAGCAGTCACCTTACTGTCCCTTATAAACGTTTTGGTTCCCTGAGCTTAGTTTCCACTCCTGTAAAGCAACTCATTCGTGTGCAGGTGTTACCTGGTCCTCTGCATTGCCCTGGAGTTACAGGGACACAGATGACCAGGGCAAGAAAATGCTAAAACTATGGCGACTGCTATAGCTGTGAGTAATAAACTCCTTTGTTTATGAGAGAGGGGGGAAAACCTGATCACTTTGGGCACTTTTCAGTATTATTTTCATCACCCTGAGGCCTGATTAAAGGCTGCTGTCTGAAATCCAGCTCTGGAACACCTGAAGGTCTGGAGACTTCCTAGAAAACTGAGTTCTAGGATTCTCTGGTTTTCTGGAAGAATCTGTGTGCCTGTCTGGTTTCTGAAAAGCTAAGTTTGAGTGGGGCTTTGGTTACGAGCTGTGGTGGCTGAGCCGGTTGTTGGGTATTTGTGTGGCAAAGGGCAAGTCTTCCTGATTGTCCTCCGCTTCCTGCTTCCAGGTAAGTTATTGGTTCTTTAAAGGGAAGTTGTGGGGAAGCGTGTTCTCTGAGTGTGGAGCCCACGCTCTAATCCTATAATAGAATTAGTAGGCCGTACAGAGAAGTTAGCCACTGGGCAGCTGGCCCACACGCTCCTCTGCATGCAGGGCATCTGCACTCCTCAGAGCTTCCGTAGGGAAGACCCAGCTGAGGGCAGCTGGCACTCACTTCCTTTCCAAGCCTGGGAGGGCTTGTAGTTACAGCCAGGTGTTGACTTCGTATTTTTGCTCCACAGTCTCAAAGCCAGACCTTTCTTGGGCAGAATAGCTTTGGGATTGATGGGCTATTTCTTCTCACTCAATGGGGTCCATACAAATTGGTGGGAGAGGAGGTTTGAGGGTAGACACCTGTTTTTCTGTGGTGTCAGTTTGGTATAAGAACCACAGATGCTTTGAAGGCGAGCAACCAGGTGCTCTGTTTTCAGCCTCACCTGTAAGATTAGTGGGGTTCTGAGTAAAGGATACTATTAAAGAGGGAGAAGGAACAGATTTCATTCTAGCAATTAATTGGCCTTGAGAATTGGAGACAGAAGTGAGTTTATCAGCATCTTACTCAGTGCTGACTTGTGGAAATGGAACTGTGAGGGGAGCGAATTGTCAGCACCCTTCTTGTCTGTGTTTGCTTTCAGTGTCTGCCGTCACAGGGAGATCTCTGCCCCCTGGGGCTGAGACACCCAGCCTGCCCCCAAGCTGAAGCTGCAGGGCATTGAGGTACCAGCTAGATGTCTGCTCACAAAGGACCTGCGGTGGCACAGGGCAATGGGGCTCCTGCCAGTAACAGGGAGACCGACACAGTGGAGCTGGCGGAACTGGGACCCCTGCTGGAGGAGAAGGGTGCCCGCGGCATCGCTGACCCAGCCAAAGTGAGTCGTCTTTCCGGAGTTCTTCCTCCGCCAGGAGTTCTCCTCAAACCTGCCCGCTGTTTGAGGATCTCGTGGTCTGGAAGATGGAAGTATTTGGGAAATAGGGGGCTTGAGAAGCGCTATTTTAGAGATTGGGGGGGGGGGGCTTCAGACTTAAAGAACGGGGGGACTACGTGCTGATCCTGTGTCCTCCCTCGTTGCCAGCTCCCATCAGCCTGTCTCCTGGGTGTGAATTGAGCTTCACGCCAGCATTCACACAGCATCAGTAAACCTTGAACAGAGTGTCGTAAACTTAGCTGTCGTGCCTCAGAGAAGAGGCCACAGGCCCTGTGCACACAGCACTGCGTTTGGTTTCCCCAGATACGGCTGACCTGAAGCAGCCCCGTGTAGGAGATGACTGCTGGGATTGGTTTGTGTGTGTTTTTTCACGCAGGCTGAAGAAGAGCAAGCATGCCCAGCGCCCCAGGAGGAGGAGGAGGAGGTGAGGGTCCTGACCCTCCCGCTGCAGGCCCACCATGCCATGGAGAAGATGGAGGAGTTCGTGTACAAGGTGCTGAGCGCTCAGGCCCGGGGGGGAGGGCCGGTGGGCTTCCTGGGGGTGTCCCAGCGGGTGGGCCTACGGTGGGCTAAAGACCTTCTATTCCTGCGTGTGGATTTGTTTTTGCTTAAGGTGCAGTAAATACCGGGCTAGCAGATTTTTACTGCCTGGTGTGTTAAAGCATTATTCAAAATATGTTCTGAGCAGGAGTGTTGGGGGGGGGGGGAGGCAATGGTGGGGAGACACCTTAAACAATAAAAATAAATAAGTAAATAAATAAAAATTTATATATGTTCTGAACAGGAGCTCTCAATTTTTTTTTTTTTTTTTTATTTTTTTTTTGCTGTGGATCCCTTTGGCAATCATCAAAATATTAAAATGTGATTGGGCTCCTTTATTAATACATTAAATACACATTAATGACAAGCTTTAAAATATTGTATTAAAATTTATGGGTTTTTTGCTGAGACCGGTTTGGCTCAATGGATAGAGCGTAGGCTTGGGGACTGAAAGGTCCCAGGTTCGATTCCAGTCAAGGGCATGTACCTTGGTTGCGGGCATATCCCCAGAAGGGGGTGTGCAAGAGGCGGCTGATCAATGACTCTCTCTCATTGATGTTTCTAGCTCTCTATCTCTCTCACTTCCTCTCTGTACAAAATTAATAAAATATATTTTTTAAAAATTAAAATAAAAATAATTTAAAATTTTATGGTTTTTTAAATTATTATTATTGATTTTTAAGAGAGAAAGGAAACATCAATTTGTTGTTCCACTTATCTATACATTCATTGGTTGATTCTTGTATGTGCCCTGACCAGGGATCAAACCCACAGCCTTTATGTATTGGGTAGCTCTAACCAATTGAGCTACCCGGCCAGGACAAAATTTATAAGTTCTAAGTAGTGATGAATAAAAATATTTGGATATCTGTAAAACTAATTTATGAAAATATCTGTGATTTCTGTTGGTGACAGTCACAGTTCTAATCCCACTGTGGTTTGCTGCTCACACTTGTGATGGAGGGGAATGTTGAGTGTCCTGGATTCTGCTCGCTGTCCATGTGTCCTGGGTTAAGAGCACCTGCTCCAAAGGACACTGTCTCAGCCTCTCGAGGGAGGGGCAGAGCAGGGGCAGCCAGCATCTCCAGGACTGGGTCAAGGGGGCTGAAATGTATGGTTTTAAAAAGCCATATGCATATTCATGTCCCACCTGTCCCAGGTCTGGGAGGGACGCTGGAGGGTCATCCCGTATGACGTGCTCCCTGACTGGCTGAAAGACAACGACTACCTGCTCCACGGCCACCGCCCGCCCATGCCCTCCTTCCGGGCCTGCTTCCGGAGCATCTTCCGCATCCACACAGAGACCGGCAACATCTGGACCCATCTGCTTGGTGAGCGATCTGGGCGGGAAAGGAGTTCTACAGCCTGTGTCTCTGGGAAGGAAGAACCAGTGGCTCTGGCCGATGGGAAGCCGGCATTGCACCTCCAAACTGCCAGTGAGCGTGGTCGGCTCTCGGTCCTTGGTCTGTAAGACAGGCTGGGGGGGGGGGGGGGGGGGATTGGGAGAAGAAAATGCAACTAGGTGTTGTGTTGTCTGGTCTCCCTGGAAGCTGGAGGCATGGAGACAGCTCCTTCCGTTTCCTGCGTTCCCTTTGTCACAGCAGAATGCCAGCACTTTCTTATATGATTGTTTTGTCTGGGTTTATGTGCCTGGTGCCATTTTCTCCAGAAACTTTGGACTACAGTTCCCACAGCTAAACCCTGTCATGTCAGCACTGACTTAACACCATTGATATGCACACCTTCCCTTCTTCCTCAGGCTTTCTTTTCTTCCTCCTCCAGGGTTCGTGCTGTTCCTGTTTCTGGGGATCCTGACGATGCTGAGACCAAACATGTACTTCATGGCCCCGCTGCAGGAGAAGGTGGTGTTCGGCATGTTCTTCCTGGGCGCCGTGCTCTGCCTCAGCTTCTCCTGGCTCTTTCACACCGTCTACTGTCACTCCGAGAAAGTCTCTCGGACTTTTTCCAAGTGAGTGGGAGACCTGACGTTGGGATGGGGGGGGAGAATACCAGGCCCTGCTGTCACGTCCTGTGACCCCTAAAGACACCCTGCTGTGCCAGAGGAAAGGCTTTCTAGCTTGTCCGTGAGGCTCGTTTAAATCCTTCATGAAAAAACTCACGGCAGCCTCAGCAGCTGGAACCCAGCTGCGGAATGTGGTTCCCACTGCCTAGCGCTGTCCCGTGTGAGCTGGGTGCGAGTGGGCTCCTCTCCGGCCCACGCGCCCGGGTCACAGGGCGTGGCGGCGTGTCCTGTGCTGCGTGCTGCTGTGCGCCTACCCGCAGCCAAGCGGCTTATCTCCGCTGCCCACACGTCGCTGGAAGCCTCAGATGCTGTCATCCGGTGCCTCCCGTAATCCCATGCTGAGCCTGGAGTTCGTGTTTGCTTCTTGTTGTTGGTTTTGGTGGTGGGTTGTTTTGTTTTTTCCCAATAACACCAGTAATGGAAATACATTTTTATCATTTAAAAGTCAATTAGAACAGCAGTACCCCTTAATACTACTCCCAATTTAAGGGTTTGTTTTTAGAACTCAACCTGTCAGAGCTGGGGGGACAGTCAGAGCCCGCCCGAGCGAAAAGCTGGAAGCAGCTCCTGAATTTAAGTGCCCCGGGGCGGGGGGGGGGGCGGTGGTGGCTCTTCACGACTGAGGGGAAGAGAGTTCCGAGGTTGGGGACTCATAGCAACTCTTCACTGCAAAGACAGGTGTGTGGCCTGTGGGATTTCAATCCAGGATACAGATGAGAGACGGGCGATGGTCAGGTCTGCGAGCCAATGGAGAAGAGAAAACATAAAAACACAGCTGAACAAGCCATAGAAGCCTTCATTTCTCCACTAATGCGTTTTAATTCTGGCTCTCTTTCAGACTGGATTATTCAGGGATTGCCCTACTGATTATGGGGAGCTTTGTCCCCTGGCTCTATTACTCCTTCTACTGCTCCCCACAGCCACGGCTCATCTACCTCTCCATCATCTGTGTCCTGGGCATCTCCGCCATCATTGTGGCACAGTGGGACCGGTTTGCCACGCCTAAACACCGGCAGACAAGAGCAGGTGGGTATGAAGGTGATGTAATCGATCCTAATGGGCTCAACCTTAGGCCCTGCGATGGGCAGTTTGAGGACCCCACTCAAACCCTGATTTGTGTTTAGAATCCTGAGAGCAGTGTTGTTGTTTTTATTAATTTAGAGACTGGGAGGGAGAGGAAGAAATGTTGATGTGAGAGAGAAACATTGATCGTATGCCCTCCACCGGGGATCAAACCCACAACCTGGGGCATATGCCCTAAGCAAACTGGCAGCCTTTTGATGCTTGGGACGCGGTCAGGCAACAGTATGGACTTTTAAAGCTCCGTTATCCCCCAGGTTTCATATTTCATAAGCACACTAATGAGCCACATAATGACCAAGTTTGTCAATTGGCTGCAAGTATAGAAATGACTGCTCTTATGAAAATGTACAGCCCTGGCCAGGGCGGCTCAGCTGACTGAGCATCATTCCCTGCACCCAGAGGTCAGCAATTCCATTCCCAGTCAGGCTGTCAGTTCGGTCCCAGGTCGGGTGCATACGGAAGGCCTCCAATGGATGTCAACCACTGGAACAGCTAAAGCGTGAGCGTCTTTGGGTTGTGCCACCTACACTCCTCTCTTCAGCTTTATTACTTGCAGCAACACCTCCTTATCATCTGGAATGTTGTAACTTTCAGTTAAAAGAATTAAATGTACATTACTCATCAGCACATGCTGGGCGTGGTGCTTTAACGAGGTAGATCTAGGAGTGGAGAAGGTGGTCCCTGTCGGCCCCCCCCAGAACCCCCCCTTCGCTCCCCCGCTTCCCCGTTGTGTGCACTGCAGGGGTCCCCTTCCTCTTACCTCACGTCTGTCCCAGTAGCTACAACAGCTTCTAACTTGAATGTCTGCCTGCTCAGGGCAGAGCCTGGCTACTTAATGTTGTCTGATCTTACGAGAAACTCCACTCCTCCCACCTCAAAGGCACCTGGAGCTTTGCCATCCGAGTCCTGATGGCAGCAGAGCTTCGAGCAGGTGAAGGATGACTCGTTCACCTGTTGTACCTGCTCGCAAATCTGATTCCCCAGAGGGTTTGGTCTGTCACTTTGCCTACCAAATAGTGATAAAAATGAGATGCTTGTTCTTGGTGCTGTTTAGAGGGTAATATCCATATGAGCACTTTCACAGCCTTCTTCCCATTCCGGATGTTGAAGAAATAGCTGCTAATGGTTCTCCATTTTGTGGCCAAATTTCCTGAAAAGTAGCTGATGGCCATAGACACTTGAACTCCAGAGAGAAGCAGCAGTGTGCACCCCCAGGCAGCCGTCCCCTCCCTGACCGTCTTGTCTGCTCCGTGCAGGGGTGTTCCTGGGCCTCGGTCTGAGCGGCGTCGTGCCCACCATGCACTTCACCATCGCCGAGGGCTTTGTCAAGGCCACCACCGTGGGCCAGATGGGCTGGTTCTTCCTCATGGCTGTGATGTACATCACCGGGGCCGGCCTCTACGCAGCTCGGATTCCTGAGCGCTTCTTTCCCGGGAAGTTCGACATATGGGTAAGAAGCGGCCCTGCCAGCAGTGCCTGAGGTCAGGGACCGGCCCCAGTGAGAGGTCTGAGAGAAAGGCAGTACAGACATGGGGTCATGTAGTGTTTGGGGTACATATATGTACAGGGGAAGTGGGCAGGGAGGGGAGGTGATCAGGATGAACGTTTTGGTGTATTTCTATAATTATTTTTTTCAGAGAGGAAGGGAGACAGAGAGAAACATAGAAACATCATGATGAGAGAGTGTCACTGATTGGCTGCCTTCTGCCCGTAACTGGAAATCAAACCATGACCTCCTGGTCCCTAGGTGGAGATTCAACCACTGAGCCAAGCTGGCTGAGCTCTGATAAGACTTTTTAAAATTTCTAGCCCTGGCCGGCGTGGCTCAGTTCCTTGAGCATCTGTCCTGTGCACCAAAAGGTCGCTAGTTCAGTTCCCAGTCAGGGCACATGCCCAGGTTGTGCATACAATCCACCAGTCAGGGTCCATGCCAGAGGCAATTGATTGATGTTTCTCCCTCCCCTTTCCTCTCTCTAAAATCAATAAAAACATTAAAATTTTTTCTTAGCAAATATATCATTTTTTTATATAAAACTTTGAGAGAAGTTAGATGAGGTAAGAGCTCTCTTCTCATGTCTGATCCCTCCTTGCCATCACCCTGAGGGTCATCTCTTGTTCCCCCAGTTCCAGTCGCATCAGATTTTTCACGTCCTGGTGGTGGCAGCAGCCTTCGTCCACTTCTACGGGGTCTCCAACCTTCAGGAATTCCGCTACGGCTTGGAGGGCGGCTGTACTGATGACTCTCTCCTCTGAGCCTCCCGCAAGGCTGGAGGGGACCTTCCCAAGTGCTTTCAAAAATAACTTCCTGCTGAAGTGAAAGGAAGCGTCTGAGTTGTCTGTTTCTAGAAGAAACCTCTTAGAGAATTCAGTGCCAGCCAGGCTTCAGCCCACCTTCCCACCTCAGGGCGGGGGAAAGCTTTCCATGCCCCTCGCGAGGAGGGGTGATCCACTGGCCATGCCTCCTCAGCAAGGCAGCTCTGTCCCCTTGGCACAGGGCGCTTTGAAGCTCACGTTGAGATTTTATCCCTCCAACCATTTTGGGGAAAAATGATGGACTGGGACTCTTCAGAAATTTTTCTGGAAGAAAACGTCCCTCCCTTACCCCTGTCCTTACTTTGTAACATGGCTTAGAACAGGCCATCCATTTTGTAGCACACTTTTCAGAAACGATTGTAACCGGTCCCGTCTCTCTGGGGCCTGGATCTGCTGACGGCAGGAAGAAGTCACCGACTTCGAGGCAGCAGCTAATCATGGGAGTGTGTCCAGGCTTCAGATAACTTGAGTTTCAATTTTTTTCTTGGCAGAGTAATGTAAAATGGGGAGAGATATTTAATATTTAATACTAAGCTTTAAAAAGAAATCTGCTATCATTGCTGTGTATCCTGATGCAGAGGCTACGATGATAATAAAAGGAAGTGCAGAAGACAATTAGCATTCAAATATTTAACACGTGTGGTCTCAACTATTTGCACATAACTCCAAAGCATTAAAACCAGAAAAGTCACTTCAGATTCTGCAGAAGCACAAATTTGAATCAGGATTGACAGGCTGGCCTATGCAAGCCAACGAATCAGCCCAACTGATTTCCGAGCATCAGCTCCTACGTACGACCTTACTTTTCTCAACTCATTGCACAGGCTTTTACTAGAGAAATTATTGTGAAGTAGTATTTCATAATGAAATGCTTCTCAAAGGTATTGGGGTATATCCCTTTGACTATCAAAGGTCTGCTGTCAATCACTCTAGAATTTAGTTCTTTTAAGGATGGCTCATCCAGAGGCCGTTCCCTTGCCTCTCTCTGCCTTTGACATCGTACTCTACCTGAGAGGAGTTGTGTTTGTGTGTGCGCCCCGCAGCCATCACTTCCAAGCGAATGTCCACAGAAGGCAGTCTTCTCAGGTTACAAAGATGGATTTGTTCAAGATTAAGTTTGTGCAATTGGGAGAATAAGTTACCTTTTAAAAAAATAATCCAACTCGGCTGACAAACAGGAAACCTGCTCAGCCTCATGTGGTAGTCAGGGAAACGTAAATTAAAACCAAAGTGATAAGCCATTTCACTACTACCAGATTGGCACACCTTAAAAACCCTACTACTGAGTGTGTGTGGATGGGGAGCAGACCAGGAGCTACGTGGTAGGACTGGTTCTGTCGAGGGACAGGGAATATGGATGTGTGTTGCAACATGCAAACACTGCGGGAAATGCCACCTTACAATATGAGATGCATCTAAATTTCATCCTAAATTAATTCATTTTAAAAAGGTTGGTTCTGGCACTGGTACAGCAGCTCAATTGGTTAGGTTTGATTTCCAGTCGGGACATATCCCACAGTTTGAAAACCATTACTCAAGAAACAGCAGGTAAAAAGATTCATTGCAGCTTTGACTGGTGTGGCTCCGTTGGGCATCATCTAGTGCACCAAAAGTGTGCCGATTCGATTCCTGGTCAGGGCGAGCCTGGGTTGTGGGCTAGGTCCCTGGTGGGGGTCGTGCAGGAAGCAGCCCACTGACGTTCAGCATTCACATTGCACATCCATCTTCCTCTTTCTCCCCAACCCTCTTTCTAAAAATCAATAAAAATATTTTTTAAAAGATCCATTGCTGCCGACTGTATTAGCAGTGCACTAAAATGAAGCCAAATGTCCAAAACTGTTTGCTGGAAAAGTAAAATTTAGCTTTTTCATATAACGAAAGACTAGTGAAAGTTAATTACAGTGACAAGTGACAACACAGGAAGGAGGGAGGGAAGCAGCTTACAGAACATAACTGGTCTGATTGCATCTCTGTAAAGCTCAGAATTTTGCAAAACTAACGATAATTTAAGGACACAAATATGGCGAGAATTTAAAAAGGAATTTCAATTCAGAAATAAAGTTACCCTAGAACAGGAGAAAGGGAGGACAGGGTATTTCATTACTGTAGCTTGTATTCAAGAACCCGGATGTTCTTTAAACTATGATTGCTTTTCCTGTTTATATGTAATAAGTATATTTAATAAAAACTATTTTAAGTTTTTAAGAAGACTTGAGCTGACCCAGAAGCCACAGTGGTTCACAAACACGCTTTGGCCTGCAGTGGGAAATCAGTATTTCTGTCCCCAGTGGGCTAGGAACTAACCCTTAGGAGGCATGGCCTGGCCTGAATGTAAATTCAGGGATGAATTTCAGAGCAGCAGCTGGGGCCCTGCTTTGATTATATTCAGTGAATAATTTTTATTAAGTTCCTCACATTGGAAAAAAATTTTATTTAGCATCCACATTCATAAAACAATGGTTTACATTTAAAATTGTACATATTTTTAATGCACTGAAAAGCTCAAAAATCACAAAAAGTCAGCGAGGGGGAAATCTCCCTCCCATCCAGTCTCCCAAGCAACCAGTTCCTCTCTCCAAAGAAACTGAAATTACCACTTTATTTTGTATCTTTCCAAGGGCATTTTATACATATACAAACACAGGAACATATTCTCCCAACCTTTCTACACAAATAGTAGCAAACTATACGTGGTGTCCACGACCTCATGGTATTGTACGGATATATGTACTTGACTGAACCAGTCCTGCACACACATCACTGTCCATGTGCAAGAGTATTTACGAAGGATAACTTCATGAAAGGATGTCTGCACTCATAATTTCGGTGACGTTTTCCAAAATGTGTCGTCAGGGGCTTCCCACTCTTCTCCCACCTGGCGTGGCGGCTCCAATAGGACTTGTACCTGTCCTGCTCTCCCACCTACCATGTCAGGGATCATTTTGGAGCAGAGAGATAGGATGTGAGGGGTGGAAACTGTAAAATCAGGTTCCTACCTTCTTGGCTATGGTTTATCTCTGAGTCACAGGCATAGGGGCTTAATCACAAGAAACAACAACAGCCTGTCATTACTGGAATCGAGAGTCTAGGTCAGTGATCGGCAAACTCAGCCGCGGCTCACGAGCCGCAGTTTGCCGACCACTGCACCAGGCTAAGGGCACCCAAATCGATGAGAAGCAAAACGCCCAGACTGACCCGCTCAGCCCGGGGAGCGGGGGCGGTGAGGACCGAGGCTTCCGACCCGCAGTGACTGGGAGTGACGGCGGGCGCCGCGGCCAGGGTCCGCCCGAAAGGCCCCGCTGGGCACCGGCCTGGGAGAACCTGGGCGCCTCCGTGGGTTTTTCCCGACGGGAGCGGGCTCCCGGGCGCCCCGCGGGGAAGAGGTACCGCCATCAGCTCCGGGAGAATCGCTGCCCGGCCTCCCCGCCCACCCCTTCCCGCTCCGCCCGCAACGGGTCCGCAGCTACCGGGCGCCGGGTCCCGGGTGGGTCACGTGATCCGTCCCGACTCGCGCGCAGTGCGTCATCACGTCGCGCGGCCCGCTGGCCCTGGCGGTCACGTGATGCTGGAAGGGGTCGGTCTTTGAGCTGAAACGTCATCACGTCGCGCGGCCGCGGGGCCGACTGAGCGAGAGGAGCGAAGGGACGGCTCCCGAGCCTCCGGGTCGGGGCGGCGGCGGCGGCGGCGGCGGCGCCTGGGTTCCTCCTGAGCCGCCTGCTGGCCGCGCGCCCCCCTCTCGACCCCAGCGGCGGGCGCAGGTGAGCTCTGTCTTCTCCGTCCGTCCCTCCGTCCGGGCGGGCCTGGCCCCACGGCCCTCTCCGCGGGGACCGGGTGGCGGGGCTCTCCGCCCCTCGGAGGGCGCCTCCTCCTGTGGCGCCAGCGGCCGGGGGCTTACCCGCTCTTCTCCCCCCTGGACCGTGGCGGTTCCGGAGTCTGACGCCGCTCCCGAGCCCCTGGCGGGGAAACCCCATCCCGGTGTTCGCGAAGTTCCTGGGGGAGTTGCGGGGGATGCTGGCTTCTCTCGCTCCCCGAGGCTGATGCCCACGCTGCACCACAGCGACCCGGTTTGACCCTGAAATGGTCCAGCCCAGCCCAGGCCGAGCCCGGGGGGATCCCCCTTCCTAGATCCCCGGAGTTTGCACCCGAAGCTGAGAAACACCGTCCGCTGAGGTTACACACCCCTCCTCTGTCCCCTGGGTCTGCGGGGCTGAGGGAAGGGCGGTGAGGGGAACTGCACGGCGACCGACCGGCCGGCTGTGAACGCCGCCGTGGTGAGGATTCAGGATGTCCTGTGTGCTCTTCAGATATCGAGGCTGTGAGGTGTGGGCTTGTGGTTTGGTTTGGTTTGTTATTCTTGAGTCATCTATGGAATCCAAAAAAGATAGTCTCTTAGTAACCACCCCATTTCATTCCCCACAAGTTGTCGTTAAAGAAAAATGTAGCCGAAACCGGTGTGGCTCAGCGGATAGAGCGTCGGCCTGCGGATTGAAAGGTCCCAGGTTGGATTCCGGTCAAGGGCATGGACCTTGGTTGCGGGCACATCCCCAGTAGGGGATGTGCAGGAGGCAGCTAGTCGATGTTTCTCTCTCATTGATGTTTCTAACTCTATCCCTCTTCCTTTCTCTCTGTAAAAAATCAATAAAATATATTAAAAAAAAGAAAAGTGTAGTGTGGCTAAACCCCATCAATAATCGAGAAAGGACTTATTACTTTGGCTTCTTTTAAATGTGGAATCTGTTGCTGAGTTTATTTAACTGACGCGTACAAGTGACTGGCAGAAAATGAGAAGTGAGTTTTGGTTAGTTTCTGTCCTAGTAAGGCTCTTTGTTTCAGTAGAGGAGAATTTCTACAAATGCTGATTTGCTGGTGTTGATGGACATCTATTAATGATGCAGAGAAGGGAGACCCTTCCATGAAAAGGTTTGTAACAGCTTAGCCAAGTGCAAGTCCATAGACAGACCTGTGTGGTTTCCACGGTCCATTGTAGGAACTGGGTCCTCAGTGGGTCCAGGTATATTTGGAAATCTTCATACAAAATTCTCTGCATTCTTCTTTGGGGGGAGGGGGGGAGTTTATTTTTGCTGGCTCTGGCTTTTACTGCTCTAAGTTAAATACCCAATTCTTCCTTTTTTTTTTGCATTCATTTACTACATATTTATTGTACACCTGCCGGTGTGATTCAGTGGATAGAGTGTTGGCCTGGGGACTGAAAGGTCCTGGGTTCGATTCCCCATCAGGGTATATGCCTGGATTGCAGGCTTGATCCCCAGTAGAGGGCAAACAGGAGACAGCCGGTCAATGATTCTCTCATCATTGATGTTTCTATCTCTCCCTCTCCATTGCTGTCTGAACTCAATAAAAATATATTTTTAAAAAATATATGTATACATACACAATGGATCCCCATCCTCTAAATACTTACCCATTTAAACCTGCTTATGGATATTCAATAATAGTGATAGAGGGCTTTAAGCAATTTTATTTTTCCATCATCTCAGACAACAGCCCTGTGAAGCTCTGAGGGACCTGGGTCGTTTCTGTTCAGAGTTGAGTGATGATGATGAGTGCCAAGTGGCGGGGGCACTCTGTACTGTGGGAATTCAGAGGAGGGGGGGGCATTCTTTCTTGGGATGATTGGCGGCTGGACCGTGGGGGTGATGCCAGGAAGAGTGCTCTCGGCTCCATGTTTGGTTCTGAGGAAGCCGCCTTAGTTTGGAAAGCTACGCGAAAAGCGTCCTGTTTCCCCAGGCCTTCACCTGTGCTCACTGCGTTTCCTCTTGTGTTTCCAGACTCCAAGGACCCCTTTCGTTGTTTCTCCACTTTGCTTGATGGGAGGCATTATGGCCCCCAAAGATATCATGACAAACACACACGCTAAGTCCATCCTCAACACAATGAACTCCCTCAGGAAGAGCAACACCCTGTGCGACGTGACGCTGAAGGTGGAGCAGAAAGACTTCCCGGCCCATCGGATCGTGCTGGCTGCCTGCAGCGACTACTTCTGCGCCATGTTCACCAGCGAGGTGAGGCGCCTGCCCTTCCGAGTATAAAAGTAGAAGTTTGGCAGACATTCGTTGGTTTTTATGGCTTGATTCTCAAGAGTTTTCGTCTTTATTTTCAAGAATAATTATTACTCGCAACTCCAAGGATGTATTCTAGGCAAAATATACCATCAGCGATTCGGTGATCCCAAAGTCAGGTCAACCCCGTATCTTGCAGAGTATCAAACCACTCGGTAAAGCTGATATTCCAGGAAGGTGTCATCTCACTGTGTGCTCTTGGGTTACATTCAGTTCCTTCCCCGGCGGAACAGCTACCAATGCGTGCTTTATACAAGTCAAGCAAAATAGACCAGCGTTTTTCAACCGCTGTTCCGCGGCACACTAGTGTGCCGCGAGATGTTGCCTGGTGTGCCGTAGGTGCAGACAAGACAAGAATTTTATGATTTTTCACTATTTCGTTTACTTAATATTTCATAATAAAGTAATTATAAAATACTTTCTTTGTGTTTATTTGATTCCTTTTCAAGAGAATTACTTTATATATAGTCAATATAGGCACAGAGTTAAATTTTTTAACATTTTCTAATGGTGGTGTGCCTCGTGATTTTTTTCATGAAACAAGTGTGCCTTTGCCCAAAAAAGGTTGAAAAACACTGAAATAGACTATGATTTTAAGAAGATGTGTATTCAGTTCATGTTATTAACATCCCTCAGGCTGTTGGATGTGAGATGCTGCCTTTGTCACGGAGAACGATAACCACGGGTATTTCACGCCCTTTGAATTTTCAGCTTTCCGAGAAAGGGAAACCGTACGTCGATATCCAGGGTTTGACGGCCTCCACCATGGAAATCCTGTTGGACTTTGTGTACACGGAAACGGTGCACGTCACGGTGGAGAACGTGCAGGAGCTGCTCCCTGCGGCTTGCCTGCTCCAGCTGAAAGGTACAGGTGTTACCGTTGTGCGCACCAAGATGGCCCGGAATGTTTAAAGCGGAGACAGTGGGCGCTCTCAGTTCCTGCCCTTGGCACACAGATCGGGTTCTGGGCGCAGTAGAAGGGCCTCTCCCCATGTGAGCGTCGGGCTCTGTAGGAGAGATCGTTTACCCCTGTTCTGTTTCCAGGAAAACGGAGGAGAGGACAGGTGGGCTTCCTTGCATGCACGTGCACAATAGCCCTGCAAGGACATGAGAAACCGATACTGTTGTCGCCCACGTAGCGGCTGCGCTGGCCGGGGGGGTAGGGAGGCACGGGGATGCTCACAGGAGCCCTTTGCACCGTGCAGAGTGTGTGTGGGAAACTTTAATCGACACACACAGATGAAGTGTCAGGTTTTCACAGAGTTAGCAGTGGTGACCCTTCCAGGGCCCCGTCCGTGCTGTTTCTGTTGTTTTCCTTTTTAATGATTGAGACAATGGGAGGGCTTTGCATTACTGCACAGCTAGGCTTATGCTCTGAACTCCTCAGGTAGAGAAGCATGAGCTCGATATTAGTGTCCTATTTTTCCTTCTCTGGAGTCTTTTAGAAAATTTAAAAAAAAAAAACAACTTTTCAGTTACAGTTGACATTAGATATTATGTTAGTTTCCGGGGTACAATGTAGTGGTTTCATATTTATGTAACTTCCGAGGTAAATTTATAGAGTAGAAATTTGGTACATTATGCTGAATTAGAACTGGTTTTATAGCTTGATTTTCACGAGCTTTATGGGCAGTTTTGCTTAATTGTGCCAGTGTCCGCAGAAGCAGTTTGTCTTGCTCTACTTGTTTTAAAGCTGAAGCAGAGACCACCACAAAGGCCTTGTTGGAGGTCACCTAGTGCATAACGCAGAAATGGGTTTGCATTCCTTAAGCATGAAATTTCTAACCTGGTCCTTAGTGCTGAGCCAGGGCTCTCTAACTCTGGGTAGAGAAGAGGTTATGATGGAGAATAAAGACAGAGCACAGCTGGCCACGATCCTGAAGCATCCAATGTCTGTGTCTGTCCCAGGTGTGAAGCAAGCCTGCTGTGAGTTCTTAGAAAGTCAGTTGGACCCTTCTAACTGCCTGGGTATCAGGGATTTTGCTGAAACTCACAGTTGTGTCGACCTGATGCAAGCCGCTGAGGTTTTTAGCCAGAAGCACTTTCCTGAAGTGGTACAGCACGAAGAATTCATCCTCCTGAGTCAAGGAGAGGTGGAAAAGCTAATCAAGTGTGATGAAATTCAGGTACAGACTTGGCTTCTTACATGGCTTCTTTAAGATTGGGCCATTCCAAAGAGCAAGGTGGCCCTCCATGTTTCTGCAGCAGGGCTTCTTACTCCACGTCCACATTTCCATTAAATGCCCCTGAGATCACGTGCCAAATTATTGGCATGTTTATGGTGGGAGTTCACCTTCCGGAATGAAATGTGTGAGCCCAGTGTTGAAGAATCATTGCTGTACAGAGTGGATGACGCAGAAGTTGGAAGGAAAGTGGATTTCTCTGTTACCCATTCACTCATTGTACAAACATATATTGCGGAACACAGGTCTATAATTGTTCTCTGACAGGTGGATTCTGAAGAGCCGGTCTTTGAGGCCGTCATCAACTGGGTGAAGCACGCCAAGAAGGAGCGAGAAGAGTCCCTGCCTAACCTGCTGCAGTACGTCCGGATGCCCCTGCTCACCCCCAGGTACATCACCGACGTCATCGACGCCGAGGTGAGTGAGTCCTGGAAGACACGGAGCCCGCGCCTGGCTGTCCTCCGCGTAGTGCTGTGGCCTCAGGTCCGTCGTCATTTCCGGACGCCACAGCGCAGTTACTGCCAGAGCCTCAGGGGACCACGTCTGGAAACTGGTTTCTAGTTAAGAAGCTAACGACACATGCCGTTTATCCGATAACACGCCCCTCTGCTCTGTGTTCCAGCCTTTCATCCGCTGCAGTCTCCAGTGCAGGGACCTCGTCGACGAGGCAAAGAAGTTCCACCTGCGGCCGGAGCTGCGGAGTCAGATGCAGGGACCCAGGACCCGGGCTCGGCTGGGTGAGCTGGCGTCCGCAGAGAGCTGCCCTTGCCTGGCGGACAGTGGATCTAACGGGAACATTCTGTGGGAAATACAAGGACCTTCTCTCAGGCCTGTCTTCCGTCTTTTCTTCATCGGGTCCTCAGATCACTTTACCACCAAGTTTTCTTCCATGTCTGTTTTGCACAACTCTGTGGAGGTTTCAACAAGACAAAGTGTGACAATTTATAAACTATCGAGTTTAGTTTCAGTATGTTAGGAGCCTGTAAATTGGGAATTATTTAGAATGTCATGGAGGACTTAGTATGTCCCCATCCACCTGTCCCCTCTCCCCGTGTTTTCCCTTCTGGGTGAGGGAGGAAGGAGGAGCAGGTGGTGGGGACAGCCCAGGGATGGTCAGGGGCCTGCAATACGTTTTTAATTGTTTGAGAGGGATAGAGAAATAGAAACATCGATGAGAGAGAAACATCCATCGGCTGCCTCCTGCCTGGCCCCCACTGGGGATCAAGCCCAATAACCCAGACATGTGCCCTGACTGGGACTCAAACCGGTGACCTCTCAGTGCACTGGATGACACTCACAGAACCACACCGGCCAGGGCTCGGGAAAGAGGCTTTCAGGTGTATCGCTCGGCTCCTGTTTCACAACGCTCGGCTTCTTTGAGGTTAGGAGAGCGGTCTTTCACCACCAAGAACACTGTTTTGAGGTGCAGGCTGGGAGGGCAGGGAGCTCCTCCTGGCTTCTCCCTGCACGGGGAACCTCAGCTGAAGGTCGGCCAGAGGCGTCTGGGTGGGTTGGGAAGGTGGGGGCTCAGATTTGCCGCCTGCAGTGTTAGTGTCCAGGACTTTCAACGTAAGAGACTTGAGTTCTCAAGCTAGAGCCTCTAGACTAAGAGATAATTTCCCATTAGGCAACCTTACAGTGAATCTTCTGCTTCAGATGGCTTCTCTGGGCCACGTAAACAGCACCTTCATTGTAGAACTGTTTCTGCCTTCGCGTCCCTGTGAGTGTGTGCCCGGCCACGGACGGGGGGAGACCGGCCTTTTCCTCCCTCTCTCCTCAGGGGCCAATGAGGTGCTGCTGGTGGTGGGGGGCTTTGGCAGCCAGCAGTCTCCCATCGACGTGGTGGAGAAGTATGACCCCAAGACTCAGCAGTGGAGCTTTCTGCCAGTACGTGTCCTCCGTCCCTGGCTCCCAGCTCTAAACCTAGGACAACCTAGTAACTGCTAATGCTCCTTACAACAGTGTCATGCACACAGTAGATATCCAATAGATAGTTGTCAACTGTTTACATTAGGTTAGACCTCAGAATGCCAGTGGCCAGAGTCAGCTGCCACCCTGCTTCACGCCTTCCTGAGCTGTCTGTAACTCCCAGCATGCTCCACTGGCCCTGCTCTGTCACCCTGAGCTTGGTGTTAAGTCCTGTTGAGCTGAACTCAAGTTTATATCTTTCTCACTTTGTCTCTGTTTGAGTGGTGAAAATAACAATTCTCAGGAAATCTGGAAATCTTCCAGTCAGTCCTCATGGCTTTGGGTCCTGGAGTCTGGGCCTTTGATTAGCAGTTCGGGAAAACTTCCTTCTGTGGGAGGATCTTAGTCTGTAGCTCAGAGCCCTGTGGAGCAGAAAGGATGAGACCCTGGATGACGGAAAGCCTTGGAGGAGGCAGGGGTGCAGACAGCTCGATGCTAGAGCATCACAACAAGGAAAGAGTGTCCACTGGGGGGCAGGGAGGGGGACAGACAGCCGGAGGCCACCGCGGAGCGCTGCTCCCGACGGCTCCTGCTGGTGAGTGAGAGGCGGGATCAGGACGGAGAGCCGGGAGGAGGCCGAGCTGCGGGACTGACGTTCTCTGTCCCCTTCTCTCCTGAACCAGAGCATCACTCGGAAGAGGCGTTACGTGGCCTCCGTGTCTTTACACGACCGGGTCTATGTCATCGGTGGCTACGATGGCCGCTCCCGCCTCAGTTCAGTGGAATGTCTGGACTACACAGCGGAGGAGGACGGGGTGTGGTACTCCGTGGCCCCAATGAATGTCCGGCGAGGCCTGGCCGGCGCCACCACCCTCGGAGGTAGGCTGGGTGCACAGGGTGGCGTGGCCATGCTATGGGGCTGGATCGGGGCTCAGACTCCCTGCTGTCTGGCAGGAGCATGGCCTGTGGAGGGTCCCGGTGAGGCCAGACGCTCCTGTTTGCTTGGGCAATAACCGTTACAACGCTTTTCCGTGTTCACCGGCGCTTCAGCGCTGACAACAGGCTGGGTGGGGTGCAGCATGCTGAGGGGGACGTTGGCCTGGATTTCTGGGACCCTCGGCTGGTCTCGGAGTGCTTTGAGGGTTTCATCCACTGTCTGCATTTGAGGCCTGTGCTCTCTTCCTTATCAATACGACTTCATTGACTTGTCCCATAAGAAACGTGGGTTTGCTCCCAAACATGTGAAGGACTTGTGGGAAACTGGTGGAGAAAAGAGTGATTAGAAACCTCTCCTTGCGGGGAGGGCAGGTGATGGGGGTGGAGTGGCCGGGGAGAGTTCAGTGGGGAAAAAGGAGACCTGTGTAATACTTGAAACAATAAAGACCTGAAATAAAAATAAAAAAAGAAATTTCTTAGTGAATAATGAAGCTGTTGATATAGAGTTATTTATGATTAGAATGCTTAAATTCACATCATAAAAAAAATACCTACTTCTCTAAGAGTCTGTGGTTTGTTAATTCTGAGCAGATATGATCTACGTCTCTGGAGGCTTTGACGGGAGCAGGCGTCACACCAGTATGGAGCGCTATGACCCCAACATTGACCAGTGGAGCATGCTGGGAGACATGCAGACAGCCCGGGAAGGCGCGGGGCTGGTGGTGGCCGGCGGAGTGATCTACTGTCTAGGTGTTGACCCGGGGAGGCAGGGGTGGGGGGGGGGTTCCCTTTTTACCAGAATCAAGTTCATAGATGGCCTTCAAGTAAAACCCTGGTCTGTCCCAGTACAGTTCCATTAACGGATTGTCTTTCTCATGGAAGCAGAACATGGGGTTCTGTTAGGTTTCTCTCTGGACTGTGGGCAGCCTTGAAGGAGAACTGGGATTAAAAGGGGTCAGGATGTGTCGATCTCTCTGGAATGGCCTCTGCTGTCTTTCAGGAGGATACGACGGCGTGAATATCTTAAATTCGGTTGAGAAATATGACCCCCACACAGGACACTGGACTACTGTTACACCGATGGCCACCAAGCGCTCGGGTAAGACCGTCGGGTCTGGGGGGGGCCATCTGCGGTCAGGTCCCTGTTTGCACGGTGGGGGGCAGTCACGGGACAGCCCGTCGGTCAGGGTTGTAGTTCCTCTTTGCTCCGACTTCAGTGAAGCAGGAGTCAGAGTCCACCCTCCTCCTGGCCTCTGATCTCCGTGTCCTGAGAATGAAGACAGCTTTTCAGATGGAGTCTACATTTGAGGACAGAAGCCGCCTTGTTTTATTCACTTTTTAAATCCCAGCATTGGCACATCTGGTACAGTCGTGTGTGTTTAGCATGTTCCGTGGGCGAATGCCGGCAGAACTTCCTGGACAGAGGAGCTGGGCTCTGAGGCAGGAGAAGGCTGTGCTGTTCCGATTCACTTTTTCCCGTAAAAACTGCTCAAAACCGTCACAGCTCCTTTCCCTCCTCCCTCCTCCATCGCCTCCTTTCTCTATTTCCTTCTTTTCCGTTAACGGAGAGGGTTGGGCTCTGAATTAATGAAAGTAAAGACGAGAACCATTTTGTGTTTTTTTCTTCTTATCTCAACTCCCACCAGTGGGTTTACCTGAGGGGTCAGCTGGCCACCAGCGACCATGTTTTCTTTCTGGAATCCGGCCTCAGTTCAGGAGTAGTGACCTCTCTGCCTTTTTCCAGGTGCAGGAGTAGCCCTGCTGAATGACCATATCTATGTGGTGGGGGGATTTGATGGCACCGCCCACCTTTCTTCCGTGGAAGCGTACAACATCCGTACCGATTCCTGGGCGGCTGTCACTAGCATGACCACCCCCCGATGCTATGTGGGGGCCACGGTGCTTCGGGGCCGACTCTATGCAATCGCAGGGTGAGGATTTAAAACCAGGCTGGGACCATCATGCATCAGGGCAACATGATCCCCTCCACACTGTTGGGTGGAGACAGGGTGTGGGTCAGGGGAGATGTGTCCATGGAGACCTCAGTGTGGGGTGTGGGTGGAGAGGAACAGAAAGCTCATTTCCCTCTCTCGCTTCTTCCCCCTCAGTTATGATGGGAACTGCCTGCTGAGCAGCATCGAGTGCTATGACCCTGTCATCGACAGCTGGGAAGTGGTGACCTCCATGGGAACCCAGCGCTGTGATGCTGGCGTGTGTGTTCTCCGAGAGAAGTGACCTTGTTGGAGCTCCATCCAGAGCTAGTGACCAGTCCAGGGGCCAGAGAGCAGGCGAATCAAGGATCGTGTCCAGAATGTCTGCTTCTCGCTGTGTGCTCAGGGTGATTACAAGCACCGGGGCGGTGATGGTGGTCTTTATTTGCACACACTCCCCCTCGCGCTGGGACTGGTCCCTGAGTAGAGTGGTGAACGGCCCTCACGGGAAAAGAAAGCACGGAGGGGATGTGCGAGGCCAGGCCACCTCTCCTGGTCTGGGCGGCCCTCTGGCCGTGCCTGGCTCTCCGTGTTCTCAGGAGGACATGCGTACGTTGCGCCCGTGTGTTGCAGAGAACAAAAGTGAGGGTGACCTACTAGAGGTGGGCAGTGTCCAGCCGACGTCTGGATTGGAAGGATTCCGGCTTGCGTCAGCCTGATGAAGTGCAAGTCCTGTTTTTCAGGACTAAGTGTACTTCCTGGTCTGCGGGAGCCGCACGTAGCTCTGTGCTGGAGGGGAACCGAGGGAAGCGCCTGTCACGGCGGTGGGCTTGGGAGACACCTTTGTCACACTCCATGGGGGGCAGAGCTGCTGTATCCCAACTGGGCTGAGCGCGCAGTGACCTGAACTCGCTGGCGTGAGCAAGCCTGGACCTCCACGACGGGAGACCTGGAAGGCAGGGTGGATGTCGGAAGGGTCTTCCGAGTCCCTGGTCGGTCTGGACTGCAGTGTGGCTTCCCTGGCCCTGGCCCTGGCCCTGTGCGAGACGAGCACGGTGAACCAGTGTCAGGTGGGCGGACTGGAGACGGCGGGGCACAAAGAAGTACCTGTGAGTTCTCTTTGTCTCACTCCTGCCAGGGCCCATTCCCCGCAGCAAGGTCCGCCTTGCGGGGAGAGGTCGTCATTGAATCAGATCCTTC
The DNA here is from genome assembly GCF_964339955.1 of Pipistrellus hanaki. Classification (NCBI taxonomy): domain Eukaryota; kingdom Metazoa; phylum Chordata; class Mammalia; order Chiroptera; family Vespertilionidae; genus Pipistrellus; species Pipistrellus hanaki. Next base: position 134,156 of record NC_140522.1, read on the forward strand.
TATGCTGGAACATTTCCTTACTATTTATTGGGGGCAGGGGTGGGGTGCAGCAGCCTGCAAGGTCAGCCACTTGGTATTGCCCGTCCTTTTAAGCGCACACTTGTGCTGAGGGTGGTTTTTACTGCTGTTTGGTACAGCTCGTCCTTGTCCTACTGCCGGGCTACCAGCCTGTCCTTAGAGTGGATGATGTTCATCCCAGGACAGAAGAATCAAAGGACGGCCAGCGTCCTGTGTTCTCCGGTACCTGCTCGCACCTTTTCTGAGCCACCGTTCTAGGCTCTCCTGTGTTACCGAGGGAAATTCCTGCGTGGTGGGTATTGGGCATGTGGGAATGTGATGACCTGAACAAGAAAACACTCATTTTCTCCTCTCCCTGAATGGAATTGACCTAAAGAGTTCATTTCCTTTGTATATTTTTAAGAAAATATTAAAAATAATCTGTCTCAAATGCCTTAAGAGAATTTGTGGCAAACCAGCACTGTCCTCCTACATTTGGGGGAGCAGACATAGAGATCAGCTGTGAGAGTCTCACCAGGAAATGTTTCTGAGTTTGCCATATCCGTTGACTCCTCTAACGCTTGGATTGTCCTTGAACCCTGAAGGGAATCAAGAAGAAGCTCATTTAGTATGCACTTGAATTTCAGGGTTTTAATCATCCCAGCCCCTCCATTTGCTTCAGTTTATGGCACATAATAGAAACAGCTATGCAGAAGTCCAGCTATTCCCAGAGAAGGGGGGGGCAAAGAGGAACTGGTTTGCTGAAGAGCCTGCCAAGCTCTCTCCAGCAGATGGACTGTGCCTGCTGGTGAAACTACAGCTACAAAACATGCCTCTCAGCCAGAGTCCCTGGGGAGACAGACTAGGCGGCTCCTCAAACGAGTTTCAGATCAAATTCTCAGGAGTTCTGCCAAAATCGGTTTGGCTCAGTGGTCGGCCTGCAGACTGAAAGGTCCCAGGTTCGATTCCGGTCAAGGGCATGTACCTTGGTTGTGGGCACATCCCCGGTGGGGGGTGTGCAGGAGGCGGCTGATCGATGATTCTCTCTCATTGATGTTTCTAACGATCCCTCTCTTCCTCTCTGTAAAAAATCAATAAAATATATATTTTTTTAAAAATCAAATTCCCAGGAGTTCTGACATGACACCACAACTGGATGTTTGGCAGTGTTCCCTCCTCATGCTCCCCCAAGGGGTGCCCCTAACCTGGTAGTTCCTCCTGCCTTTCTCTGTCTCTTAACTGGAAGGCAGTCACTTGGTTATCCACCGCGGAAAGCTATCATTCACTTTGTGGGCATGCATTTGATTAGTTTCTGGGTTCTGCATGGTTTTGTTTTATCTCTGTCCCAAATCCATTCCTGTATTTTCACTCCCTTATAGTGCAGGCCTTTCTCGCCCGGACCCGTGGAGCAGTGGCCTCCTGATGTCCTTGCCACCTCTCTTTCTTCCAGCCCAGGCCCTCCGTTTGTGCTGCTAACTTTCCCAGCACAGCTGGGGTCATGGCAGTACCTGACATGCAGCAAGTTTTCAGGAAATGTACAAGTTATTTCTGGCACAAAGTGCCCATCGCCATGGATCCTGGGGGGTTAGCCTGTTATGTGTGCTTGAACACTGAATTGACGGAAGAGGAGGAAATGCAGGTGGGTCATGGGTGGTGGGTGACACCTGGCCTGACCCAGTGGGTGCTGAACCCGCGGCTCTGAACCAAGAACCTGGGGATGTGATGACGGCTGTGCCTGGACCTGTGCTTCCCGGGAGGTCCCCTCTGACCCGGACCCTCCTCGCTGCGCCCGTCCGATGGATGAGCCACAACCACAGGGAGACAGTGGCGGTCCAGCTCGGTCCTAAAGCGCCTCCACCCCTTGGAGAGAGCTCACTGCTTAGCACCGACCGGGCCCTCGGCTTCCGGCTTCCGGCTTCGGAGGGGTGCGTGTCCCCGCGGGTGGGACCCACATTGCCTTCCGTCCCCTCCCGCTCGGCCCTGAATCCACGTCTCCGGAGACAGGGAGGTCCGAGCAGCTCCGATGACCCAATAGTAAGGGAGTCGGGGACTCGTGTCCGCCCTGCCCGGGTCCTGTCACAAAGCCGCCGGCCCCTGCCACTCAGGGCCGCGGGGCGGGCCTGCGCGTGCGCAGTGGAGCCGGCGCGGGCAGAGGGCGCCTGCGCAGGAAGCAGTGGCCGTCCGCCCCGCCCCCTGCGGGAGCCGCGCCTGCGCGGTGCGGGCCCCGGGGCAGCGGCGGCGGTGATGGAGCCCGCGGAGGCGCCGCCGAGCGAGCTGGTGTCGGCGGAGGGCCGGAACCGGAAGGCGGTGCTGTGCCAGCGCTGCGGCTCGCGGGTGCTGCAGCCGGGCGCGGCGCTCTTCTCCCGCCGGCAGGTAGGCGCCGGGCGGGGGCGAGCCTCCGCGCCGGGGACCCGGGTCCTGCTTCCTCCGGGGCGCGGGCCTCAGTGCCCTCCTTCCGCCGTCCCCGCGGGCGCCAAGGCGGAGGGGATGTCCCGCTGACCTGCCGCGGGAGAGGGCGGTTAGTCCGCACTGTGTGCGCGCCCGGCCCCCGGGTTCTCTTCCCTGATTCTCTCCCGGGGGCTCCGCCCGCAGCGCCGGTCCCTGGGGCCCGGGTTCCGCTAAGGCGGGGACGCAGTTAACGGGGCCGGGGGCACCCCACACCTGGGGTCCCATCCCTGGTACCTCACACCTGGGACCTCACACCTGGGATTCTACACCTGGGACCTCACACCTGGGGTCCCACAGCTGAGACCTCATTCCACACCTGAGACTTCACACGTGGGGTCCCGGCCGGGGCTGTGACACTGGTCGTTTTTACCGCTGCACCAGGAGGCCTGTGTCCCGCCAGTTCTCACTCGGGGTCTTTCCTGAGCTGAGGTCGCAGCGACACCGGAGCAGTGGGGGTACCTAGCGGCTCCCAGCACAGGTGTCGCCTCCAGGGCCCTGACCTCGGGGCCTCCACAGGGCCTGCCGGGCTCCAGGGCACAGGAGTGAGCACCGCTGGGTGGAAGGGTTGTCGCAGAATTTGTGACCAGGTTTTAAAACCACCACAAGTCCTCAGAGGAAGGGAGAAGTTAGAGACAAGGTAACAGAAGTTTACTCTCTGTTGTAACAGTTTCCATTCTCATCTACATTGTAGCATGCTTGCCAAGCTAAGAAAGACCCAACTAAGGAGGTTACTTTTGAGCTAAATATTAAAAAGAGGGGCTGGCCTTGCCAAGACCCGAGGGCAGAGTAGACTTACCCTGCGTGTGGCTGGAGCAGGGTAAGCTCGGGTGAGGTTAGAAGCCCAAGGTCAGGATAGCAGTGAAGACAAGTTACCAACGCAGCTGGTTAGAGTTTCCTTTTTTTGTTGTTTTTTAATTTATTGATTTTTTACAGAGAGGAAGGGAAAGGGATAGAGAGAAACATCGATCAGGTGGCTCCTGCACACCCCCCCGCAACCAAGATCCATGCCCTTGACCGGAATCGAACCCTGGACCCTTCAATCCACAGGTCTAGGCTCTATCCACTGAGCCACACCGGTCAGGGCCAGAGTTCCTTTTTCAACCTCTTTAGAATCAGGGCACAGCCCTAGCTGATTTGGCTGAGTGGGTGGAGCGTCGGCCTGTGGACTGAAGGGTCCCAGGTTCGATTCCAGTCAAGGGCATGTGCCTTGGTTTCAGGCACAACCCCAGTGGGGAGTGTGCAGGAGGCAGCTGATCGATATTTCTAACTCTCTCCCTTCCTCTCTATGAAAAAAATCAATAAAATATATTTTAAAAAATAAAATAAAAAGAATCAGGGCACAGAGCCCAGGCAACAGAGGAGCCACCCGCATCCTGGTCTGTCCCTGACGGGACTGCGTGTCTGGTTTGTGGGGGCACCGCGTGCAGTCCACGGCACGTGGGGTGCTGGCGTGACGGGTGCTCAGCGTGGCTGGCGTTCCTGTGTCTCTCCCCCCTGCAGCTCTTCCTGCCCTCCATGAGGAAGAAGCCGGCCCTGGCTGACGGCGGCAGCCCTGACGGGGACCTCCTGCAGGAGCACTGGCTGGTGGAGGACATGTTCACCTTCGAGAACGTGGGCTTCACCAAGGACGTGGGCAACGTCAAGTTCCTGGTGTGCGCCGACTGCGAGATCGGGCCCATCGGCTGGCACTGCCTGGACGACAAGCACAGCTTCTATGTGGCCTTGGAACGGGTCTCCCACGAGTGACGGGGGCGGGGGGGGTGGGCTCCGCGGCACCCCCAGGCGTCAGAGCCGCCCCGTCCCAAGAACTGGCTTTTAACCCAGTGCCACGGCTCTGCCGCTCGTCTCTGCCCTCCTGGCGGGCGTGGACGCATCCCGCCGAATGGGCGGGGACAGTCCTGCTTCCCCGGAGCCTGGCGCACATGCCTCTTCTAGTTCCCGGAGCACCATGCTGCGCCTAAGCTCCCGCCCCCTCCCCCCAGCTGCGGACATGGGGCGCGCCCCGCCCTTCTCCTCTCACCCCTGCATCCTGCTGGGCTCTCCTTTACCCAGGGCTCCCTGGCTGCCTGCTCTGGACGGGCACCGCTCTCCCTTCAGCCATGGCCACAGCGGTGCTCACGTGCTGATAGTCCAGGCTTTGCCTCTCTCTCCATCCCAGAAGGCACGCGGGCGGCTGAGAGCAGCGCTGCCGTGTGGCTGATTGCACACAGGCGTTTATTCATTCTTTTTAAACGCGTGGCCTTGGCAGGCTTTGCTATTTAGGCTCCTGATCAGGAATGCCGAGGTGCACCGAGGTGCCAGGTGTGAGAACCTCGCCTCCAGGTTGTCAGAAGCCCTTCGTGGTGAAGATGAAGGCGGCCCCTCTTCCCTCCCAACCCCGATGAGGTTTACAGCCTGTCCGACTTTCAGCCCCATCCTGTTTCCCTAGGAACTAAGACCCTGAATGTGGGGGGGTCTAAGAGGCCCTTAGTAGGCTTTTCTGGACAAGTGAATGCTTCCTTTGTTCTCAGGAAAGACTTCCTTAATGGATAATGTCTTTGCTGAACCTGCTGGGCCCGGTTCATTTGGAATCTCTGCGTCAGCCCACAGGTTCCTCCCCGTCACCCACCGCTCAGACCTGAGAGGCCTGGCATTGCAGGAGGACTAACCGGAGGCTGCCTCTCTGCCGTCCGTCTGTCCCCTCCCCCCAGAGCTTCCTCTAAGGGGTCCCTCGCCGACATGTGAGCCTTGGGCATGGTTCTGCGACCAGCCTGCCTCCTCCTGCTCGGTCAGAGCCCCAGTGAGCTCCCGCAGAAGGGAGAGAGCCATTCTCTAGACAAGCTGTCTAGGGTCCATGGTTATGGCGTTTACAGAAAGACCGCTGGGAGAATTCTCCACTCAGGTTGGAAGGGACAAAGCCAAGCAGAGGCCTCTGTGGGCGAGGGGCCCCTCCCGGCACAGCCAAGTCCAGGCGAAGCATTTTCTAAAACCGGGCTCTGACTTTTTCCTTTTTTAATCACAGAAATCGTACCCATTCGTTGCAGATACACACAAAAAGGGGCATAAACATCTTTTAATCCCTCGTAGTTCCACATCCACAGCTGGTAATGCTGCATATGTCCATCTCAATGTTTTCTACGCGTATGTGTACAGCTTAAAACAAACATGAGCCCATACTGGGCTCGGTTATAGCTAGCTTTCTCCACTTTACCACATGCCAACTTCTCTTGCGTGTAGCTCTCCCTGGTGTCCGCCCTCGTGTTTAGCGTGCCATTGTATGTCTGTGTTTATGTAAGCAGTCCCCTGTTAGATTGCAGCTAGACGCACGTTCCCAATGGTTCCCTCGGGGTAGGAAGTGGGATGGCAGGGTCTGCTGTGCACATGCCTCAGATCTGGCCGCGCCACTTACCCCCCAGAGGGAGGCAGACTCCCGCTGCTGAACTGTTCCAACGCCGGGCACGAGTTCTCTTTAGAAGAGCACTTGGTCCTGGTCACGTGACTCAGTTGGTTAGAGTGCCGTCCAGATACGTCCGGGTTGCGGGTCCAACCTCCAGTCGGGGTATAGATGCAAGAATCAACCAGTGAATGCACCGATATGTGGAACAACGAATCGACGTTTCTCTCAAAAAAAAATACATATTGTCACTTTAATAGAAACAATAGTCTCGTTTTTATTTGCATTTGTTATTTCTAATGAAGTTTTTATATACTTAGTAGTGATTTGTATTTCTTTTGAGAATTGCCAAACACTGTTGCCCAGTAGCCAAAGAGTATCAGGCTGTTATCAGTTTGATTTGAAAGAAATAAAGGCATTTAAACAATGGACATTACACTCCTGTACGTCCTTGGAAAGAACATATAATTTTAGACGCCAGAGGAGAGCTGAAACTTGAGATTGACCTTGAGGTCTGTCAACGCACTGGTTAATCAGTCATCTCTTGGTCTCCCTCACACCATAAGGCAGGGGAGGCACACTCTGTTTTGAGGAGAGAAAGTTGCCTTTCTGTGGGGGAGAGGTTGATTTTCCGAAGGACTCGTTCCTACAAAATTCTTTTTTAGCACAGAACCAAAGCTGGACAGTGGTGTGGCGACATTTTACTGAGCCAAACCAGTCCTGGCTGGACAGAATACTTTTTAAGTCAAGACATCAGCCCTAGCCAGTGTGGCTCAGCACCTAGAGTAGGGGTGTCGAACTCAATCAGAGAAGGGGCCAAAATCTAAAATCCAGCCTAAATCGCGGGCCGAATGGTTTACTGAACAGTCATAAACTGACAATGTCATAAACTGACAGCGGAGTGCAGTGATGACAGCGCGGTGCGGGCCACATTGCAAGGCCTGGCGGGCTGGATTTGGCCCGTGGGCCTTGTGTTTGACACATGTGACCTAGAGCATCAGCCTGCGGACTGAAGGATCCCAGGTTCGATTATGGTCACGTGCACATTCCTCAGATGGAGGCTGGAGCCCCAACCTTGGTTTGGGCTTATGTGGGAGGCAGCCAACCGATGGGTCTCTCATATCCATGTTTCTCTGTTCTCTCCCCGCTCCCAATCTCTAAAAACCAATGGAAAATATATCGAATGAGGATTAACAAAAAAAATTTTTTTTAATCCAATAACCAAAATTAATAATTCAGTGGGAGGTTTTAGCAGCCAATTAGGCACAGCCTTGTAAAGGTTCTAGTGAAAGCCATTGAAAGTGTACCTGCCCCCAAGCATCCTGTACTCAATTTCAATGTCAGCCGGAAACCTGCACTTTGCTTGTCCTCCCTCTTGGCAGCCAGCAGAGGGCAGTAGAGGCTGCAGCCACAGGCCTGTCCGCCGGGCCAGCTTCCCATTCAGGGCCCGGCCCAGTCCAGGCCTTGTGGTCCCAGGATTCTGGAGGACAGGGATGCTTAGTTTCTGTTCTTTTTAAGCTCCTGTGAGCTTCAGGCCTGCCTGGAAAGGCCTCTGGGGGTCTAGTGGTCAGCATCAACCTGGGGGGTTACTTAACGAATTAGCATTCGTCTGAGGGGCCTGCTTGAGACAAGGCCCTCGGCCTGCGTGAGCGCCCTGTCTTGATCCCTCCGAAGCTGCGTCATGGCTGTTGACTTTCCACGTGAGACTGTGCGTCGGCAGAGCTGTTCCGGCTGACTCTCAGCCTCCGGGTTCCCTGGGACCCAAGGGCTCGGGTTAGGGGTGGAGCTGGGGCTCGGTTGGCAGGGAAAGTGCTTGGGAAAACCTGCCCGGCACACGTTCAAGGATGGGCCTGTGTCTGCTCGGCCTGTAGGGCTGGCTCGACTGGTCTCTTCACCCAGAAACCAGGAGCTGACCTTCTCCCTCTGGTCTTTCCAGCACAGCCACCCAGGGAGGCAGGCTCGAGGCCGGATGAGCTAATCATTTGCATAAACTCCCTGCCGGGACCTCCCCTCAGGCCCCAAACCAGAAAAGAAGTGGAGACCAGGGAGGCTGCTCACCAACCTACAAGGCACCAGAGGAGGAAGTCCAAGGTCACTCACCCATCCCAGACCCTCCCCCCCCCCCCCAACCAGGTTACATCCCCACAGGCAGGTCACGTAGTTTGAAGCCAGAGCTGTGGACAGAGCGGAGGTGACCGCCTGGGATCTCATGGTCAGGGAGTCAGGGTTCCAGGGGTGTGATGAATGTCTGTGACCCTGTGTCCCTGCCGCCTGACCTGCACCATGAGGCTCGGTCTTCCTTCCCAGGGACAGAAGGAACAAGAAACAAAACTTGGTGGCCGAGTTCCGGCCTCGGCCTGGAGCCGGGCCTGCCTCTGCCACACACACACACACACACACACACACACACACACACACACGAGGACGCTGCCCCCAGGCCTTCAGGTGGGAAAATCCGCCCTTCCCCGCCTACTGGGGGCGGGGCCGAGCATCCTACCTGCCTGGGCCTGTCCTACCCACCCGTCTGGGTCCCTGAAGCTCCTGGGCAGGAGGGACGGGCTGGGAGGGCAGAGGGCGGAGTGTGCATCCCTCTGAAGTCACCGCTCACCCCTCATCTACCCCCCTCTCCACCCCCACTGTGCGGAGCGGTCCTGGCCGGCGAGGTGGCCGGCGAGGGGGGGAAAGAGGTGGGCCCAGCAGTGGGCTCGCCCCTGAACCTCATTACCCCATCCTCCGAGGGCGAGGGCTCCCCACAGAGGCTGCAGGGGACACGTTTGCCAGAGGCCCTCACCTCTCTCCCCACGCAGGGGACACTCACGTTTGCCAGAGGCCCTCACCTCTCTCCCCACGCAGGGGAGACTCAGTAAACATTTGGAAAATGATCCCAGCCGGCGTGGCTCAGTGGTTGAGCATCGATCCAAGAACCAGGAGGTCACGGTTTGATTCCCAGTCAGGGCACATACCCAGGTTGTGGGCTCCATCCCCAGGGTGGGGCGTGCAGGAGGCAGCCGATCCCTGATTCTCTCATCATTGATGTTTCTATCTCTCCGTCCCTCTCACTTCCTCTCTGAAAATCAATAAAATCTTTTTTTGTAAAAAAAAAAAAAAAAAGGACAGAACAGACGGTATGAGTCAGTCGTCCGGGAACAAAGGGAAGGGACAGGCCTCCTGACGCCTCTGCAGAACGGGACACGTGATGGAGCCGGCTCCCTCTGCCCTCCCCCCTCTGCCCTCTGACCTCTGACCTCTCCCCTCCTCCTGCCCATCAGCGGGCCTGGAATGAAACGGCGTCTGGGCTCTCATTGTTCGCACCCTTGACCGATTTATCTTCACCCCCAAGCCGTCACGGCCGCGGGCCTGGCGCTCTCCTCCTCCCAGAGGTAGACGTGCCTGACCATGAGCCCGCCCGGCTGGTCGGCGTTCACCACCAGCTTCACGCAGCTCACGTTGGACCCCGCGGCCTCCGGCAGCACCTCCTCGTCCAGCTGTCCCTCGCGCAGTGGGCCCAGCAGGACGAAGCTGGTGCAGAACGCGGGCACCCCCTCGGGGCCGCGGCCCAGCTCCACCTGCCCCCGCCGCAGCGCGTGCATGCCCTCCACCAGCGTGCCCGTGAGCACCTGCACGCGGCTCAGGCTGGCCGGCCGGTTCAGGATCACCGTGAGGTGGCTGCCGGCGCTGACGTTGTGGGTCCAGAAGAAGGACTCGTCCAGGGTGTAGGCCTCCCAGGGGGCGTGGACGCCGAGGACCCTCATGTCGGTGAACACGGCCCCCGGCGGGTTGTGGGGGCCGGGGCGCGGAGCCGCCGGCCTGGCCTTGGCCTTGGCCTTGGCCTTGGCCTTGGGGCCCCGGGCGGCCCGGCGGTAGGAGACCCGGTAGTAAAAGAGGAAAGGCCTGAAGAGGATGGGCGGCCGCTGGGCCTGCAGGACGCTGAAGTGCGGGATCAGCCGGCCCAGGGGCTGGTCCTGGCGGAAGAGCAGGAGGAAGTGGGCCAGCCGGGGCAGGTCGCCCGCCCGGAACAGCTTGGCCAGGGAGGCGCGGTTGGAGAACTCCAGCAGCGCCCACGGGCGCGCGCGCAAGGCCCACACCTTCCGACGGAGGTGGGCGAGGAAGCCCGGCGCGCAGTAGACGTTGTCCCGCAGCAGGAGGAAGTAGTCCGAGTGCCCGGCGGCGGAGCTCGCCAGGAAGGCGTGGTCGGCGTTCTGCTGGGAGACGGCGTCCCCCCAGCGGGCCTCCCGGCCCCCGATGGCCGGACCGGCCGAGGAGTAGGCGTCCGGGGGCGTGTGGATCAGCACCAGCCGCCCCGCCAGGACGTGGGGGCCGAAGAGGCGGGCGACCCGGGCCGTGGTCTCCCGGAGCCAGGCCACGTCGTCGTCCGCGAGGTGCACCAGCACCGTGAGGTGTTTCTGCTCGGCCGTGGAGGAGGCGCGGAACAGGGAGCTCAGCGTGTACAGGAGGCCGTAGGGGTCCCGGCCCGGCCCCGAGGAGATGCCCACCGTCAGCCACGCTGGGGAGTAACAGGGACCGCGGTCAGGCCCGTGGGGGGGGGGGAGGGGGGGGAGGTTGTCAAGGGAGCGGGTGTGAGTTCTTTGGGGCTCTTCTCTTCCTTTCTTCCCCTCCTATTTTCTTTTTATTATTATTATTATTACTTTTAAATATATTTCATTGTTTTTTTACACATAGGAAGGAAGAGGGATAGAGAATTAGAAACATCAATGAGAGAGAAACACCGACCAGCTGCCTCCTGCACGCCCCCCACTGGGGATGTGCCCGCAACCAAGGTCCATGCTCTTGACCGGAATCAAACCTGGGACCTTTCAGTCCGCAGGCTGACGCTCTATCCACTGAGCCACACTGGTTTCAGCTATTTTTTTTTATTATTAATTTTTTTTTTTTTTTTGATGTCAGAGAGGGAGAGGGAGGGAAAGGGGGAGAGATATAGAAACATCAATGAGAGCCGAAACCGGTGTGGCTCAGTGGCTGGAGCGCCGGCCTGCGAACTGAAAGGTCCCGGGTTCGATTCCGGTCAAGGGCACACGCCAAGATTGTGGGCTCGATCCCCAATGGGGGCGTGCAGGAGGCAGCCGGTCCATGATTCTCTTCTCTCCTTGATGTTTCTATCTCTCTCTCCCTCTCCCTTCCTCTCTGAAATCAATAAAGAAATATATATTAAAAAAAAAAAAAAAAGAAAGAAAAGAAAAGAAAAGAGAGGGGGATCACTTGGAATGACACAGGAAGATCGGAGGGGGCAATCAAGGTGACACAGGAGGATCAAAAGGGGATACTAAAATGGTAATCCCCCTCTGATTCTTCTGTGCCATTTTGATCCCCCCCTCTAATCCCCCCTGTGTCATTTTAAGTGATCTCCCTCCCCCCACAATAAAAAAGAAAAATAATAATAAAAAGAAAAAAAGAAAAAGAAGAAAAGAAAAGGCACTTCTACAAGCCAGGAACCCAAGGTTTCCCACTACTGATGGTGTGACCGCTCCCAAGTCCCTTCACCCCTGAGCCTCCTTCCTGATCCGTAAACCGGAGGGGGTGGGACCCTGTGACGCTAAGGCCTGTCCTGTCCCCGTGTTCTCTAATCCCGCGATTCTGCTTCCCTGGAGCAGGTAGCTGTGTCCGCCCGCCCTCCCGGGGCCTGCCGGGCAGGTGACTCGGCGGGGAGGACATCACCAGATTCCGATATTCCCTGGCAAAGGGCTGAGCATCTTCTCTCCTCCCTCTCTCCCTCCTCGCTGCCTGACTTCCCGGGACGCCCCTGCCTCCCGTGAACCCCATTCCCGCCCCCCCGTCCCCACCCCCGGAACTCACTCTTCCTTCTCTGCTGGATCCTTTTCATGTACGTGGCAGTGAGGTCCTGCCAGTTGGCTGGTGATCTCGGGGCCTTCCTCCCGCCATAACGGTCCCGGGGCGTCTACAAAAGCAAAGCATGGACCTTCTTTCAGGAAGAGAACCAGGGTTAGCTGGGGGGGGGGGGGGGGCGCCCCAGAGCATCCCGGGGGGGGGGGGGGGGGGGAGCGGGTCCCCCAGGTGAGTCCCGGGCACTCTCAGGAAGGCTGACTGCCGCCCAAGGATCCAGGCTCCAGCTGGGTTTGCTGCCTTCCTTCCTTCCTTCGCTCCCTCAGCCCGTGGAGGGAGGATGGGAAGGGGGATGGACCAGCCGGCCCCCGTCCCCGCCCACCCCCTCTGGAGCTTCCTGCTCTCAGGTGGAGGGGACGGGCACTTTGGGAGTCTGCCTCCTCTCCCCCCATCCTCCGTTCCCTCTGAGAGCCACGGGGCCGTTACATGTCGATCCTGGTCCATGTCCCCGGGGATCTGCAGAGTGAGGAAGAGCCACAGGAACCCGGCGGCCAGGGAGGTGAAGAGGCAGTGTCGGAGGGAGCACCGCATGGTGTCGGGGCTGGCTCTCGGCTCCTGCAGCCAAAAGTGGACACGCACCCTGGGGACGGCCCGGCCGGTCCCCGCCGACAGCTCCCCTCCTCCCCCCGAGAGCCTCATCCTGGAGCCCTGCAGGCCCTTCCCTTCCTCTTCTTTTTATTTTATTTTTAAAATAAAGTATGTTTTTTAAAATATGTTTTTTAAAATATATATTTTATTGATTTTTTACAGAGAGGAAGGGAGAGGGAGAGAGAGAAACATCGATCAGCTACCTCCCACACACTCCCCACTGGGGATGTGCCCGCAACCAAGGTCCATGCCCTTGACCTGAATTGAACTTGGGATCGTTGAGTCCGCAGGCCGACGCTCTAGCCACTGAGCCACACGGGTTAGGGCCAATGCTCTTGTCTTGAGACAAACTGGCCAGGGCTCAAGCCTGTCTTTTCATTTGAGCTGGGACCTCAGGGACTATCCGTGCTGACCCTTCCAGGCGGGGGGCTGCCTGTCCTGGGACCTGCTGACTTCTCTGTGCTGCTTTCACTTTGCCAGCATGTTTCCCTCTCAGGGAGAGTGCCAGCTGCACACGCACATGCACACACACACACACACACATGCACACTCACACTCACACATTCACACGCACACTCACACATGCACACGCACACTCACATGCACACGCACACACACGCACACGCACACTCACACATGCACACTCACACATTCACACGCACACTCACACATGCACACGCACACTCACACGCGCACACACACACACTCACACGCACACTCACGCGCGCACACAGGCGCGCACACACACACTCACACACACACTCACACATGCACACTCACACTCACACAGACACACACACACACACACACTCACATGCACACGCACACTCTCAATCACACGCACACAAGGCGGCCCCCTCGGGAATGAGGTCTGTTTACCTCAGAAAACAGATGTTCCTCAGCCCAACCTGCTTTTCCCAGTAGAAGTGAAACTATTGCATCCAACAGCTGAACTTGGTGAAGGGCTGCTAAGTGCTAGTCAACCTGGGGGCCTTTCTTTGCTCTTTAATAAGAAAGTATTTCCATTTCCCTTCATCTCTTCTCCCCCCTCCCCACCCCCCAGTCCGTGATCTTATTCACGGGCCTTGGTCAGCACAGGGTCCTGGGAGCTGGGTGTACACCAGCCCTTTCCTGAGGGTTGGGCTGCTGGAATCCGGCTGGCGCAGCCTCAGACGCCCGCCTGTGCTCCCCTCCTCGGCGGCTTTTCTCCGGGGAGAATGTTTTCCTCTGTCTCTACGTGACCAGAGGGCAGCCTCTAACGGGCTTGTCACCAGGTCCCGATTCTCACCGGCGCGTTCCGGACACAAAGGAAACCGCGGTCAGCGGTCTCTATGCTTCCTGTCGTGGCCATTCTCTCATCTCCCCATTTCCGTGGAGCCCTGCCAGGTCAGCATTTCAGTGGAGGTTAGCAGGCTCCCCCCCTTAACCATTTAGCTTTAAAAATTATTATTATTAATTATTGATGTCAGAGAGGAAGAGAGAGAGAGAGAAACATCCACGAGGAGAGAGAATCATGGATCAGCTGCCTCCTGCACGCCCCACATGGGGATGGAGCCCACAACCTGGGCATGTGCCCTTGACCAGGAATCGAACTGTGACTTCCTGGTTCCTAGGTGGACGCCCAACCATTGAGCCACACTGGCCAGGCCCATGTGGTAGGAGTTATTAAAATACAGCAGTAGTAGGGGTTCACAGATAAAAACTTTTCTTTCCAGGCTTTTTTGTCAGAGGTGATTCAGATACCAACCACTTTAAGAAATAGGCTGGCCCTAGTCAGCTTGGCTCAGCGGATAGAGCGTCGGCCTGCAGACTGAGGGGTCCCAGGTTTGATTCAGGTCTAGAGCACAGGCCCAGGTTGTAGGGTTGATCCACAGTGGGGGGCGTGCAGGAGGCAGCCGATTCATGATTCTCTCTCATCACGGATGCTTCTATCTCTCCTTCTCCCTTCTTCTCTGAAATCAATAAAAATACATTTTAAAAAGCAGTCTGCCCTAACTGGTGTGGCTCAGTGGATAGAGCGTTGGCCTGCGGACTGAAGGGTCCCAGTTCGATTCTGGTCAAGGGCATGTACCTTGGTTGCAGACACATCCCCAGTGGGGGGGGTGCAGGAGGCAGCTGGTCGATGTTTCTCTCTCATGGATGTTTCTAACTCTCTATCCCTCTCACTTCCTCTCTGTAAAAAATAAATAAAATATATATTAAAAAAAACACACACACAACAAAACCAGACTGCTTTACTCTAGAACATCAGAGCACGGGAGGGTGTATACCATGCGAGGCAGCTTTCCTGTTACAGCCAGAGGTGTCCACACCGTGGCTCTGTCCCCTCAGGGCCCCCCCCCCCGCCCGTGTCCTTTACCTGTCACTCTGGGGCACCAGCATCCGGCCCTCCGACCCCCACAGGCGACCACAGAGGTGAGGATGTGGGTGCCCAGGACCCAGTGTAGGTGTCTGAACAGGGGTGGGCGGGAGGGGGCTGGCAATTACCCAGAGGCCCCTTCAGGTCTCCACCCTGAACCAGGCTGCCTCTGTGATGTGGCCCCTGTGCACTGCTCCCCGCCGGCATCACAGGTGCCAGGGGCAGGGCACCCCCAGGGCCAGGGCGCCCGCCTTCTCCTTCCTCACCCCTGCAGTGACCCTCCCTTCCCTCCCTGAATTCCATGCCCTCACTTCCTTCCTTTCTCCTCATCTTTTTTAAAAAAATATATATTTTATTGTTTTTTTACAGAGAGGAAGGGAGTGGGATAGAGTTAGAAACATCGATGAGAGAGGAACATCGACCAGCTGCCTCTTGCACACCCCGTACTGGGGATGTGCCCGCAACCAAGGTACATGTATTGCCGTCATTATTTAATATATTTTTATTGATTTCAGGGAAGGAGGGAGGGAGAGAAACATCAATGATGAGAATCATGATTTGCTGCCTCGTGCACAACCCACACTGGGGATCGAGCCTGCCACCTGGGCCTGTGCCCTGACCAGGAATTGAACCGTGACCTCCTGGTTCCTAGGCCGATGCTCGACCCCTGAGCCACGTTGGCCAGGCCAGTCAAGGGCAAGTGCTATTTTGTGAGGTCACAGATGAGACGGTGTGAAGCTTCTTTGTGGACAGGAGGAGGGGCCGTGGGCGGAAACAGAGGTGGGTTTCTATGTCCCTCCTCTCAGTTCTACAGGCGTCTCGGGGTTTGGGGAAGGCCAGGGGCTCTGGGACCGCCATCCCGGGGGTCACTTTGGCTAATTAACCTCCCTTTCTTTTTAAAATATATTGATTTTTTTTACAGAGAGGAAGGGAGAGGGATAGTCAGAAACATCGATGAGAGAGAAACATCCATCAGCTGCCTCCTGCACGCCCCCTGCTGGGGATGTGCCTGCAACCAAGGCACATGCCCTTGGCCGGAACCGAACCCGGGACCCTTCAGTCCGCAGGCCGACGCTCTATCCGCTGAGCCACACCGGCCAGGGCTAATGAACCTTCCTGAGCCTCAGTTTCTCCATCTGAAAAGTGGTGTCGATGCCCATTCTCGGGGTGGATGTGTCCAGGAGTGGACAACTTTTTCCCTGTCCTCTTCCTGACAGCACAGTGTATCCGGTGCTCACATGGTCCCGTCTGGCCAGGTGGGACTAGCTGTAAGACGTCAGATGCCAGACCTGTGCTCCTTGGGCTGAGGACACACAGTTTGGTTGGACTCTGTGTTTCAAACGAGCTTGGCAGGTTCCATGCTACCTGAGTCCGGATGTAGTTTGTGCAGGGAAGACTGACAGAGAATCCCAAGCCCTCCAAGCCGGGGAGCATGCTGGGAGGGGCCCTCAGCAGAGGGGTGGGGTGGCAGGAGGACCAGAGGATCCAGTTTTCCCTCTGCCTCTCAGCGGTTCCGGGCTGGGAGCCTGGGTCTGGGACCCTGCAAAGAGGCCCAACCTGGGTCCCCTGAGCTGAAGCAGCTGAGTAAGGGTTGCAGGACTGGGGAGGAGGGAATGGAGAGGAGAAAGGGATGGGGATGAGGAGGAAGGTTGGGGAGGAGGAGAGGTGGGGAGGAGGAGAAGTGGGAGGGGTGGGGATAAGGAGGGGGGATGAGAAAGGGTGGAGAGAAGGAAGGGGGAAGAAGGGGAGGGGAGGAGAGAAGGAGGGGTAGGGAGGAAGAGGGTTGGGGAGAAGGAGGGGACGGGATAAGCAGCAGAAGGAGTAGGTGCCCCCCGGACCCAGACCCAGACCCAGCTTCCCAGGGACAGTAGCTCAGAAATGAGGCCCTGGTCCCGGTGGAAGCGGGTCAGCAGGGGGGAGGCTGCCACGGCTGGGCTGGGACAGAACTGGGGGGGGGGGGGGGGGGGGACAGAGGCCAGACCCGCGGAGAAGGGGTGGCGGGTTCCAGGGGGATGAACGGGCCGGGCAATGGGGTGCCCCTGGCCCCCACGTGCTGACCGGCTGTCGCTTTCTCCACCGGAAGCCAGCTTCTCACATCAGGCCCCCACTCCACCCGCAGCCAGCGCTCAAGGCCTCCCCTCCCCTCCCCTGCCCTCCGCAAATATTTGTGCTGGAGCCCACTTCTCCTCCCTCTGCAGCTGAGCTACGGGAGGGATGGGCAGGGGCAGGGAATGTGTGGGCCAGGCAGGGAGGGTGTGGGCCGGGGCTGGGGGCAGAGAAGACTCGGGTAGAGGCCAGCACCCCGTTAAACGCCACCCCCCCCCCCCCCCGCTCCGGAAAAAACGAGGGGACACAATGGCCGGGCAGGAGGCCTCAAAAGCCACTGCATTGTGAGGTCGTGGGGCCTGCGGGCTCCACCCGGAACGTCCGTCCGTCCACCGCCGGGTAGAGGGGCCCGGGCCGGGGACTGGGGGCTTCGCGGGGGGAAAGGGGGAGAGGGAGCAGGACCCCGGACCCCGGACTCCAGGGGGGGAGCTGCGGGCAGAGGGGCCGCCGTCCCGGGAAGGCGCAGACCGGAGGCCCGGGCGGAAGCGAGCCCCAGGAGGCGGCGGGGCGGGTTCGTGGGGGGCGGGGCGGGGCAGCACCCCACACGTGCGCTACGTGCTGCGCGAGCGCCCGGCCCCCGCCCGGCCGCGGGGAGCAGCCCGCCCCTCCTCCTCCCGGGCCGGCGGGGCGCGGGGGCAGGGAAGCTCGTCGCCTCCAAGTCCCCCCAAACCCGGGGCCCTTCGCGACCCCAAAGGGAGGCCGAGCCCGCCCCTCCTAGGTCTTGGGGGCCGGGGAGGGGGGGATGCGGCCCGGGAGCGCGTCCCGAGGCTCCGGCTGCGCGGTTGGTGCGGCGGGGACGGCGGGGCGGGGTGTCGGGAGTACGGGGTACGGGGGATGGGAGGGGAGGGCTCCTGGGGACGTGGCACCGCGAGCCGCGCTGGCTCCGCCCGGGCCCGCAGGCTCCGGCCCTGCTGCCCCCCGGGAGCCCGCGCCGGCCCCGGCCCCACGATCGGAGCCCCGCGGGCGGCAGGTCCCGGGCGGCCGGTCGGCCAGTCCGGCCTCCAGGGCGCCCCGCGGCCGGGACCAGACAATGAGGGAGGGCCCCGCCCCCCAGTGCCCGCGGCCAATGGGCGCCCGCGGCCGGGCCCCGCCCCTCGCGCCCCGCGGCCAATGGGCGCCCGCGGCAGGGCTCTTTAAAAAAAGAAGGTCCGGTTGCGGCGCCAGCTGGCGGATCCCTCCGCCATGTAAACACGCATCATAAAGGCGGGGGCCGCGCCGCCCCCTGACGTCACGGCACCGCCCCCTGACGTCACGACGCCGCTCACCTGGGAGCCCTGCCGGCTGCCCGCGGGGGGCCGCGCGAGGCCGGAAACGGGGGCGCACCTGGGGCCGCGGGCGGAGGGGCGGGGGGCAGCCGGGGGCGGGTGATCTGTGTGCCCCAGCCGAGGGAGAGGCACGATTCACGCGTCTGCAATTTCCCTCCCAACCAGGGGGGTGCCCGCCTGGGTCCGAGGGCGCCGGTGTTAGGTGTGACCGGCCCCCCAAGGCCCCCCAGGACCTCCCAGGGCAGGAACTCAACTCCGAGACCCTCCAAAGCTCAGCCCGCCCCTTTGCAAAGGACCTCGGGATGGCTTTTCTCCCCCGTTTTGTTATGAAAAAGTGCCACATCCTCAGCAAAGTGAACACATTTCTGCATAGAGCCCGGCCTGCAGACTGAAGGGTCCGATTCCGGTCAAGGGCATGTACCTTGGTGGCGGGCACATCCCCAGTGGGGGAGGGGCGGTGCAGGAGGCAGCGGATGGGTGATTCTCATCGATGTTTCTAACTCTCCCTCTCCCTCTCTGTAAAAGATCAGTAAAATATATTAAAACAAAACAAAACATTTCTGCAGCAAATTCCTCCTCTGTGCTCCCCCCTAGAATCCCACCGAGAACATGGGACCACTCGCCGGGCACCTGCGGCTTCCTCTAATGCGCTGCCCCCTGCCCCCGGCTCGGTCTGCGGCCCGTGGGTCCCGGGGGGCCAGGGGAGGGCGGCCTCTGCAGGGACCCCCTCAGCTCTTGAGGGGCCAGTCTTTGTGGGAACTTTTTATGGGGGAGGCGGCTCCCCCGCCCCCCCCCCCCTTTTCTGGCTGAAGCATGCCTAAGGCCCAGGAGCCGGGCTAGGCCTCTGCGGCCTCCTCCTCGGGAGGCCCCAGCAAAGTCCTAGGGGCGGGGGGGCTGCCCTCTGGATAAAATGAGGTCTTTTTAGGGTGGAGTCTTATCTTCTGAGTTTCCTCTCTCCCCATTTTCTGGGGCAGGACCCTAGCAGAAAAAAAAAAAATAGTGCCAAACGTGTTCAAGGCCCAGAGTCCCTCACCCTCTGGGTACCGTCGCCCGCTCTGCAGGACGGGGATACCAGCAGCTCCCGCCCCACAGGATGGCGGCGGAGCTCCGATAAGCCAACAGACTAATGCGGGCCCAGCGTTCCGCGCCCGCAGATAAGGAGCTGTTCATGATGCTCAGACATGCCGGGGCTCAGGGCGGGCACCCCGCTTCCCACGTGTCCCCCCGGGCCTGCGGGGTCTCCCCCTGCACCAGAGACCCCCCTCCCCCCGTCACCAGGTCCGGAGGGGACGCCGCTGTGGCCCTCCCCGGCTGACCTTTCTTTCTTTATATATTTTATTGATTTTTTTTTTTTTTTCAAAGAGGAAGAGGGATAGTCAGAAACATCGATGAGAGAGAATCATCGATCAGCTGCCTCTTGCACGTCCCCCACTGGGGATGTGCCCGCAACCAGAGTACGTGCCCTTGACCAAAATCGAACCCGGCACCCTTCAGTCCGCAGGCCGACGCTCTCTATATATATACTGAGCCACACCGGTTTCGGCTCCATCCTTCCCTCCCGGGTGTCCCCGCGGGGAGCTGGTGCCTATGCCCCCGAGGGACCCCCGAGGGCGGCACCCTCCCCCTCCAGGGTCCCCCCAAGGGTGCATCTCCCCCCCTCCCCAGGCACGCAGCTCGGGGCGCAATGCCACCGCGGGCCCCTCCCTCCCCAGAGGCGGCTGGTGGGGGGCGGGGGGCAGAGCCCGGGGCCCCGCGAGGGGAGGGAGGGAGGGAGGGAGGGAGGGAGGGGTCCGGGGAGGCGGCGGGGGCGGGGCGGGACTCCTTTTCCTGCCGCGGCGCGGAGGGGCACGGCGTGGCTGCGCAGCCCGGCCCCGTCGTCCGCGAACGGGGAGGCGGAGGCGGAGGAGGAGGAGGAGGAAGGCCGAGGCCGAGGCCCCGCGGAGGCTCCGCAGCCCGGAGCCCCGGACCCCGCACCCCGGACCCCGCACCCCGCACCCCGGACCCCGCGCCGCGGCCATGGACCCCGCCGCCGCCGCCGCGCCGCCCCCCGGCCCGCGCCCCGCGCCGCCGCCGCTCGGGGGCCCCGGGCCGCTGGGCGAGTTCCTGCCGCCGCCCGAGTGCCCGGTGTTCGAGCCCAGCCGCGAGGAGTTCGCCGACCCGTTCGCCTTCATCCACAAGATCCGGCCGGTGGCCGAGCAGACGGGCATCTGCAAGGTGCGGCCGCCGCCGGTGAGTGCGGGCGCCCGGGGCCGGGGGCTCGGGGTGCGGGGCGGGGCGCGGGGTGCGGGGCTCGGGGTGCGGGCTCGGGGTGCGGGCGGGGAGTCCCGGCGGCAGCAAAGTTTCAATATGGCGGCGGCGCGGCCCTTTGTGCGGCGGCGGCGGGCCCCGGGGGGGCGGGCGGCCGGGCGGGGACGGGCCGGGGGCGCGCGGGCGGCGCCGGGCGGGACCCCCCTCGGGGCCCCGGAGCCGGCCCCCTGCCCGGGGCTGGGGCGCCCCCTCGCGCCGGGGCCGCGACCGATCGGGGTCGGTGGGGGCCCCCGGAACGGTCCCCAACGGCTGCAACCGTGGGTCGGACGGCGGTTGGACGGCGGGGCCGTTGGGCTCCAACTGCCGCTGCGGAGTCGCCCCCCGCCCGGCCCCTCCCTCCCTCCCGCCCGGCCCGCCCCCGCCGCCCCTCCCGGGCCCGCCGCCGCCGTGACCTTCGCCGTGGCGGCAGCGCCTCCTCGCGGCGACCCCTGTTTTCAGCGCGCTCCCCACCGGGAACCCCGTGTTCCAGCCGCGCCCCCCCCCAATTACAGCACCGACCGATCCCCCCCAATTACAGCACCGATCGACCCCCCAATTACAGCACCGACCCCCCCCCCCAATTACAGCACCGACCCCCCTCCCAATTACAGCATCGATAGATCCCCCCAATTACAGCACCGATCGACCCCCCAATTGCAACACGGATCGATCCCCCCCGGGCTGTAGTTTTTGTTAAGTTCGCCCCCGGACCCGGCCTGTGCGCCCGGGACGCCGCCGGGCGGGGGCGGAGGAGCGGGGGAGCTAGGCGCAGCCCGGGGACCCGAACCCGTCCTCCCGGCCCGGCCGCAGCCCCGGCTTCGGGCTGGGAAGGCGCGGGGCTGGGGCGCGCCGGGCCGGGGGGTTCACCGGGAGGGGCCGCGGCCCCGGGAGCGAGCCGCCCGCGTGGCGAGTGGGGAACCGGCCCCCCCCTCCCCATCTCTCCCCCGACGCCTGTTCCGGGCCTTCCCCACCAGGATGGCGGGGCCGGGGGTTCGGATCCCCGCTTGGCTCCGATGCGCGTGGTGGTCCCTGCAGGGTGTGCGGGGAGGGGACACGAAAGGCGCCGGCATCCCGTGTGGGGAGGCCGCCCCGCTCCCCGCTCCCCGCGCCCAGGGCCCCGCGCCCCGCGCCCCGCACCGGGCCCCGCGCCCCGCGCCCCGCGCCGCCGCCGCCGCCTCCTTTGTCTCCGGGCCCGGCCTGGGGCAGAGGGGATGGCGGAGGAGCCTCTCCGGCAGCCGGGCTCTGGGGAGGGGGCCCTGGGGAACAAAGGCGCTGGGGAGGTGGAAACAGTGTTTCGGAAACTTGCGTTCCCGGAGCTAATTGTGAGCAAGTGGCTTCGTGTCGTAGAAACAAAGTAGCGAGGAGGAGAGCTGTGGGTTTTGCAGTGTTACATAATGTCTGTTTCTAGGGGAGTCTGGCTCCCTAAGTTTGGGCCCCGAGTGGCTCCCGGGTCTTGTCCTCGGAGCTGAGGGCGGGCATTGGGGAGCATGTGCTGGCGCCTGCTCTGTGGTCTCCCGTGTGTGGCCGGAGGGGCGGGTCGCCGCTTGCTCAGGGAGGGGCCCAGCCTGCCTTCCCTTTGAGCACGGGGTCGGTCCACAGAGGTTGGTGGGGATGTAGGAAGACAAGTGATGAGGGATGGAGACTGCCCCTGGGGGAAAAGCTGAGAGGGGACGGGGGCCTTGGTTTCCAGTTCCTTCCGCTGTCGGGTAGCCAGGCTCGTGTCCTGGGCTGTGTTACTCCTCAGCCTGGCTTCGGGCTTTGTTTCCGTTTCCCTCTGGAGGAACTCGGTGTCTCTGAGGATGGGTGCCCTTTGCCATGTCCGCTGTGGTGCTCGGAGATGATGACTTGGGGGAGTGACCGCCAGGCAGACTCCATGGGCTTCTGCCTCTGCCACGTGTGATGGGAACTCACTCCATAGGCAGCAGGATTCACAGGTTTCCTCTCTGGCCTCTGGCGATGCCCGATGGCACCAGGCACATTTTTTCACCTGTAACTTCCTGTGGTCATTAATTCGATCCTTCACCATTGTGGCCAGAGTGTAAAACAAACGTGTGTTTTAACACAGTCAGCATCTTTGAGCCTACTGGTTCCGCCTTTAGGAACAGATAAGAAGTAAGTCCTTTTTGTGCAAAGAAGTGTTAGTGATGTGGAGCTCACTCACGCCTATTCCAGCCTAGCCTTCTCCCTGGTTTTCGGTTTGCTTGGCTTTGTTGTTAATCCTCACTGGAGGACTTTCTTTTTCCCCACTGGGTTTTTTTTTCTTTTCTTTTCTTTTTTTTTTTTTTTTTCTCTTCAGAGAGAGTAGAAAGAAGGGGTTGGGGGGAGACAGCAAGAGAGAAACATCCACGTGAGAGACATGGATTGCTTGCCTTCCTGGCATGCCCAGATCAGGGCTGAGGACTGAGCCTGCAGCCCAAGTATGTGCCTTTGAGCAGAGTCAAACCCGGGACCTTCCGTCCGTGCAAGGGCAGACCTCTCTCCACTGAGCAAACCTGCGAGGGCCGCCAGGAGGTGGACCAGCCGCTTCTGGAAAAGGCGGCCCCAATGCGTGGGTCCGATCTGACTTCCAGCGGGACCGCTTCTCGGCAGCAGAGTTGCTATCTAATGTGTAGGCAGCACCAACTAATTAAAGAACAGCTTAAAAGTCAGGTCTCCGGGAAATATTTTCTGCCAAAACCCTAAAATCTAAGCACTCTTCCCTTCAAGAATAGCTGTGTTTCTCCGGGGAAAGACCGATGAACACTGCCAGGCGAAGATCACAATAATGCTTTTTAGAACGTGATTTCACTTCACGTGGCAATCTGTTACTTTACAACAGATGCAAAACTTAAGTCTATTTTAATGGGATAAAAACTTTATCAAAGGGGGAGAGAGTGGATTTTTATGTTTTTAAAAGTCAGTTTCTCTTATGCAAATGAAGGAGCAACTGTTTCTAAATCTAAAAAACAAGTAACCGGTAGAATCTTGAATCTAATTCCATCATGACCTCGGACAAAGTTATTTTTCTCCGAAGTAAGCATAAGGGGATCGACATGGACCTCGGGCTGCTGTCCGATTAATTAATTGACGGCTTTCAAGCAGCTTACCCCAGGCGTGTTTGCTTACGGCCGGAGAATGGGGACAGACTTAGGGAGACGGGTTAGTGCCAAACACGTCCCTCCTTCTCTCCTGTAGCGAAGGGATCTTTAAAAAGTGAAAAGGCCACCGGCATCAGAACTAGAATATACAGAATATAATTCTTCCCTGGTGCAGGCGGAGCTCTTCCGTACCTGGGAACTTAAAGAAAAACTTAATTATTTCAGGGAAGTTGCAGGTTCGTACGTGTATTTAGGGTAGTGTGTGTATACAGGCAGGGGTTGGTATTTGGTGAGTTATGTGTTTAAAATTATCTAATTGCCCCTAGAATGGGATGGCTATGATGTGGACTCCGCCTCTTGCCTGACAGGAGGGTAAATAGATTGAGTTTTAAATATTCAACAATTATTTTACTTGCAGAAAAGGGATAGGGTAAAATTCTCAGGCTGGATCATATTTATTTTATTCTTTATTATCAGGCAGACTTAACAGAAAAGCTAATTAAAACTTCTGTGTAACCACACAAACCTGGATTCTCCAGTGTTTTGTTAAATAAACCTGTAGCATTGCCTCTGAGGCGGACCCATAAACTAGTATACTCTGTGTCCAGAGCGGTTGGTTTGTTTGTCTTTATCTTGAGAAATTCCCTCGATACTGCAGTCTAGATGTACGCAGTGTTCTTCCCGGTGCCTGTGTCGGTTTCCGTCTGTCCGTGCGGGAGCTGAGCTGTGGATGTGCTGCGGGCAGAGCGGAGCGTTCTGTGTGAATTCTTGCCCTCTCCAGCTTGACCACATCCTCACGTTGAGAGAACTAAAGTCTAAGCCTCGTGTCCTCGGAACCCTTTTTTTTTTTTTTTTTTTAAATCAATCTTTATTGTTCATATTATTACAAAGGTTCCTCATTTCTTCCCCCCTCCACAAGGTTCCCACCCCACCCTCCGCCCCCTCCCCATCCCCCATTGTCCTCATACATAGGTGCAGTTTATGTTCAGTCTCTTCCTCCCTCCCTTTCCCCGATAGTAAATCCTTTTCAGATAGTAAATAAGTTACTTAGCATTTTCTCATATCAATAATACCTCCACATGTCCAATGATACATTTCACACAAAAGACATTTCCAAATAGGTCAACCAGCCTCATCCAGGCCCCACCCAACGCACTCACAGATCAACACCCCAGCGCTATTGCTCGGAACCTTGGTTAGAGCTTTTATTAAGCATAGTCCTATGAGCATACATACTCCAGACTAGAGATCCCCAAACATTACCAGTTTAATCTCATAACTCCAGAAACAAAGAACAAATCCTAATCAAAACCACATAATTACAAGGTCTTCAAGGCAAGATCCTCCCAATTTTCTGCGTGGTTGTACCAACTCATCGTTGGTAATATTTAAACCAGATGGTACCGCCTCTCCTCACCGGGAGGGAGGAGACCAGGAGAGCAGGATCTTAGGATTTGCATTCTGGTATCTTAGTTTGTGGGTCAAAGGTGAGGGGGTGGGTGGAGAGAGATCTGTAGAGAGAATTTGGGGGTACATGTAACATTCAGTGTGTAAGATTCCAGGGATCCCAGCTTGTTCTTCCAGAGCGGCTCTGGCCAGGATTAGGACACGTTTTGCACAAATTGGAAAGCGTCACCAAACCCCAGTGGGAGCTGGCCTCAGCTCTGTGTAGGTGTGGGTTCGGGTTTGAGACCCTTGAACTTGACGGCAGCCCATTCTCCGGGTTCCTCTAACCTGTGTTTTTCCACTGCCCACCTGTGGCTGTCCCAACGTCATTTGCAGAAATACATGTTTTTATATGATAGGTCATTGCTCACCAAGATGCTTTGAGGGGAGGGGCAGAGTTTAGAATTTGATTAGATCCAAGGTAATTTGGTTGTGAGATCCTGTGGAAAGGATAGTAGGGGAAGAATAACACATTTGTTATTGATAGGGTTTCTCAGACTCTTCCTTGTTTTTGGTTTTGAGGAGTGCTGACCGGCTGGGTATTTTGTAGGAATTTATCTGATGTTTTTCTCAAGGTAGGACTGGGTAGATGAGCAGCAGAGTTGTTTTAAAGGACACCTGTATCTTCTTGCAGCCTCTTCCTGTTGTCCGGGAGGGTTTAAACATTAAAGCTGTGGGTGTGTGTATCTCAGTGAAGGGAAACCCTGCCACGGTGTGAACCTCAGTTGATACAATTACTATCTAAGAAGGTGTAGGTGTGTTTCTTCTCTTTGTTTACAGAGTCTTGTCACTAAGTTGTCTAGATTGGCAACTTTTTAGCAGTCAGCTTTTGATTTTCTACTTTTCACCTTCAGCTCCATAGAAACATTTAAATTTAACTTTCCTACAGCCCTGGTTGGGCAGCAGTTGGTTAGAGCCTCCCGGATACTCTAAGGTGGTGAGTTCATCCCCAGACAGGGCACAGACGAGGAGCAACCAGTGGTCCTCACCCGTTTGGCTCGGGATAGAGTGGTGACCTGTGCACTCAGTGCACTTCCGAGGCACATGCCAGGGTTGTGGGTTCGATCCCCAGTAGGGGGTGTGCATCAACAAAAACATATTTTAAAAAATCAACCAATGAATGCATGAATAAGTGGAACAACAAATTGATGTCTCTCTCTTCCTCTCTTTCTCTCTAAAATCAATAAAGAAAAAAAATTAACTTTCCTAATTAGAATTTTTCCTTGCTCAGGAACATTTATTGAGCACAGTAGCACTGTTTTATGCAGGCAGCTGTAAGTTTTAGTTCCTCTTTAGAAACCGTTGTTACACAAGGAGCTGGTCTGCCTATTGAAGCCCCATTCTTGTCCAAGCGGCTGTGCTCAGGCTGATTTCCCCGCAAACTGCAGGATGTGAGAGCTGGACCACTGGGAGGCTATTACAAGCTTCCCTAAAGTATGGCTGTTTTGTTTATAGTGAACACTATTGGAAAGTAAAGGAAATAACCCAAAAGTGTCCATTAAGACCCTAGGGCCCAGGGTTTTGATTGGAAATAGTTTTTAAAATGCCAGAATTAGAAGTTCTTCTAACACAGTCTTTGCCTCGCCCCCAGGATTGGCAGCCACCGTTTGCATGTGATGTCGACAAGCTTCACTTCACGCCCCGGATCCAGAGGCTGAACGAGCTGGAGGTACTGCCCTCAGGGCTGCGCTGGTGCCAGGGTCAGGGCGGGGGCCGGAGGTGGGGAGGCCGGGGGAGAATCCCTGGCCAGAGGCTCCCCCAGGGCTAGTGGTTTCAGTGGCCAAACACAATGCTGTGTGGTCCAGGCGCAGACCCGGGTGAAGCTGAATTTCCTGGACCAGATTGCCAAGTACTGGGAGCTGCAGGGCAGCACACTGAAGATCCCCCACGTGGAGAGGAGGATCCTGGACTTGTTTCAGCTGAATAAGGTGAGGAGGGGCGTCCCGTCTGACCGTCGTCCGGCTCCTCTTTGCCTTAAGGCACAGACTTTGTTGCTGGAGACGGGTACAAGAAGTTCTTCGTTCGGTCTAGATGGGCTCTTACTCGGCAGGTCTTGAAAGCCTGATCTTGTGAAATATTTTGCTGCCAACTGTTTTCCGGTTTTGTTTTAAATTATATTTTTGTTGATTTCAGAGAGGAAGGGAGAGGGAGAGAGAGAGAAACATCAATGATGAGAGAGCGATACTTCATTGTTATCTAGTGCTTCCTCCCAGGAAATCTCCACTTTGCTTTGGGGCCCAGAGTGAGGGTGGAGCAGCTGTCGAAAGCGATGTTTAATTCTCTAGGTTAAACATAACGGTGTCGCCTGCCGGTAGCTCAGTTGGTTGGCGCTTTCTCTCGACCTAAAGCTTGTGGGGTGGTTCCAGTCGGGGCATTTACTGAGGTTGGGAGCTGGGTCCCCAGTTGGGGGTGTATAGGAGGCAATGTATTGATGCTTCCTCTTACATTCCTGTCACCACCACCACCCCCCTCTCTTTTTTTCTCTGTCTCAGAAAGAATCAATTAAGGAACATATCCTCTGGTGAGGATTAGGAAAAAAAAGATTCTCTAAAAAGAAGTAGTGTGTGTGTGTGTATTTCCTTTTGGCTTAGAAAATGCATTTTTAGAAGATTGCCAGAGCCAGGACACTCTGTTTTTGGGGTCAGACCCAGGCACGAGGGAATCAGAAGCGGTCTCCGTGTCGGTGTTTCTAATTTCTCTTCTTTTAACAGTTAGTTGCAGAAGAAGGTGGATTTGCCGTTGTTTGCAAGGACAGAAAATGGACCAAAATTGCCACCAAGATGGGGTTTGCTCCCGGCAAAGCCGTGGGCTCCCACATCAGAGGCCATTACGAGCGCATCCTGCACCCCTACAACCTGTTCCTGTCGGGGGACAGCCTGCGGGTGAGTGCCCCGGGTGCCGTCTGCACGGCCGGCCGTGCGGCTGTGTGTGGTGTGGAGGCTGCTCTGTGAGCTGCTCAGCTTCTCGTTCTGTGGTGAGAGAGCGTGCTCAGCAGTTCGTTTCTGGAACGAGGAAGGCAGTGGAGGACTTAAAGCTCTCTGCCTTCGAGGCCAGACTGGAGTAACTTGTCTGTGTGTGTGTACGTGTCTCTGTGTGTGAGGCGGGAGGCGTGGGCTTTGTGTTGGTAGATGAAAAGGCTGCAGGCCTGTTGTGTCTGGTGAGTAATGGCGCGGGTCCGTGTGTGATCTCCAGTGTCTGCAGAAGCCGAGCCTGGCCACGGACACCAAGGACAAGGAGTACAAGCCCCACGACATACCCCAGCGGCAGTCCGTGCCGCCCCTGGAGACCTGCCCCCCCGCCCGGCGGGCCAAGCGCATGCGAGCGGAGGCCACGAATGTTAAGACAGAACCGGAAGAGACCACCGCAGCCAGAACTCACAATCTGCGGCGCCGGATGGGCTGCCCAGCTCCGAAGTACGAACACGGTAAGTCGTACAGGGAGGAAGTAAAGCGTCGTTTGGTTTGTTCAGAAACATCGAGTCGGACGTCCCCAAGGACTGTCTATCGACGCGTCTGACCCCACCGCCCCACACTGCGTGCTGTGCTCTCCCTCCGTGTCCATCCCCCCTCACCCTCAGTACGTGTCACACGGTCACAGACAGCAGCATCGGTCCCCCGTCTTGGATTGGATGGGTTGGATGGGTGAGGTCCCTCGTGAGTTGAACCCAGTAACGCTGAGGAAGGATCGGAGGCTGTCTGCATGCTGAGTGGATTGGGGGGGAGAGGAGGGAGGAGGCAGAGCACGGGACAGAGCTGATGGGGATGCCTCTTGCAGAGAAAGACATGAAAAGCAGCATCAAGCAGGAGCCCACAGAGAAGAAGGAGCACCTGGCAGAGAGTGAGAGGGAGAAGCCCAAGAGCCGACCCAAGAAAGCCACCAGTGCGGTGAGTTGGCCTCTGAGCACTCCCCCAAGCTGGTAACTTCGAGCCTTCCTGAGGCCTCTCGTTCGGTGTCTGACAGTCGGCTATCGGATCAGCCTGTAATGAGGAGACACGCGGAGGGATACGTGAGCGCCGAGGGGGCAAGCGGGTGACTCAGAATTGCTCACGCGTCACCAGCTCCTCCCGATGAGCTGAAGGCCAGATAGAAAATCACGCATGTCTTGCCAGCTGGTGTGGCTCAGTGGTTGAGCGTCGACCAGTTGGATTCCCTGTCAGGGCACACACCTGGCTTGGGGGCGTGCAGGACATGGCCGATCCATGATTCCCTCTCATCACTGACGTTCCTATCTCTTCCTCCCTTCCTCTCTCTGAAATGAATTTAAATATATATTTTAAAAACCAAGTAGGCATTTTCCAACTTTCCAGCTCGGAAGGAACAGGGAGGCGAGGGGAGCGGGGCTGGGCGGCCTGTGTGTGCTGGGGGGGGTGCGGGGGAGGGACACACGGGCGGGGAGAGCAGGTCGTCGGCAGCGGGAGAGGCCGGGTCACGCCTGCGCCCACTGGGTGCTCGGAGTCTCTCGGAGCCGCTGACTCGCGTGCGGTGTGCATCGGCTGCAGGTGGACCTGTACGTGTGCCTCCTGTGCGGCAGCGGCAGCGACGAGGACCGGCTGCTGCTGTGTGACGGGTGTGACGATAGCTACCACACCTTCTGCCTGGTCCCGCCCCTGCACGACGTGCCCAAGGGAGACTGGCGGTGTCCTAAGTGTGTGGCCCAGGTGAGGAGGGGCCGGGGCCGCGGGCGGGCGAGGGGCCGGAGAGCTGCTTCCCGGGGAGAGTCTCCAACGCCGGGTGGTGTGACAACGGAATGTGACTAACCCACAGGGACCGCCACTGCCGCTGTGATGTAATTCTCCCAGACTCCTCTCTGTAGAGGAGTGGAGCTGTGACATGAGCAGCTGTGGTACCTGCTTCTCTGTGTGTTCATGTGAGTGACTGTGTTTTGGGCAGGAGTGCAGTAAGCCACAGGAAGCATTTGGCTTTGAACAAGCAGCCAGAGACTACACCCTCCGGACTTTTGGGGAGATGGCAGATGCGTTCAAGTCTGACTACTTCAACATGCCAGTCCACGTATGTACACGCATGCTGCTCTGCTGTAGGATTCTAATAACTTTTAGAGAAGGTGGGTCTGAAGGCAAATTTGAGATGGCACTTAGACCTGGTAGTCCTTGGTCTGCACAGGGACACCTGCCACTCGTTTAGTGGTATTAAGTCCCAGAGCGCCATCTAGAGATGGGGTGGCCACACAGACTGCAGGGCAGCAGTCACGAAATCTCCACTGACCCTCCCAGCTCAGCAAGTGTAACGTAAAGAAAAACTCACAGGTTTACTGAATTACCAACCCCTGTGCCGCTTAGTGTGCCGAGCAGCGCAAACACTGTCAGGTTGTCGTGCTTCACCCGGTGATTGAAGCTCCGACGGTGCCCCCGCTCCGTCCTCCGGCCCCTCGTGCATCGCTGCCCAGTCCTGCCGCTGGTCCGTGGCCTCGTCTGCCTCGGGCGGGCTTTTTGTTTTTTTATTGACTTCAGAGAGGAAGGGAGAGAGAGAGATAGAAACACCCACGATGAGAGAGAATCATTGACCGACTGCCTCCTGCACGCCCCCCACTGGCGATAAAGCCTGCAACCTGGGCCCACGTGCCCTTGACTGGAATTGAACCTGGGACCCTTCAGTCTGCAGGCCGACAGTCTATCCACTGAGCCACACTGGCTCCGGTGAGACACATGAACTCCTAACCATCGATACTCTTAGCTCTTAAATAGCTCTCTGTCCGGACTCCCCGGAGGAACAGAGAGGAGCGTGCTCCTGGGTGCGGTCCCGGGCCGTCACGCCCGGGCAGGCTGGCCGCCCCGTGCGTGTCTGGAAACACGCTCCTGCTCTCGCTCACGCCGCTGTCTGCAGATGGTTCCCACGGAGCTGGTGGAGAAGGAGTTCTGGCGCCTGGTGAGCACCATCGAAGAGGACGTCACTGTCGAGTACGGGGCCGACATCGCCTCCAAGGAGTTCGGCAGCGGCTTCCCGGTCCGCGACGGCAAGGCCAAGCTGTCCCCCGAGGAGGAGGTGGGTGTTCGGCCAGCCGCACGGGGAGTGCCGCTGCTCCGGCTCCCCCGGGCGGCTGGAAGCGATGGACGCCGGTGCCAGGAAAGCCCTGGGCACCAGGTTTTAGTGATTTCAAGAGAATAGTGGTCCTGGTCCCAGCGGGGCCACCGCAGAGCGACGGCGGCCAGCGGCTTCGGCCCTCGGCCTCAGATGGGCTCTTTGAGGGAAAGCTGAGCGATTGGGACCAGGCCCACTTGTCTTGAATGTTAAGGTTTGAGTCCATCATCTCCACACTAGCAAGCTCCTAGCATGGTTTCTGTTCCTGTCTAGTAAGAAGTGAGATGTTTTGGGGTAAACATCTCACTTCTTACTAAACTTTCGTGAAATCTAATCTTTGCACCGAAAAGCACGCAACCACATGTGTGCGGCTTGATGGGCAGGCTGTCCCTGTCCCCCAGCACAGGGCGATCCTGGACGGCAGCTCCTCCGTCCCCTCTGCCCGCCCCGCCTCAGACAGCCTCTGCCCCACAGCACTGTGCTCACTCACACCTCAGAGTGACTTGCCCATTTTTGTAACTTTATGCAAACCCACTCATGTTGTCCACACTCTTCTGTAGTCAAATGGAGGTGGCAGACACACAGACCTGTGCTGTAGGATCCGACTGTGGCGTCCGGGTCAGCGGAGTGGTCCTCCCTCCCTCCCTCTCTCCCTCCCGGCATTTCTGTTTGTTTCCGGGGGACTGTGCTCCCCATCGTGTTAAAGCCCCGCTCTCGGAGCTGCGGTAGCTGAGCCTCGCGCTGTCTCGGCAGGAATACCTGGACAGTGGCTGGAACTTGAACAACATGCCGGTGATGGAGCAGTCGGTCCTGGCCCACATCACGGCCGACATCTGCGGCATGAAGCTGCCCTGGCTGTACGTGGGCATGTGCTTCTCGTCCTTCTGCTGGCACATCGAGGACCACTGGAGCTACTCCATCAACTACCTGCACTGGTGAGGCCGGTCCCCCCTCACTGAGGAGGGTCACTGCCAGGGACAGGCGTCCTGACACGTTAAGGGAAGCCCATGAGCCCTGAAGTCACGCGCACACTGTTGTTAAGTCTGAGTGTCACCCAGGCGTCCACGGCTTTCCTCACAGAGGCTGCCCCTCGGTGCCCTTTGGGGCGTGTGGCGTGTTGTGTGTGGCGCGTGGCGTGTTGTGTGTGGCTCGTGGCGGGCAGGCGGTGCCCTCCGGGGCCGGGGACTTCCCGCTGCTGTTTGTGGTGTGGATTCTGGCCCCGCCCCCAGAGGGGCGGAGGCTGGGCAGCTTTTAAACTCTTCACCAAAGCCATTTCCCCAACGGGCCCTCCCCTCCCCATGCCCCTCTTTTCTACACACAAAGCTATGCTGACCCGTAACTGTGAATCCCAGCACCAGGAACTAAGGGTGTGCCACAAGGAAGGGCGGAGTCTGTGTGTAGCTCCCCTGCCTGGTCCCCAGGCAATGGCTCCAGCTGTAAATGAGGATTGTTTACCATCCCTCCCAGGGATGCTCAGGCTAATTGGGTGACAATCGAAAGTGCTGTGAAGAACAAGAGCTCTTTAGAAATGCTGGTTGCCTTATTAGTGTCTGCATTAATGGACTAGACCCGTGGGCCAACTGCGGCTCTTTGGCCCCTGGAGCGTGGCTCTTCCACAAAACACCACGGCCTGGGCAAGTCTGTGTTGAAGAAGTGGCGTTGGGAGAAGTTCACGTTTAGAAAAGGTGGCTCTCCAAGGGAATGTCCATCGTGGTGCCGTTGACATTGGGCTCTGTGGACGGATGAGTTTGCGACGCGGGGCTAGGGAAAGGAGAGCTGTCCTTCCATGTCAGCCTGGGCAGTGTGGTGCCCGGGATCCTATATCCCCGACACCGGATCCTCCTGGAAACTAGATCCTGCGTTTCCCAGGGTCAGACGGGAGGCTGGGGATCTCGGTGGAGTGTCGGTGCTCAGCCTCCAGCCGGAGGGAAGGCCGCAGCGCGCGGACGGTCAGATCCGGCTCCCAGGCTCCCGCTCCCCGGCTCCCGGTGTGAGCTCCCGCTCCCGGCGTGGGCCGTGTGGGGAGCTCGCGGGGCCCGTTGAGGGCCGCTCTGCCGGCTTGTGTTGAGGTTGCGGTTCTTCTGTGAACGTGTGTGCTTGACGCGTGTTTGCCCGTGTACTGATGGGTCTCCTCACCTGTTCAGGGGCGAGCCCAAGACCTGGTACGGCGTCCCCGGGTACGCCGCCGAGCAGCTGGAGAGCGTCATGAAGAGGCTGGCGCCCGAGCTGTTCGTGGCCCAGCCGGACCTGCTGCACCAGCTGGTGACCATCATGAACCCCAACACCCTGATGACACACCAAGTGCCTGTAGGTCCCCGCCTCGGGGGGCGGGGGAATGGAGCCGGCGGCCTGTGGTGGTTGATGGTTAGGATGTTCTTGGCTGCGGCTGCCTTAGGAGGGTGTGTCCTGCACGGCCCTGTGGTCAGGGCGCTGTGTCCCTGCTTCCCTGCAGCGGCCAGTTCTTTCTTTCTGGCTCACGTGTACGAGCAGAAAGCCACCCTCGGAGCCTGGTGTCGGCGTCCAGGCGGCCCCTGTGCGGGGTCACTGAGAACCCCCCCGCCCCCCCGCAGGTTTACCGGACCAACCAGTGTGCCGGGGAGTTCGTGATCACGTTCCCGAGAGCCTACCACAGCGGCTTCAACCAAGGCTTCAACTTCGCCGAGGCCGTCAACTTCTGCACCGTGGACTGGGTACGGCCGGCGGGCCGGGCACGCGCAGACCCAGTGCCCTCGGAGGCCGGACTCGGGCCGGGCACGCGCAGACCCAGTGCCCTCGGAGGCCGGTCAGCGGGCCGTGTGTGTGCTCAGACCCAGTGCCCTCGGAGGGCCGGTCAGCAGGCCGTGTGTGTGCTCAGACCCAGTGCCCTCGGAGGCCGGACTCGGGCCGTGTGTGCTCAGACCCAGTGCCCTCGGAGGCCGGACTCGGGCCGGGCACGCTCAGACCCAGTGCCCTCGGAGGGCCGGTCTCAGGCAGTGTGTGTGCTCAGACCCAGTGCCCTCGGAGGCCGGTCAGCGGGCCGTGTGTGTGCTCAGACCCAGTGCCCTCGGAGGCCGGTCAGCGGGCTGTGTGTGTGCTCAGACCCAGTGCCCTCGGAGGCCGGTCTCAGGCAGTGTGTGTGCTCAGACCCAGTGCCCTCGGAGGCCGGTCTCGGGCCGTGTGTGTGCTCAGACCCAGTGCCCTCGGAGGGCCGGTCAGCGGGCCGTGTGTGTGCTCAGACCTGTCGCCCTCGGAAGGCTGGTTGGTGGGTAGTGGACCCCCACCGCCTCCTGCTCCCGGGCGAGACCAGGCGCTCGCACACGCCCGTCCTGAGCCCTCTGCCCGGCCATGGACGGCTGTTTCTTGTGGAAAAGGCTTGACAAGGAGCCTCTGGATTTACGTTTGAACGAAGCTCAGTGCCTCGTTGCAAACCGATGGCGGTGCAGTCTGAAGCCGGTCCTCACTGAGCAGCCGCTCTCGGGTGTGTGTTGGGGGGGTTTCCTGTCGGTGCTCTCACTGCCGTCCACCAACAAGGCGCTGATTGACGTGTGGCGATGGCGCCGGGAGCAATGGCTGCTCCTTGTCCCCGGGGGTTGCGGCTGCTGCCCTGTCACTGTTCGGTGTCGTTGGAGCATTCTTGTTCCACACCCCGTCCAGCACGGCGGCTGCAGAGACTGTACCTCCGTGTTCCCACTCCGCTCTGCCTGGCTGTGACCGTGAGGCACCCTGACACACGGGCCTCGTCCGTGCCTTTCCACCGAGGGCTCGGCTGGGCTCGGAGAGGCAGGGTGCCCTGCAGCCCGGAAGGCGACCTTCGGGGAGTCCACGGGGTTGGGCTCACATGCTTCCTGTCTCCCCAGCTGCCCTTGGGCCGCCAGTGCGTGGAGCACTACCGCCTGCTGCACCGCTACTGCGTGTTCTCGCACGACGAGATGATCTGCCGCATGGCCGCCAAGGCCGGCGCGCTGGACGTGGTGGTGGCCTCCACCGTGCAGAAGGACATGGCCGTCATGATCGAGGACGAGCGGGCGCTCCGCGAGACCGCCCGCAAGCTGGTGAGCGGGGCCCGCCGCCCGCGGGTCTGTGCCGCGCGGTGGGTCCATGCCGCGCGGTGGGTCTGCGCGGTGGGTCCGCGGTGGGTCCGCTGGCGGAGCCCTGAGGCCTTCGGTGCTTTTATACAAGTCGTGTCTTCGTCCGGTTCCCACGGGCACGGACGAGCCGACCACAGGGGTCTGTCTGTCTGTCCAGGGAGTCGTCGACGCGGCCAGGCTGGAGTTTGAGCTGCTGCCGGACGATGAGCGCCAGTGCGTCAAGTGCAAGACGACGTGCTTCATGTCGGCCGTGTCCTGCGAGTGCCAGCCCGGCCTGCTGGCGTGCCTGCACCACGCGGCCGAGCTATGCGCCTGCCCCCCCCGCAGGCACACGCTGCGGTACCGCTACACCCTGGACGACCTGTACCCCATGGTGGACGCGCTGAGGCTGCGGGCCGAGTCCTACAACGAGTGGGCGCTGGCCGTGAGCGACGCGCTGGAGGCCAAGCTCAGCAAGAAGAGAAGTGCGTGGCCCGAGGGCTGAGGGCGGGCGCCGGTGGGCGGGGGCGGGGGCGCGGCCAGGTCTGCACTGACCGCTCTGAGCACTGGCTGCCCTCCGTGTCCACGGCTCCGCTCAGGCCCCGCTCTGAGGGCGCCGAGGCGCTCGTGGAGACGCTCCGTGCTGAGCGTTGGCGGTGCCGTGAGCGGAGCCGGTGCCTGGGGTCAGAGCCGGTGGGGCGGCGCCCCTCGGCACCGTTCGTGGGACCCACAGGGGGCGCCTCTCCCTCCTCCAGGCCTCGCCAGCTTGAAGGCTCTGATCGAAGAGTCTGAGACGAAGAAGTTCCCGGACAACGACCTGCTGCGCCACCTGCGCCTGGTGACGCAGGACGCGGAGAAGTGCGCCGCCGTGGCCCAGCAGCTGCTCACCGGGAAGCGGCAGACGCGGTGCGTGCATGCCGGCCGCGGGCGCACGGCCGAGCCGGGCGGGGGGCGGGCAGGGGGGGGTGTGCGTGCTCACGCGGCTGCCGCCCGTGTCTCCCAAGGTTCCGATCCGGGGGAGGCAAGTCCCCGAACCAGCTGACGGTGAGCGAGCTGCGGCAGTTCGTGACGCAGCTGTACGCGCTGCCCTGCGCCCTGAGCCAGGCTCCGCTGCTGAAGGTAACGCCGGCCGGGGGCTCGGAGCGCTGACGGCGTGCAGGGCGGGGAGCGGCTCGGGGCGGGGGCTCGGCGGGTCTTGTTGAGCCGCTGCCTCAGGCCGTTGAGCTGTGTGCCACCTCACTCGCCGTGTCGCTCTAACGTCCGTGAGGCGGGGAGGGGCACGCTGACTGCAGGGATTCTGCGTCGGGAGGAAACCAGCGATGAGATCAGGGTTTGATGCCACCCTGGTGCCTTCTAGGACCTGCTGGGCCGCGTGGAGGAGCTCCAGCTGCAGAGCCAGAAGGTGCTCTCGGAGGAGACGCCCAGCGCGGCCCGGCTGCAGGCGCTGCTGGACGTGAGCTTTGCGTTCGACGTGGCCCTGCCCGAGCTCTCGGCCGTGCGCGTGCGCCTGGAGCAGGCCCGCTGGCTGGAGGAGGTGCAGCAGGCGAGCCTGGACCCCGGCTCCCTCACCCTGGACGACATGCGGCGCCTCATCGACCTGGGCGTGGGCCTGGCCCCCTGCGCCGCCGTGGAGCGGGCCATGGCCCGGCTGCAGGAGCTGCTCACGGTGTCCGAGCACTGGGACGACAAGGCCCGGGGCCTGCTGCGCGCCCGGTGAGCCGGCCGGCGGGGTGTGTGTGTGTGTGTGTGTGTGTGTGTGTGAGAGAGGGGGGGGGCACTCGGCGCTGCCCCGGTGCCCGGGGACCGGGTGCAGGGAGAAGCTGAGGGGGGGCTGGGCTGGCTTGGAAATTTCCTTCTGGTTATGAGAGGAGTCACGCCTTTTCTACGTCTTTGAGAGAGTATTTGACAGAAAGTTGTTCACTCAGTGAATGATTGGGGTCCGGGGGGCCTTGGGGAGAGGTCGGAGCTCGTGCTGGCTCTGCGGCAGGAGGGCCGGCTGGACCCCGGCTGCTGCCGAGGGGTGGCGGGCGCCTCGTCTGTCCCGAGGGCACTGGGCCAGGCAGACCGTCCGCCATCCTGTGTCCGTCTGACCCAGCTGACAGCGTAACGCACAGAAACAGTCCAATCACAGACGCTCTGCGGCCCAGCGGGTC
The DNA here is from genome assembly GCF_964339955.1 of Pipistrellus hanaki. Lineage (NCBI taxonomy): Eukaryota > Metazoa > Chordata > Mammalia > Chiroptera > Vespertilionidae > Pipistrellus > Pipistrellus hanaki. The sequence goes on from NC_140522.1 coordinate 171,195, forward strand.
GCTGGCAGAGCACAGGGTTTGTCCCCCCGGCTCTGAGCTGTCCCGGAGAATCTAGCTGAATTGACTGGGGTGGCCCCGGCTAATTAAATTACATGGGCTTCAGGTCTACAAACATCCTCTGTCTGTTGTGACTTCCTGGATGATCTTAATTTTCTTCGTGAATCTGTTTTGACACGAAGGATGCTGAGCTGCGAGGGGAAGTGTGGTTAACGCACACACAGCGAGGACTGAGGAGGACTTACTGCTTCGCTAAGTCCTTAGCTGTCACTTGGATGCTCTTAAGTCCCGGGCAGCCACTCAGAGCTAATCAGCGGGACATCTACAGTTGTTGCCATTTTAAGAAAGGACCTGCTAGACGGACTGTCCTCCCGCGGTTTTCTCGTTTCTCGGTAAACCCCCGGAAAGGCCGGCGGCCGGCGCTGACGCTGGCTCCTCTCTCCCCAGGCCCCGGCAGTCGCTGGCCAGCCTGGCCGCGGCGCTGAAGGAGGTAGAGGAGATCCCCGCCTACCTGCCCAGCGGGGCCGTGCTGAAGGACGCGGTGCAGAGGGCCAGGGACTGGCTGCAGGACGCGGAGGCCCTGCAGGTGGGTCTGTCCGTCCCGGCGGAACGTCACTGACGGTGCGGCCGGGGGCTGATGTCTGCCCACCTACCAGTGACCATTTGGGACAGATGTTTAGTCTTTGATAACAAATGGGGATCGAAGAAAAAGAGCTAAATGTGAATTTGAGAAAGGGATTGAGTGTTTAGTCTTCGGTGAGTGCGGTTGTCCCTGGTTGGCGTGCCGGCCACTTGGATGGAGGCACCGAGGGTCATGGGTTCAGTGCGTCCCGGGCGCCATTACCGAGCCGGTCTGGGAAGCGAGGTTCAGAGTGCTGTGCCCGCGCCAGGGCTGTGCCCACCGCCTCGCGCGCAGCTAGAGAGATGGCGTCAGACTACTGTGGGGACTGACGAGCTCCAGGGCGGCTGGTTTGAAAAGCGGTTCATGTGGGGACGTCTTCCTCTCTCTCATCTTCACAAACCACAGGTCCCCAGGCCCATCGAGAACAAAGGTCTTTGAGCTGCTCAGCGGGCTAGGCTTTACATTTTTAATTTATATTGTTTTTGAGTTTCAAATTCTGTTTTTCTTAAAGCCATCAGGTTCTAGGAATAAAATGCCACCTTGTTTTCTGAACATTTGTGTTATTTCTTTTTTTAATTTTTTTTAAAAAATATATTTTATTGATTTTTTACAGAGAGGAAGGGAGAAGGATAGAGAGAGTTAGAAACATCGATGAGAGAGAATCATCGATCAGCTGCCTCCTGCACACCCCCCACCGGGGATGTGCCTGCATCCAAGGTACATGCCCTTGACCGGAATCGAACCCGGGACCCTTCAGTCCACAGACCGACGCTCTACCACTGAGCCAAACCAGTTCCGGCACATTTGTGTTATTTTAAGAGGTGTCAGTCAATCAGCTGCTGACAAGTGCCAGACAGCACACGTTTAGCCAGATGTTTGCAGCAAACGCCGGGGCATCTATCCCGTTAATGGGGAGAGCGGCCGTGCTGTGTGACACACGTTGGTACACAGTGAAGGCGTGAGCCCTGCTGGCCAGCGTGCCCGAGGGGAGCCCCTCTGCCTGTGAACGGCGTTGGGGAGTTCGGGTGCAGCCTCTGGCTGGAGCGAAGGGGCCCCGGCTGTTTCCTGGCTCTTCCCCTCGCCGGTCACCGGAAGGCGGCCCTCCCGCCGCCGGCATCGGCGTGCCACTGACGCGCTGCTCTCCTCGGCGTGCAGGCCGGAGGGCGCGTGCCCATGCTGGACGCGCTGGTGGAGCTGGTCACGCGCGGCCGCTGCATCCCCGTGCACCTGAGCTCCCTGCCGCGGCTGGAGGCCCTGGTGGCCGAGGTCCAGGCCTGGAAGGAATGTGCTGCCAACACGTTCCTGATGGAGAACTCCCCGTTCTCCCTCCTGGAGGTGAGCGAGCGGCCGCCCCACCCAGCTCCCAGCCGCAGGAGCGACGCCCCGGGGTGCCCGTGTCGGGAAGGGCTGTCCTCCAGGTTCCCGTCGGGCTGAGAGGGGACCTCCCCCTGCAGACGCCTGGGAGGGCTGTCCACTGGTTCCCTGAGCTGGGCTGGCCCTGGCACCACTGGAATCGGGGTCCGTGCTTCCTCCCTCCGCCCCGTCCTCCTCCGTCAGGGCCGCTCGTCCGGATGGGAGGCTGGACAGTCAGAAACGTGGCCCCCCCCCACCCCCTCCCTCCCCGCCCTGGGCCTGGCGCGCTGGGGCCGAGCTTGTGCTGCGCCCTCACAGGTGCTGTGTCCTCGCTGTGATGTCGGCCTTCTGGGGTCCAAGCGGAAGCCAAGGAAGGCCAAGGAGCCCCTGCCCAGCGGGAAGAAGCGGAGCGGCCGGCTGGAGAGCCTGAGCGACCTGGAGCGCGTCCTGGCCGAGAGCAAGGAGACGGCCGCCGCGGTGTGTGGCCCCCCCTCCCCTCCCCTCTCCCTTTTCCCCCTTCCCCCTTACCCCCTCCCCCCTCCCCCCTTTCCCCCTCCTCACTTTCCCTCCTCCCCCTTTCCCCCTCCTCACTTTCCCTCCTCCCCCTTTCCCCCTCCCCTCCCTCTCCTTCCTCCCCCTCCCCCCCATCACACGCCTGTGGGGAGGGCTGTGGGAGGGCCATGTGACACGCTCAGCTCTCCCAGAAAGACGTGCTGAGGATGGTGGGAGGGAGTGTCCCGCGGCAGAGGCACAGGGGCCGGCAGACCTGGGGGCCGGCGGGGGGTGTGTCTGTGTGTGTCTGCGCACAGAGCGTGTGCTCGCCCGGCACGCGTGTGACGGACTCCGGTCATGCCTTGCAGATGGCGGCGCTGGGGGAGGCCCGGCTCCGGGAGATGGAGGCGCTGCAGGCCCTGCGCCTGGCCAACGAGGGGAAGCTGCGGGCGCCGGGCCCGGAGGCGGAGGCCAGGGTGTGCGTGTGCCAGCGCGCCCCGGCCGCGCCGATGCTGCAGTGCGAGCTGTGCCGCGACGCTTTCCACACGGGCTGCGTGGCGGCGCCCGGCGCCCCGCCCGGCCCCCGCCTCTGGCTGTGCCCGCGGTGCCGGCGCTCGGAGAAGCCGCCGCTGGAGAAGATCCTGCCGCTGCTGGCCTCACTGCAGCGCCTGCGCGTGCGCCTGCCCGAGGGCGACGCCCTGCGCTACGTGATCGAGCGGACGGTGAGCTGGCAGCACCGCGCCCAGCAGCTGCTGGCGGCCGGCGGCCTCGCGCTGACCCGCGGCCGGGCGCCCGACGCCAGCCAGGTGAGCGCGCTCGGCTCCACGGCCACTCTGTCCCCAGACGTCCGCGGGTGTCTGCGCAGGCCCGGGCCCGTGTCTGGTGTGCGTGTGCGTGTGCGTGTGCGTTTGCCTGTTCCCCCGTTCGCTCGGACTCGCTGCCCTCGGCCTGCCGTTCGGGGAGGACGGGCTGGAGGGTCCGGCACACGGAGCCCCCTCCCGGAGGCAGCTTCCTCCCGGAACCGCGGCGGCAGGAGGGCCCTGCGCCCTCGAGAGCGAGGGCACAGGCGTGCGGCTCCTGTGAGGCCGGCCTGGCGCTCGGCACGCGGCCGGAGGCGGTCGGGGGCCGTGTCCCATGCGCAGCTCTGCCCGCCCAGGGGAGACACTGCCAGCTCCCGGCCGCTCCGCGCACGGTCGTCTGTGGGAACGGCAGGGGACCTGCCTCTGTGTGCCCCCCCGGGGCCAGTGACCTGACGGCGCTTCCTCCCGCAGGCGCCCCAGCCTCCGGGCCCCGCGGCCCCCGAGCCCGGCGACCAGGACGGCAGGAGCTCGTCTCTGCAGGCCCCCTCGGCGGCCAGATGGAGCTGCGTCCCCCTGCACGGTGCGGCTGGCGCTGGGGCGGGCGGGTCGCACGGGCGGGTTGCAGGGGTCCTCACATTGGGGGGGGGGACCAGGCGTTGGACAGGAGGAGCCTGTGTGCACGCCTCCGATCAGGAGGGGAGGCCGGGAGCCATTTCTCCCGGGGAGGAGCCGGGAGAGGAAGGGGGAGGCGTCTTGGCTGAGGATCCAGGCGGCTCCTAAGGCTGAGCCGTGGTGGGAGGGGGAGACGCGGGAGCTGCCTCTCCCCTCGGCCTGTCGCGCCCGCCGTGAGCCCGCGGAGGCGGAGCCCGGGCCGCGGTGCCCGCGCCCGGCTCTGCTGTCTGTCAGCGAGGCCGCGGGGCGTGGAGCGCAGTGAGCAGGGTCGGGGTGGGGTCTGTGCGCCTCTGGTCGTCCGGAGACAGGAGATGGAGTGTGGGCTCAGGGTGTTCAGGGCTTCGGGCGTTCGGTGGGCTGGGCTCCGGAAGGACGGGGGTGGCGGCTGGCGGGTCCCTCTGCGTGCCCCGGGCTGGCTGTGGGTGCCCCCGTGGCCGTCAGCAGTGACCTGTCTGCTCCTGGCAGGTGTGAGCCCGGAGGTGAGCGAGCTGCTGATGGAGGCGCAGCTGCTGCAGGTCACCCTTCCCGAGATCCAGGAGCTCTACCAGGCGCTGCTCACCAAGCCCAGCCCCGCCCCCCAGCCCGGCCGCAGCTCCCCGGGCAGGCCCGGCGGCGAGAAGGTGAGTGTATGTGAGTGTGTGTGTGTGTGTGTGCGTGAGTGAGTGTAAGAGCCTGTGTGAGTGTGTGTGTGCGCGATGGGGGCCTGGCCGGCGGAGGGGCCTCTCGTCCTGTCGGAGGGCAGGAGAGTCTGCGGGAGCAGGTGCCGTGCACACCCGCCGGGGCTCGGCCCGGCTCCGGTCCTGCACGCGGGCGGCTGGTGTTCTCTCACCACCTCGGTGTGGAGGCAGCGGGCCTGGTGGGAAGGCCTTTTGGGAGAAACCTTCAGAATGCACAGATGTTCTCCGGTTACTGTTCACCACCTGCTTTTCGCCTCTGACCTCACGAGACAGCCGGTGGGAGGGCGGGTGAGCCGAGGTGTCGGTGCCGAGTGCTGACCGGGTCAGGCAGTGTTTCTCAGCACCGAGGGGCGTGGGGCTCTCCGGCGGACCTGGGCCCCGCGGGCTGTGGGCGGCTGGAGGCCAAGCTGCTCTGCTCTCTCCCCCAGGGCGACTGCTGCCGCGCCGCGCGGGAGGGCGGCAGCCCGGAGCGGAGGCCGAAGCGCCGCCCGGAGCGGGACGGGGCCGGCGAGCGCTGGGGCCGCCTGCGGAAGGCCTGGGCGCCCGGGCGGAAGCGGCTCAGGCTGGGCCCCCAGGACTCGGACGCTTTCCCGCTGGAGGGCGGGCGCGGCCTCGCCGTCCGTGCGGCCGACACCCACTCGCTGCCCTCGGACACGTCTTCCTCGGAGCAGGAGGACTCGGAGGACGAGGACGCCATCTGCCCGGCGGGGAGCTGCCTGCAGCCGGAGGGAGACGAGGTCAGTGCGGCTTGGCCTCGAGGACGCGCTTGCCCCTAGCTCCGCCTGTGCCCGCCCGTCTGTCTCTCTGCCGCCTGCTCTGCTCCGGGACCTCGCCCGGCTCCGCTCTACCGGCTCCGGGCTTCTCCCTTTTCCTGAAGACACTCTTCCTCCCTCTTCCTCTTCTGCTCCTCGGCCTCCGCCCGGCGCCGACAGGTGGGGGGTGCGCCCGGCTCGGCCGCGGCGAAGAGTGGCGCTCACCGGCTGCCTGGACGCTCGGCCGGGCCTCCGTCGCCCGTTCCCCTCAACACCCGTCTCCCTGCTCTTTGTAACCAGGTGGACTGGGTCCAGTGTGATGGCAGCTGCAACCAGTGGTTCCATCAGGTGTGTGTTGGTGTCTCCCCAGAGATGGCGGCGAAGGAGGACTACGTGTGTGCGCGCTGCGCCGGGGCCGCGCCCGGCCGGGAGTGAGTGCCCGCGGCCGCGGCCTCCGCCGGCCCAGGACTGGCTAGGCCAGCCTGTCTGTACACGGTGCTATTTCTATTCCGATGGATCGTTTTCCAGAACTCTTTGGAAAAAAGAAAAAAAACAACTAAAAATTTTTGACACCTTTTGTATTTTTTCCGTGAGAGCCGTTTGTGGTTGCCGGGGACGTGCTGGCTGTGGGCCCGCACCTTCTCACGCACACACCCCGCCCGCGCTGCCGGACCCCAGCCAGCTCGTCCGTGCCGGAGGCACAGAATTCCGTAAATCCTCGTGGGAGGAGTTCTCCGTTTACTGTTACCATATTGGGAACTTGCGTTTTCACTTTGGGTTTTGTTGTTTCTCTATCCGCTTTCTTTCCTCGTAGACTAGGTTTATTTATCTGAGCAATAACTTCATGTTGTTCCAGTGGCTGGAATTAAAACAAACAAACTTCGGACTGTGTGTTGGTGTTCAGCGTGTGGTCGGCGTGCGGGCGCCGTGTTGGTCCCGGTGCCCCCGGGCCCGTGGCCGCCCGCGTGGCCCTCTCGGCGCCTGTGGGGAAGCGGGTAGCACTTGAGCCTCTGCTTCGTTCTGTGCTGGGAACCGCATGCTGGAGGAGAGCTGAGGACACAGCGGAGATCAGAGCACCGGCTGGGCCTCGGCTTCCCCAGATGGGGTGGGGGTGGGGGGACGGTAATAGAAACGTCACCAATAGCCGCCCAAACAGCACTTCTCTCAGCAGGAGCAGCTTACACAGAGGGCAACGGCTGTGAACCTGTTTCAAAGCTTACAGAGCCCATCTGAAGGGCCTGCCACTCCACGCAGCTCTGTCCCAGCGCGGCTGCGTGTCCCAGCGCTGCTGCGTGTCCCAGGGCTGCGTGTCCCAGGGCTGCGTGTCCCAGGGCTGGGCAGGAGGCGTGGGCCACGCTTCACCTTCCCCTGAGCACAGCCAGCAGGAGCGGCTGCTCTTTGTTCTGGGCTCCCTGTGCCAGGACGGGGCTGGGCAGGCGGGTCCCGGGGCCGCCGGCTGCATTGCTGCAGGGCGGACGGAGCCACTGGCCCGCCCCAGGTGAGGGGACGCGGAAGGCATGTTCCTGCTCTTCCCTCGACGGGAACGCAGGCAGATTTAAAAAGGGCCTTTCTGAGGAAGCAAAGTTCTCTGCTCTATTTAAAGCAAGAGCCAAAGAACCCTCCCTCTCTTCCCAAGGAAACCGAGCTCCTGGCAAACGTCCCCGGTCCCGAGCTGCCCTGCCAGTACTTTTCCACCATCCTGGCGGGAACTCGGACAAAAGGAGGACCCTCTGCGCAGGCCGGGGTAGGCAGGGCACAGGGTGGCACGTGTGGCCGGTCTGTGGTGTCGGTGGCTGAGCGCTGACCTACGAACCAGGAGGTCATGGGTTCACAGTTCGGTTCCAGGTCAAGAGCACGTGCCTGGTTGCAGGCTCTGCAGGAGGCAGCCACTCAGTGGTTCTCTCATCTTTGATGTTTCCATCTCTCCCTCTCCTGCCTTCTCCGAAATAAAAATTCAAAAAAATTCTTGCACTCGTTTCATTGACCTCTGTAATGATTAAAGCAGTCCCTGTAGATCGGCCGTTACAGAGCTGGGAGCACGTGCCACTGAACGGGTGAGAGGAGGCTGTGGGTGCTCGGCGGCCGGGGCAGGGGTGATTCCCCAGAGGAAATGAGCTGGTTCGGATGAGGGGGCGGCGGGAAGACAGCCCCTCCAGCAGATGGGATTCTGCTCTGACACTCCGAGTCAGTGGCTGCTGTCCCCCAGGGTGTCCCTCCGCGGCACATGGCCAGTAGCCGTCTCGCTAACGAGGTGGCCGGTGCTGGAGGGAGCTTTGCAATCTGAGGACATGAGACTGGCCTGGGCCTGCGCCTCGTTCTGGGGGCCGGCTCCGGGGCGTGGCGGGCTCCTTGTTGCAGGCTCTGGGCTTCAGCCTGAGCACACGGGGTCCCCTGGTCCCGGCGTTGGGGAGCCTGCTTCACGCCTCTCCCGTCCCGCCCACTCCCTCCTCTTGTTCCCAGACAGAGGGGGCCGCATGGCTTGGGCCTCAGCCGCCAGGAGGTCACTTGCCTCTTTTATGGCCCAGGTTGTGAGGCCCTTGTTTCCTAGCGGGATCTCAGGACAAAGGCCCGAGGTTTCCCCTCAGGCACAGGACAGGACCAATGCCATTCCCACGGGCGTTGCTGGGCTGCCCGGGCCCTGCGGCGCAGCCTCAGGTGGTCCTCCAGGAGGGAGGCGGGCACAGGCCTGGGCACTGAGTGCCCAGCTGCCTCCATCTCATTCCCATCCCACTCCACTGCCCCTCCTCCCCCAGGTTCCTCAGGCACAAGAGAGAACAGCTCTGGGTGGGAGCTGCGTCCAGAAAGGAGGGCGTGTGGAGAGGGTCTGAGATGGTGGGTGGGAATGGGGGGTTTGCCCAGATAGAGAGGCCCAGCGAAGAGCTGTGGCTGAAGGCAACTCTGGCTGCCACTCCAGGCTGGGCCACCAGAGGGCGCCACGAGTCCCCGCAGGAGCCATGGACCTTCCTGCCACTGGGGGTTTGTCCAGTTTTGCCAGTTATTAACTAGGTGAACTGGTTAACAATGCGGGTACTTCTCGATCGATGGGGTCACACATTTGACCAATGCGCTTTGATATGTATGCTATTGTATTGGCAACAAGCTTCGAGACTTGACACGTCACATTTTCGGAAAGGGGTTAACACCGTGGATATTTTTATGCTTAAAAAGGTCAAATTTTGTGCCAAAAAAAAAAGAGAGCATTTGCGGGAAGGTTTCATTATTGAAGAAAAGTGCTAGTGATGGACATTACTTTGAATAAAGCACTCCTGATGCTTCTCTCTAGACTATGGTGTTTTCTTTGGTGACAAAATCCGCAGTACTCGCTGGTTAACGGTTAATCTGCATCATTAACCAGTTTTAATAACTAACCCGCATTACTGACCAGCACACCCAGAGGGGAGGTTAAGGACATGGGTCCTCTGGAACCCGGGAGGTTGTAGGGAAGAGGCTGCCCTGGTCGGAGGGCAGGTGTGATCCCCGGGCGCCTGTGACTGTGGCCCCAGAGCCGCCTCAGAGGAGAAGGGCCAGGATGGACCGCGGGAGGGCTGGCTGGGGCCTCAGGCTGGGGTCCCAGGGAGACAGACATGGGTGCTGGGGCCCCAGGGAGGCAGACCTGGGTGCTGGGGCCCCAGGGAGGCAGACATGGGTGCTGGGGCCCCAGGGAGACAGACATGGGTGCTGGGGTCCCAGGGAGGCAGACATGGGTGCTGGGGCCTCAGGGAGGCAGACCTGGGTGCTGGGGTCTCCCTGAGACAGACATGGGTGCTGGGGTCTCAGGGAGGCAGTCATGGGTGCTGGGTCTCAGGAAGACAGACATGGGTGCTGAGGCCTCAGGGAGGCAGACCTGGGTGCTGGGGCCCCAAGGAGGCAGACATGGGTGCTGGGGTCTCAGGGAGGCAGACATGGGTGCTGACTGTTTCCTGGCCACAGACAGCTCGGGGAAGCAGCTGTGTTCCTCAGCAGCACCCGGTGCCCGCACTGTCTGTTCTCAGGCTTCACGTGGACCTGACTCTAACACGTGTGAGGTCACACCTCCCGTGGGTGTGGGCGAGGGTGGCCGGAGCGTCAGTGAGAGGTCGCCCCCTGTTGGCCTCTGAGCGTTTCCATTCCCGAAGGGGGACTGTGTGGCTCCTGCTCCGTGTCAGATTTTTAAAATAGTATTTTAACTGATTTCAGAGGGGAAGGGAGGAGAGAGAGAGAGAGAAACGTCCGTGAGGAGAGAGAACCAGGGACCGGCTGCCTCCTGCACGCCCCACACTAGGGATGGAGCCTGCAACCCGGGCCTGTGCCCTTGGCCGGAATCGGACCTGGGCCCCTTCAGTCCGCAGGCTGATGCTCTATCCGTTGATCCCCAGGAGGAGGCGTGCAGGAGGCATCGGGTCCATGATTCTCTCTCATCATTGATGCTTTCTCTCTCTCCCTCTCCCTTCCTCTCTGAAACCAAGAAAAGATATTTTTTTTTAAAAAAAGAGCAGTCCAGAGGTTACGACCCCACCTTCCTGGAGCCCTCTCAGAACGGACAGCCAGCCCTCCCTCGCCCTCGGGGTTCAGAAGGAGCCCGTGAGGCCCCCAGGACGGAGTGTGAGAGGCTGGGTGTGGGGGGGTCTTTCCCCTCTTCCTTCCCTGTCCCCCGAGGCCGGGGGAATAAGCAAGAGGAATGCTGAGCTCCTCACCGAGACGCACCCGGCCGTCCTGGCAAATTAAAAGAACATTGCGGCCGAGGCCGGGGACACCCCATTTCTCACGGAATGAAACGGATGGCAGCGCTGCCCCCCTGGCGGGCTGGCGGGCGGGCGGGCTGCCCTCCTCCGCCCGCCCCAGCCGGCTGGGCACACGCAGGCTTCCGGTGGAGCACGGGGCTCCTGGCGCCGTGCCCAGAGGCTGCGGCCCTCTCTGGCTCCGCATCCTGCAGATTCACCGTCCGTCCGTGCCTGTGGGGAGCAGGAAGGAGAGATTGGGGAGCAGGAAGGAGAGATCGGGGAGCAGGAAGGAGAGATAGGGGAGCAGGAAGGAGGGATCGGGGAGCAGGAAGGAGGGATCGGGGAGCAGGAAGGAGAGATAGGGGAGCAGGAAGAAGAGATCGGGGAGCAGGAAGGAGAGATCGGGGAGCAGGAAGGAGGGATCGGGGAGCAGGAAGGAGAGATCGGGGAGCAGGAAGGAGAGATCGGGGAGCAGGAAGGAGAGATCGGGGAGCAGGAAGGAGAGATCGGGGAGCAGGAAGGAGAGATCGGGGAGCAGGAAGGAGAGATCGGGGAGCAGGAAGGAGAGATTGGGGAGCAGGAAGGAGGGATCGGGGAGCAGGAAGGAGGGATTGGGGAGCAGGAAGGAGAGAACGGGGAGCAGGAAGGAGGGATCGGGGAGCAGGAAGGAGGGATCGGGGAGCAGGAAGGAGGGATCGGGGAGCAGGAAGGAGAGATTGGGGAGCAGGAAGGAGAGAACGGGGAGCAGGAAGGAGGGATCGAGGAGCAGGAAGGAGAGATCGGGGAGCAGGAAGGAGAGATCGGGGAGCAGGAAGGAGAGAGTGAGGCACAGCGGCCAGCCGGCCGGTCTGGCCAAGCCATCGCCCTAGGATGGCCCGGCCAGGGGTGGGGCCAGGCGTCCCGCCCCAGTCAGGACGACAGACGGACGGACGGACGCCCCCTTCCTCCTCTGCCCTGGCCTGGGCTGCTCAGTGGGTTGGAGCACCCTGTAGGGGGCGGGAAATGGGGTGGGGGTGGGGGTGGGGGCTGGCCTCCAGGCCTCAGGACAGGGGTACCCCTGCCTCCCCCAGGACTCCCCTGGTCTGTCATCACCGCTCCTGACAGCCCGGCCACTGCCCGCCCGGTGCTCTGCGGCCCCCTAATGGATGGCCTGCAGGTTCCACCTGGTGTTACTGGCGAAGTGATGGGAAAACACCCTCGGCTGCCTCCCCCTCCACCCCCTCCCGTTTCCCCATCTCCCAGGCCTTTCCCACCCCCACACCATCCACACCGCAAACCACGCGCTTTCAAGGGACATGCCAACCCGAGCCCGTGTGGCTCAGTGGACAGAGCGCCAGCCTGCAGACGGAAGGGTCCCGGGTTCGATTCCAGTCAAGGGCACAGGCCCGGGTTGCGGGCTCCATCCCCGGTTTTGGGGGCTTGCAGGAGGCAGCCGGCCCACGACTCTCTCTCTCATCAAGGATGTTTCTACCTCTCTCTCTCTCATCAAGGATGTTTCTATCCCTCTCCCTTCCTCTCTGAATCAATAAAAATATATTTTAAAATAATAAAAATAGATTCAATTAAATAAAGGGACAGGTCAGCATGAAGACACTGGCTTGGGTGGAAACCCTGGTCTTTAACCAAGGCGAGTTCCCTCTCTCTTCCTCCCGGCCCCCTCCCTGCACCCTCCCCCTCCCATCCCTCTCCCCCTCCCCTCCCCCCCCCCCCCCCCAGTTCCAGGCACCTTTAACTTCTCCCCAGGGTCCCCTCTTCCTCACCAGCCCTCAGGCTCAGAGCCCCTGCCCTCCAGGTGACACCTGTAGGCGGGGTGTCCTGGGGGGGAGAGGAAGGGGCTCAGATCGCCCATGGCTGTTGGGGAGGGCTCCCCCTATAACGTGGCCTTAGCCGGCTGTGAGGCCTGACTCTTCCTGACCTTCAGCCCGAGGCTGGGCGCTGGGAGCGGGGGGCTGGGCTGCAGGGTGGGGGGGCAAGCGGAGGGTGTGCCCGGGTGGGCCCAGCGCCTCCTCCCCCTCCTCCCCTCCCCCTCTGCCCTCCCTCTCCCTGCTCCCTGCTCCCCCTCCTCCCCTCCCTCCGCCTCTGCCCTCCCTCGGGCCCCGCCCCGCGCCGCAGCGCGCACGGCCCTCCCTTCCCTCCTCCCCTCCCCTCCCCTCCCCTCCTCCCTCCTCCCTCCTCCGGGCACCGCTCCCGAGTCTGCGGCAGAGCCTCCGCCGAGTTGGGGCCGGGCCGGCGCGGGGACCGGGGACCGGGGACCGGGGACCCACCGGGGCTGGGCCAGCGCGTCCTCCCGCCCCCCGTCATCCGCCCCCGAGGCGGGTCCTCCCGCGCGGCTGCTCCGCTCCGGTGAGTACGGGGCGCCCCCGCCCCCGAAGTTTCTGCTCCCGGGCGGGCGCTCTGCGCAGAGCCGCGCGGGGACCCTGCGGCCGGGGGAGGGGGGTCGGTCGGAAGTTGCGGCCCCCCGCGAGTTGGACGTGTCGGGACGGGAGGCTGGTTTTGGGGGGACCCCGCTTCTCCGCGCGTTCGGGGCGGGAGCGGGGGCAGGGCGCCCCCGGCCTCAAACTTGGGGAGCTGGTCCCGTCGTGGTGATGGGGGGGTGGGGAGGGCCGGGGCCCCAGGACGCAGAGACCCCCATCCTGGCGAGAGTGAGAGATACGTGGGGTGGGGGGTCGAGAGGTGCTGGGACAGGAACTTGGGGCGCCGGCGGCCTCCCCCCCCTCCGCAAATCTCATGACTCAGCAGGACCGGGGCGTCCTGTCCGCACCAGCGCCTCCTGCCTCCCCGGGGCCTGGCTCCCCACCCAGCAGCCCGCCCGGACCCCTCCCTGCCCCGTCCCCTGGGGGCCCCCTCCCCTGCTCTCCCCTCACCCCGACTTCAAGGCACAGGGTCTCCAACGGAAAAGACATCACTTATGCCTCCAGCCCTTCACCCCCAGGTCCCCCTCCCCCACCCTCCCCCCTTTGCACCCCCACCTCCTGAAGGTGCCTCTGGGACACCCCGGCCCCGGGTGGGTCTGTGGGGGCCTCCAGAGCCCCCCTCTCCCCTTGGCAGCACCCCCTCCCGGTTCGGGAGAGACGTGGGTGCCCACAGGCCGGCAGGAGGAAGGGGGAGCACGTGGGGGCAGGGCCCATGGGTGGGCACGCCCCGATGGGGAGGGTGGGCTTGAGGAGGGGAACTCCTCGGGGTCTGGGTGGGTGAGGGTCTGACCGGGAGATGGAGGGTCCCCTCTCCCCTCCTCCCGCGGCCGCCCCGTAGACGGGCTCCAGCTGGACCACGGAGCCCTGGTGACCGGGCCCTGCTTCCGAGGGGTCACCCCGCCGCTGTCTCCCCTGCTCAGGCCCAAGCCCGGCCTCCGGGCTGCAGGGCAGGCTGCAGAGGGGAGCCGTGCCCAGTGCCCAAGGGCCAGGCAGGTCTGATGCAGTGGGACGTGCCGGCCCGGCCTGCATCCTGGCGGGCAGTGGCCTGGCGGGCAGTGCCCACTGCAGCCTGTGCCAGGGCCTGGGGGGTAAGTCAGGCCCAGGGAGTCCAGCCCCACCTCCTCCGTGGGCCCCGGGGCAGGAGCGGGGAGGACACCAGCACTGCCTGACCCTTCAGTCCTGGCCTCTGTCGGCCATGTGGTGGCCTGTGGACGGGTCTCTGGCCTCATGGTCTAGGAAGCCTGGCTTTTTCGGGGGGAGGACCCCTCAGACTTGGTCCTTGCCCCTCCCCTTCCCATCTTGCCCAAGGAGGAGCTGGGGGGCTGCAGGGGAGCGGGGCGGGGGGCAGAGCGAGGCGGGGGGTGCAGAGAGAAGTCCTCCACCTCCTGGCTCCCCTGGCTCTGGTCCTGGGCCCCAGGCCGCTCCTGTGAGTCAGCTTTGTTCCAGGAGCTTTTCGGGGCAACTTTATTGGGGGGGCAGGGGGGGGGCGGAGGGGGTGATGGTGCCAACACATCCTCTTCCTCAGCTTGGCAGCCTGAGAGGCCCGGTACCCGCAGACCAGGACCCCGGGCCCCGTGGGAGCGGGGCTGGTGTGTGTAGACACGGCTCTTCCCCCACAGACGAGCGGGCAGCGGCCCCCCTCTGGCTGGTCCTGGCTGCCCCCCGGGCAGAGCCCGTACCCATCAAAGGCAGGCCAGGGGCAGGGAGGACTGAGCTGGAGCTGGGTGCCTCTGACCTCCCCTGGGGGCGGATGGGACGGGGCTGCAGGGACCAGGGAGCGGGGGAAGGGGGGTGAGGACCACCGAGAGGCCTTGTGGGTGCCCTCCCACGGGTGCTCTCCCACGGGTGCCTTCCCGGACCGCACGCCCAGCGGCCCCAGGCCCTCTCCCTTCTCTGGATGAGCTCCTCTCTCGGTGGGGTCTCTGCTCCCCGCCCCCGGTTTGTGCAGCCTCTCGGAGAGCGAGTGGAGGGAGGGGTTGCAGGAGGCCAGGGCGTGGGCGTGGGCGTGGGCAGGACGGCGGGGGCTCAGGGGGCGGGAAGAACGGCTGGTCAGCCGTCCCGGACAGGAGTGTCCTCGGGCGGGCAAGGCAGTGCGTGAGCAGAAGTGCGTCCGGTCCATTCGGAGCGCGGCGGGGGGCTCTCCGACCCGGTGCCAGGTGGAGCCAGAGAACGCGGGAGCCCAGGTGCCTCTTTAAAAGGTGAGCCCAGCCAGCCGGCGTGGCTCCATTTTGAGCATCGACCTATGAACCCGGAGGTCAGGGTTCGATTCCCGGTCAGGGCACAGGCCCGGTTGTTGGCTGGATCCCCAGTGTGAGGCTTGCAGGAGGCAGCCAATTCTTGATTCTCACTCATCATTGCTGTTTCTATCGCTCTCTCCCTCTCCCCTCCTCTCTGAAATCAATTAAAATATATATATATATAGCCAAAAGTGGCATGGCTCAGTGGGTAGAGCGTCGGCCTGCAGACTGAAAGGTCCCAGGTTCGATTCCAGTCAAGGGCATGGACTTTGGTTGCGGGCACATCCCCAGTGGGGTGTGCAGGGGGCAGCTGATCGATGATTCTCTTTCATCGATGTTTCTAACTCTCTATCCCTCTCTCTCTTCCTCTCTATAAAATATGTATATATTTTAAAGAACACATCGTAACTGTGACAGGTGTTAGGAAGGCATGCGGGATGTGTTGGGAGCATAGCAAGGGGTCACCTGACCAGGTCTGGAGAATTTCCCCTGTAGAACAGGTAACGGCCCTCACCCCACAGGCAAGGGTAACTGTTAACTGGCCGGCGGGACAGGCGCAGCCGGAGGCCGGGACTCAGTCCCAGGAAGCCGGTGAGGAGCAACGCCTCGTTGGAGAAAAGTCACGTCAGGGATATTCTCCCCATGAAGCAGCAGGGAGACTATCCCGTCTCTCTCGGTCTTCCCGTCTGCAGAATGGGCGCAGAATTCCTGTCTGTGACGCAGGCTGTTCTGGGGGGAGGGTGAAAGGAATCAGGTCCTGTGAAGTAGGCCCCTCCCCTGCCCACTGGCCAGGCTTCACTGAGTCCCCAGATGGGGGAGCTTTTTCAGCCCAATATTCTTTTTCTTTTCTTTTTTTTTAAAAAACATATATTTTATTGATTTTTTTTTATAGAGAGGAAGGGAGAGGAACAGAGAGCTAGAAACATCAATGAGAGAGAAACATCCATGAGCTGCCTCCTGCACACCCCCCACTGGGGATGTGCCCGCAACCAAGGTACCTGCCCTTGACCAGAATCAAACCCGGGACCCTTCAGTCCGCAGGCCGACGCTCTACCCACTGAGCCAAACCGGTTTTGGCTGAAAGTTTTTTTGTTTGTTTTTTTTTAAAAATTGATTTCAGAAGAGAAAGGGAGAGTGGGGGAGAGAGAGATAGAAACATCAACGATGAGAGAGAATCATTGATCGGCTGCCTCCTGCATGCTCCCCACTGGAGACCAAGCCCGCAAACAGGGCATGTGCCCTTGGCCAGAATCGAACCTGCGACCCTTCCGTCTGTGGGCCGACGCTCTATCCACTGAGCCACACCGACCGGGGCTGAACCTCAGAGGGGTTTGGTGCTCCCAAGCAGCCCCCCAATTGGAAGTCGGGCAGGGGGAAAAAAGGGGGGTACCTTGCTGTTGTAAAGTCAGGGGAGGGTCTCTTGGGGCCTCTGGTTTCCACCTGAGAGAGGGGTCACCAGCTGCCTGCCCGAGGAGCCTGCAGAAGGTGGGGGAGAGCCTAGGGGAGAGGCTCTGAGGTCCTGGGGAAGCACCCGGCGTTGGGGGGGGGCTGACATCACCTCACCAGCCAGAACCACAGAAAGTTAGCGGTGACCGGGGAAGCACAGGCTGGCTGGGCTAGGACGGTGCTGGCGAGAAGCGAGAAGCGAGAAAGCGTGGAGCTAATTGCGGGGAAGGCGGGAGGAGGGGAGCGGAGACACCCCCCTCCCAGTTTGACTCTCACCGAGTTAATAAGCTGCCCTGGTTCCACATCAATCCTGGCGCTGCAGGAGGCAAAGGGAAAACGCAGCCGAGAAATTGGATTAGCTCCTGGAAGCCGGGAGCCGCGGCTGCTGCCGCCGCCGGAGGCAGGGGAGCAGCCAGGCCTGGCCTGCATCACAGCCTGGCCGGCCCGCCAGAGGTCCGGCCGGTGGGGAGCCGCAGGGCTGCCCCCGGGGCTGTGACGGTGGCAGAGCCAGGTCCTCACCGCTGCGGGGGGCGGGGGTGTCCCTGCAGGCCAGGGGAGGGCAGGCAGAAGAGGCCCGCACCCCGATCCCGGCTCCACAGGCCTCCTGGGACAGCAGGCGGGATCTGGCTCTTGGGGTGATTCCGTGAGATGCCCCTAGGACCATGATTCTCTCTCTCTCTCTCTCTTTTTCAAGAAATATATATTTTATTGATTTTTTACAGAGAGGAGGGGAGAGAAAGAGGGACAGAGAGCTAGAATCATCGATGAGAGAGAAACATGGACCAGCTGCCTCCTGCACACCCCCTAACAGGGATGTGCCCGCAACCAAGGTCCATGCCCTTGACTAGAATTGAACCTAGGACCTTTCAGTCTGCAGGCCGACGCTCTATCCACTGAGCCAAACTGGTTTCGGCAAGGACCGTGATTTTTCAAAGCGTGGTCCATGGGCCCTGGGGGCCCCCAAGAATGCTCAGCCTGGCAGCGGTGTGGTCTGCTTGCCAACTTTATTTATTTTGTATCCTTTAGATATATTTTATTGATTTTTTTTTTTTTTTACAGAGAGGAAGGGAGAGGGATAGAGCCAGGGGACTGTGGCCCTTTGAGTCACACAGAAAGGAGAGGGCCTGGCAGGGGGGAGCCGGCTGCTGTCCCTGCACGGAGGGCGTTCGCTGGAGCCGTGATTGAGAACTGAAGCGAGCAGGGCTTGGCTGGGTAGCAGGCAGCACCTTCCTGCCTGTGGGACAGGGATGTTGGGCGGTCGGTCGGAGGGATGGACAGAGCGTGTCAAAGGGACGGCCCAGCTGTCAGCGGGCGGCTGGGGTGGGTGGATGGCCTCTGTCCCTCCTCCGCCCTGTATGTGTCTCCTCGCCGTGCCACGCTGTCAGCGCCGTCTAGAAGCTGTCGGGGCCTCTTGGAAATGAGTTTTTGAGCGTAAACCATCCCCGGCTCACATTCTCCAGGTGACACGTGTGGCCAGCCGTGCGGTGGTCATGCTCAATCAAACCGCGACCAATGACACCTCTGCTCTCGTGTCCTGCTGGAATGTCAACATGGCTTCTGAGGAGCATGTTTGTTGTTGGCAATGTGATGACGGCGGAGGCTGGGTTCGGGGGCTAAGGAAGGCCAAGGCCCAAAAACAAGGGCTGGAGGTAGGCTCTTGGAGAGTGTGGGATAGCAGCCCGCGAGGCCTTCTTCCCCACAGCAGTCCTTTCTCTAGAAAAGGGGGCTGGATCAAGGATCCTTTGCGACTTTTTGTTTTGTGACCCGTGGTCACAGGCTCTCGTGTGGATGTAGGTGTGTGCGTGTGTGTGTGGGGGTCAGGCGGGGGTATTGCTCTTGTGCATGTGTCTGCCTGCAGATGACGTGGGGTCTGATGGAACCCTGTTTCCCACGTCCGCTGGGACACATACTCCGCATCATAAAATAATATGCACAATGTCAGAAAGGCAGTAGCATGAATCTAGAGCACGAAGGACTTCAGGTAGATACAAAGAGGAGGATGTCTGAACGGTAAGCATGGTGAGACAGTTGCGAGGGGAGACAGAACCGGTGCTAAGACTTCTTTCAGAGAGGAGGGAAGCCAGGGACACGGGGCAGTCTGAGGAGAGGATCCCCTCCATCCCAGGGTTTATGTGGGTGTAGACGTGCTGGAGTGAGTTGACTGTACACGGTCATCATGGTTGACTTGCATGCTAGGAGGGTATCACAGGGCGGGGGGTGGGGGAAGAGGAGGAAAGGAGGAGAACAATGCCTCTTGGTAGAGCTTTTCTTTATTTTTTATTTTTTATTTTATTGATTTTTGTACAGAGAGGAAGGGAGAGAGATAGAGAGCTAGAAACATCGATGAGAGAGAGTCATCGATCAGCCGCCTCTTGCACACCCCCTACTGGGGATATGCCCGCAACCAAGGTACATGCCCTTGACCGGAATCGAACCCGGGACCCTTCAGTCCCCAAGCCGACGCACTATCCATTGAGCCAAACCAGTCTCGGCTTGGTAGAGCTTTTCTAATTCACCCACATCTTCCAGAGTTTGTCTTGGCCTTCTCTTCCCATTGCTTCTTCCTTAGACAGTTTCCCCTTTGAACCAGGTGGCCATCCATGCTCAGTTCCACGTAATGAGAAGAGGTAATGCCTTGAGACGGTGCACAGATGCCTTCCGCATGCTCTCGGGCATTTCCCTCTGTGTCCCCCCTTGGATCCAGTGTCCACCCCCTTTCTCTGAACCTTCCCTGGCACTGAAGGCCCCGACAATCCTTAGACATGCAAACCACGGTCTCTGGACTCGGGGTTCAGCACTGCAGACAGAACCCAGCACAGCCCACACAAGAGGCCTGACTTTCAGAACCATGGACAGCACCCCAACCAGTCTATACCGAAGCACCATAAAAGCAGGGACCTAGAGCTTCAGCACCACGGACAGAGGCAGTCAAGCTGATGCTTGTTTCAGCACCAAGGACAGAGCCTTCTCCAGCGGGGTCAGAGGAAGATAAGGCTATTTTTTTTGTTTTTGTTTTGTTTAATATATTTTATTGATTTTTTATAGAGAGGAAGGGAGAGGGATAGAGAGTTAGAAACATCGATGAGAGAGAAACATTGATCAGGTGCCTCTTGCACACCCGCTACTGGGGATGTGCCCACAAACAAGGTACGTGGCCTTCACCAGAATCAAACCCGGGACCCTGCAGTCTGCAGGCTGACGCTCTATCCACTGAGCCACACCGGTTTCGGCATGCATGCTGTACCTTTATTTACCTCAGTGACCCTTCCTGGGAGCCCACCAGTATTCTGAATGGGGGGCGGTGTAGACAACCCCAAAAGCAGGCAAGTCCAGGTCCAGGGATTAAGAACCGTGGGTCCCTGCTCCCCTCCCCTGCAAAGTACAACCCGAGAATGCTACCCCACACAAAACAAACTTCTCTCTGGTTCTGTGTGTGTGTGTGTGTGTGTGTGTGTGTGTGTGCGTTCACCACCCCAAGGCAAGTCTCCTCCCACCACCATTTATTCCCCTTTTTCCCTCTTGGACCCCCCTCCCCCCAGCCCCCAGCCCTTTGGCAATCACCAAACTGTGGCCTCTGTCAACAAAGTGTTTTTGTTGGTTTAATCCCTTAATTAAATCCCAGGCCCCCCTCGCCTCTGACAGCTGTCAGTCTGCTCTCGATGACTCTGTTTCTTAATCTTTATTGTTGAAAATATGACAAATGTCGCCTTATCCCCCCATTAACACCTTTTAGACCCCCACCCCCTCCCTCTATTTTATTTGTTAGTTTATTTTGTTTATTATGTTCCCCACATAAGCAAAATCGTATGGTATCCGCCTTTATCTGATTGGCTTATGTCACTTAGCATAATGCCGTCCAGGTCCACCATGCTGGCCCAAAGGGTATGACTTCATCCCCTCTCCTCCCCTCCCCCCGCCGACGCCCTCCGTGGTTCTGCCAGCCAGGGAAACCCAGCAGTCCCACACCGACCAAGAGGCCAGCATGAAACATCTGATTACACAGACCCGCCACGGTCCCTGCTGAATATCTCACCCCGGAGCAACGATCCATTAGTCACCATCAATTATTCATCCCCCATCAGGGCCAGAGCCAGGCCCACAGCCTAGGAGCAGCTGCAGCCACCGGGACCCCACGCCCACTCTGCCTCCTCCTCCCCCGGAGGCAGCCAGCACTCTCCCCACCCCCACCCTCACCGATCCTGGGGTCCTCCCGGGCACCCTCCTCTGAGCAGGGCCCACGGGAGTCAGGTGGCTTCACACCACTGGACAGATGGCCCCGCCAATCACAGGCCCAACTGCTCAGGGGTCCAGGAGCCTGGCGATGAGGATTTCCAAGAACGAGACGCAGACGCGCTCTCATGACCGAGCCTCCGAGCGGTTGGTTCGGTGCTGGCCCACATTCATGAGACGCCCCAGGATTTTCGTGTTTGGTGTTAGGAGGCTCTATATTTAGCCAGCGTGTCTGGAGCCCCAGTCTGAGGGGTGGTGCGGTGCCGGTTCCGGGTCAGAGTCGGGCAGCCCTGGCCCCGAGGACACTGACCAGACAGATGTGACTTCGGAGGCGACATGTAATCAGCTTCTGGAAGGGACGGGGCTCTGGCTGACCCGAGGGTGTCCTGGCAGAGGGGGCAGAGGCCCAGGCTGGGCTGTGGGGGATGGGGCGGGGGTGGGTGGGTGGAGGGGAGGGGGCAGGCGGGCCGTTGAGCTCCATGGAGACGTGTGTGATGGGTGTGTGATGTGGCCAGGTGTGCGTGTGAGGAAGTTCGCTCTGGTTTGCAGGGCAGCCGTGGGAGGTGATTGTGGAAGGAATCTAGGTGAGGAAGGGCGAGGGGCTGGGCCTCTGGGAGGCGAGTCTTCATTCAAGAGCTAATTAGGAAGAAGGACGTGCCAAACCCGATAACAATTAAATTATAGTGAGAGGTGGAGGCGCGACGGGGGTGGGGATCCCTGAGCCCCAGAGCCAGGCGATGAGTATGGTGTGTGTGTGTGTGTGTGTGTGTGTGTGTGCAGGCACGTATGTGCGTGTGTACTCATGTGTATGCATGTGCACATGTGTGTATGTTCGAGTGTGCACGTGCTTATCTGTGTGCATGCATTCACGTTTCTACATGTCTCTGTAAGCCCGACCTTGTGCGCACACACATGTGTTTCTGTGTGTACACGCACACACGTATGTATGCGTGTGTAAATGGGATAAACGTGAGTTTGTCTGCAGGTGGGAGATTGGGGAGGGTTTTGAGCAGGATCTCAGGGGAGGTGGGAGGAGATGGGGCACTGGCCTCGCACAAGACGAAGGACAGGGTCCCTGGGAGCGAGGCTGGGCCAGGAGGGGCCGACGAGGGGAGCGGGTGCCTGAGGAGCGGGCGGGGGAGCCTGGCACACAGACTCCGGTGACACGGGAGGAGACACAGGAGCAGAGCACCTCACCTCAGGGGCTTAGAACAGCCCGTCCTCGCTCTGACGTCTTGTCGTCTCTGTCCCCAACGCTGCCAGCTTGCCTTGTGGCTCATTCCATGGCCACAAGCCGTGGGTGTGGCCGAGGCCGTGGGCAGGCAGTGTGGGTGCAGCCCAGGCCGTGGGCGGGCAGTGGGGGTGCAGCCCAGGCCGTGGGCGGGGAGTGTGGGTGCAGCGAGGCTGTGGGTGGGCAGTGGGGGTGCAGCGAGGCCGTGGGTGGGGAGTGGGGGTGCAGCCCAGGCCGTGGGTGGGCAGTGGGGGTGCAGCCCAGGCCGTAGGTGGGCAGTGGGGGTGCAGCGAGGCCGTGGGTGGGCAGTGACCGTGGGCTGTGGGCTGGGCCCTCCGTCAGCCTCCGCCTTCAGCAGGCAGACAGGTCAGGAGTGGCGGGAGGAGGGTGGTGGGTGAGCCGGGAGCTGGGTGGGAGGGAAGGGGGTCTGGGGCAGGGTTCTCACCCGTGAGGAGCCAGTAACCCATGGGTGGACACACGTGCCCACCGGGTGGGGATGCCAGGGAGCTCCCGGCATGGACCTTGATTGAGGGCACATCCCCAGTAGGGGGCGTGCAGGAGGCAGCTGATGGGTGTTACTCTCTCATTGATGTTTCTAGCTCTCTATCCCTCTCCCTTCCTCTCTGTGAAAAAATCAATAAAACATATTTTAAAAAAACCCAATACGAACAAAAGCCAGACGGAAGAATGGGAATAAGGAGGAAGTTTGTGTGCAGGGCGGTGGCCGGGGCCGTCTGTCCCTCCTGGTCACGCGGTGTCCCCCACGGCCGCCGTCAGCCACGAGGGGTGAGCGGTCCCGCCGCCCGCCCGCCGTGTCCAGGCCGGCTGCTCGGAAGCCGGCGGCGCGGCTGTTACAAACGGCGTCCTCGCCGGCGCTGGCTTCCTGGCAGAGCAGTCATCAATCCTGGCGGGGACCACATCCATCTTGGTTTCCTGCCCGGTGTCCTTGGGCCCCGTCTCCGTCCCTGTGGGCACAGGAAGGACACCAGGAGGCATGTGAATCCTGGCAACGGGTCCTGGGCGGGGGAGCCCCAGGGATGTCCCCCAGGTTCAGCCAGCAGCTTTCGGGGTGACTGGGGGGGGGATATGGTGACCTGGGGGTGGGGTGGGGTGGGAGTTCCGTGCCTGGTTCTCCCACTTTCCTGCAGCCTGTTCTCTGTCTCGGCTCCCGGGTCTGCTGAGTCCCTCCCCCTGCTCCCAGAGGTCCCCTGAGCTGCAGGTTAAATTTTTTTTTTTTTAATAATGTTTTTATTGATTTTTAGAGAGGAAGGGAGAGGGAGAGTTAGAAACATCCATGACGAGAGAGAATCACGGATTGGCTGCCTCCTGCACACCCTCCGCCCCCCCACTGGGGATCGAGCCCGCAATCCCAGGCATGTGCCCTTGGCCAGAATCGAACCCGGGACCCTTCACTCTGCAGGCCGACGCTCCATCCACGGAGCCACCCCGGTTTCGGCATTAACTGATATTTCGGCGTTTGAATGCTCGGTTTCATACGAATCGTGGGGACGTAAAGACGTGGGCCGGCCAGGTGACTCTCGGGAGCTGATCTGCGTTAGCAGCTGACACCTTCCTGCCCGCGTGGAATCTGTGCGTTTAATCAACGGGATTCAGACACATCCGGGGCTCCGGATCCCGCAGCCCCGACCAGCCCGAGCTCCGGAGGGCGCCCCGCGGGTCCCATTTCCCACGCAGACCCGTGGGCTTCCCGTGTTGTGCTGTGTGACGGCCCCTCCCGTGGTGTGATCCCCCTCCCCCCAGGTCAGGGTCCCCGTCTGGCCGTCCTCAACTCCCAGACACTCGCTCAGCCTCAGGGCCTGACAGGTGCTCGAGGGGTTGGACGCACGAATGAATGAATGAATGAATGAATGGGTAAATGAATGAATGAGGAAGTGAGGGACCGTGCTGGGCCCAGGCGTGTGAATCGCTCCAGGCGGCGGTGGGGAGGGGCCAGCCTGCCCCCTTGGGGCCGAGCCTGGCGCTGGCAGCCTTGATGGATGCCGGGTTGGCTTGAAAAATGGAGGCCACAGGCCGAGGCAGCCCCGCCAGGCGGCTCAGGGCCCCGCGTGTGCTGGCCGCGCATCCACGGGGGAGTGTTATGGGGGCCCTGCACGGTGTTCGGGGTGAGCCCGTCCTCACACGTCATCAGGAAGCTGGGGTTATGTCGGGGGCAGGGCGGGGCCGGAGGAGAAAGAGCACTCTGTGCCCGGCGGTGGCGAACCGAACCCGGGACCCTTCTGTCCGTGGGTGGATGCTCTAGCCCAGGGGTCCCCATGTCTGTCCTGAGGGGGCGGGGCAGCACCCCCTGACACCGGCCTCTGCTTCGGGGTGTGGAGCTGGGGGTCATCTCTTCCTCGGCCTTTTTCTGACAAGGAGGCCTCACAGGTGTCAACCTTGGCACGTAGCACAGGGCCTGGCAGTGAGCAGGCAGGTGGTAGCATTTAATGAATGAATGAATGAATGAATGAATGAGTGAGTGACCGGTCGGCATGGTTCAGTGGTTGAGCGTCGACCTATGAACTAGGTGGTCACAGTTTGATTCCCGGTCTGGGCAAATGCCTGGGTTGCAGGCTCGACCCCCCCAGTTGGGGGCGTGCAGGAGGCAGCGAGTCTATGATTCTCTCTCCCTCGAGGGCTACAGACACGTGTAACCAATGGCACTTCCCTCCCTCCCTCATGCACTCATTTAAAGAAATACGTATTTCTATCGAATTCAGAGAGGAAGGGAGAGGGAGAGGGAGAGAGCAACATCGACGAGAGGAGGAACATCACCGATCAGCTCCCTCCTGCAGGGCCCCTGCTGGGGATGGAGCCCGCATCCAAGCTAGGTGCCCTTGACTGGAACCGAACCCAGGACCCTTCTGTCCGTGGGTGGATGCTCTAGCCCAGGGGTCCTCAAACTTTTTAAAGTGGGCCAGATCACGGTCCCTCAGAGAGCTGGAGGGCTGGACTATATGAACTACTAATTCCTACTGTAACACCTCGGCTGCGCTCACTGCCCAAAAAACCTGGCGGGCCGGATCAGACTCCTCTGCGGGCCGCATGTGGCCCGCTGGCCGTAGTTTGAAGACCCCTGCTAGCCACTGAGCCACTCCGGCGAGGGCGAGCCAGCCTGAGCTTTGATGGAAACAGGCAGGCAGAAAGGACGGGGGCGGGGGAGGAGGTGTCCATTTGCTTTCATTTAAAGACCCACCGGCCGCACAGCGGGGCCTGCAGGCACCTCCTGTCCGGAGCCCAGGGGGTCCGGTGGCCGCAGGGCCAGGTCCTGTCCGCAGCTGCTCTCCGGGCCCCGAGCTCCCTGCTCCTCGCCCCGACGTACCTGCCGGCGGCTGTCACCTGCTCGGCAGATGGCAGACGGGTGGCTCCTCTCCCCGGGCTGTGCCCAGATGGGCTCGGCCGTGTCCTGGTTGCCCTGAGCCAGGCCATCTGTGGCCGAGAGAGAGACCCAGCCCTCGGCAGGTGGTGCGGAGAGAGCTCGGGCCAGGCCAGACGCAGCTTGCCCCGGCCCTGCAGAGCGGCTGGCTCTCGGAGGCGGGAAGGAGCTTCTGTCCCGGCCACATGCTCTCGCCTGGGCCATCCCCTCCGCTCCCCGCCAGCAGGGGGCCCCCTCCCTCCGCCTCCTGGTCCTGGGGAGCCGAGCGGGGGCGGGGGCGGGGGGCACTGTGCTCCTCCTTGGGGTTCATTCTCTTGGCTGACGGAGGAACATGTCACCTTGTTAACTGGGAAGCAGAGAAAATTCCCTTAAAACGAAGCCGGAGCCGGGCCGGCGTGGCTCGGTGGCCGAGCGTTGACCTGTGAAGCAGGAGGTCACGGTTCGATTCACCGTTAGGCCACGTGCCCCGGTTTGGGCATTGATTGGCAGGGGGCCCATGGGAGAGAAAGACACCCTGAGACCCTCAGCAGACCTGGCGCTTGAGACGCCAGAGGGGGCATTGCTGTCTGCCCGAGAGAGAGAGAGAGAGAGAGAGAGAGAGAGAGAGAGAGAGAGAGGGAGGGAGAGAGAGAGAGAGAGGGAGAGAGAGAGATCCTTGAATCTCAAGGTGTCCTGGCCTCTGAGATGCAGCCAGAGCCTCGGGGGACCAGGGAGCTGAGAAGCGCTCCAGTTTGGCAGACCTCAGGTTCCGCCAGCCTGCGTCCGGGCCTTGGGAAGGAGCCCGGCCCCTGGGCCTCCCCGCCCAGGCATCCAGGTCCCGCTAGGACCAGAGGGTGGGGGGCTGCACCCTGAGGCGGGGTGGGGTGGGGGGTGGTGAGAGGTGGCCCAGCCCTGAGAAGGAGGCGACACCCCAGCTCCAGGCCACCGCTCCCCCAGGAGGCAGTGGCTGGCTGCACAGGTCCCTGGGAAAGGAGGACTTTTAGGAAAAAAAAACACACACAAAAAAAACTCACCACCACAGAATCCGACTCCGCATTGCAGAGGCTCTGGGATGGGAGCAGCTGCTGGCAGCCGTGCGGGCTCTGCACGTCCCTGCCCGGCTCGTACCCAGGGCCGGAGGCGGGGGAAGTGGGTCACCGGCCCCCCGCCGCCCCCACCAACCCCTCTGTGCACTGGGCATCGGCAGGGGTGACAGCTAGTGGGGGCGACGGCGGGGGGTGCACTGGGGCCCCCCGACCCGACTGTGTCTGTGGCCTTTGTCACACGCCCTGGTTGCCCGTATGGGGGGGTCACTTTTCCCAGTCCCACCCCCCTCCCTTCCCGGTGAGATGCCTCAGCATGTCCTCTTTCTCTCCGCGAAGGGGCCAGGCAGCCTCTGCATCCACCCACCTCCCTTCTCAGGCTCACAGACTCGGAGCTGAAACTGTCCCGTCCAATCCCTTGGTTTTTTATCAATGAGGAACCTGAGGCCCGGGGAGAAGAGGGGCTGGTCTTAGAACAGAGACCCGGAGGTCGGAGGTCGGAGGTCGGAGATCGGAGGTCGGAGGGTGTGCGGGGGCGATGATGGGAAGTGGGGAGTGAGGCCTGGGGGCGGTGACTTCCTGCAGATGGGCCAGTGAGTCTGTAGATTCGCTGTTGAAGGCGGCCACGGCGGCCAGCAGCGCCCACAGCCAGGGTCCGAGTCCCCACACCCCTCACTCCCCCTCCAGGGCCCCCCAGTGCTGGCTGGGGACCTTGTCAGGGTGGTGAGGGTTCCATTCAGCTGCTGCCCTCCATCCGGACCAGGATGCTGCGGCGTTTGGGAGCGAGAGGAAGGCCAGACAGGGGGGGTCAGGACCCCAAGGCCAGCTCCAGGCTCTCCTGGGTGAGGGGCAGAGGGAAGAACACGGGGAACCACCCGCACGGTCCAGCCCACAGGCGGTCCAGCTGGACAGAGCTGGCTGCCCGGTCCCGGTCCCTCTGGGACTGTCCCTGGGGCCGCAAGGCAGCCCCAACGGCCGCCACAGCAGGAGGGAGAGCGGCTCTGTCCAGGGTCCTGGCCGCCACCTCCCAGGCCCGGGCATGGGCCGCGGGGGGGCGGGGGGGGGGATGAAGCCTCGGGTGCTGCCCCACCCACAAGCTGCCTTTGGGACTGCCCCGGGGCTGCCTGCAGGCCAAGGCGAGAATGCCTCTCGCGGTGGGGGGGCAGGTCTGAACCCCATTTTATGGAGGCAGCTCTGCGGCAAGCTCAGGTGTCTGCACCCTCACAGGACAAGGAGCTATGGGGGTCCCCTTCCTGCAGCCCCCTGCGCCCGAAGACGCACCACCTCACGGTCATTGGCGGGGGGGGGGGGGGGGGGAGGGGGGAAGGGGGGGAGCTCCCAGCCCAGGGGCGTGTCCTGGGACCCCCAGCCTCAGGAAACCCCAAAGTCTCACCCCGAACCCCTGAACTTCCCACCCTTTCCTCCCTCCTGTGGGCAAAGGATGCTTTGAGGGATTTCACAAGAGAACCATTTCTCTGTTGGGGGAAGGGGGGCGAGGAAGGGGCGCAGCCCCGAGAGGGAGGTGGCAGCGCGGCGTGGGGTGGGGAGGGGTGGGGAACCCCTGACCTTGAGCCCTGGTCCCTTTTTCCATCTGAGTGGCTGGGGGCGGGCGGAGGGGAAAGAAAGGCGGGAGGAGGGGGCGGAGGCGGGTGGAGGGGGCGGAGGCGGGAGGGACTCCGGCGCCAGCCCCGGCCCCCCACACCCCCCACGCGGACGCGCAGCCCCCGCCGGCGTGTGGGCGGCGCGCTCGGCCTGGAAAATCCCCGACTCAGCGTTTCCGCGCCCGGAGCCCGTGACGAGCGAGCTGCGCGCATCCGGACTCAGGCTTAGCGCAGAGCCAGCCCCGTGGCCGGTGCCGCAGCGCCGCAGAGCCCTGGGGGCGGGACGGGGGGCGGGGAGGGAGAGGGCGGCCAAGGGGGGATCCGGGAGCGCGTGGGAAATCCCATATGTGGGGGGCGGGGAGCAGGCACTTCCTCGGTCGAACCCCAAACTTGATCCATGGCTCTGAGTGCGCAGAGCAGGAGCGGGAGCAGGAAGGGGTGCCGCGGAGAGGGGTGGGGTGGGGGGGAGCGCACAGGGCTGGGGGGGGGGGGCTGGGGAGGCCAGGGGACCGGGGCTGGCGGCCCGACACGCAGAAATGCCACGCGGAGCTGGGTCCCGCCGGCTCAGCGGGCAGCTGCTGAGGGGGGCACAGGGGGAGGCAGAGAGAGGGTCCTCCCCCCCCCCCCAGTCTCCAGTAGCAATGCCTGCTCCCCTGTGCCGGGGAGGCCGGGTCCCTCCGCAGGCCCCTGTGGGAGGGTCCTAACGGAGCCAGGCCCGGGCCCTGCGCCCCGATAACCCGCCCCCCCACTCCCCCCAGCCCCAGCCCCCGGGCCCCCGTCTCGCCCTCTCGGCTCTACGGAGTCCGGGCTGGACTGCGCCCTCCTCGGACTGAGGCTGGGGCACCACGGTCCCGGAACCCCACCTCCCCGGCCCCTCCAGATTCTGCCCTTTGTCTGCCTCCATCCGCGTCCCCTCCCTCTCCAGGCGTCTCTCCCGGCTCGGGAGCCCCTCCTGCGTCTCCCCTGAAGCGCATCGGCTCCCTCCCCGCCAGTCCCCGCACCCGAGAGGCTCCCCAAGTGGGTGGGCGCCGGGGGGGAGGGCGGCTCCGGGGCGCGCGGGCCGGGCGGGGGGACATCCCGCATTGCCCCGCGGGCTCCGGAGGCGCGAGGCCGGCCCGCCGCCCCAAACTTCTTCAGGGGCGCGCGTGGGTTCACACCCCTCTGCGTCCTCCCCGCCCCGCGCCATCTCCTTGGTTTGAGGGGCTCGGGCGCGCGGGGGCGGCTCCGCGGCGGGATCGCCCTGGCGGGGCGCAGCGGCTGTGAGGAGCCTGTCCATTGGCGGCGGGGCCGCTCCTACCGCAGAGCGAGCGCGCGCAGAGCCGGGCACGGGTGGAGGGGGAGCGCCCGGCGGGGGAAGCGCAGCGGCCGGCCGCGCAGGGAGAGGGGACCCCGGCCGCCCCGCTCTCCGCGCGCTCTGAGCGAGCTCGGCCCGCAGTGCGGCGGGACGCCCCGGTTAAGAGAAGCCGGCGGGACCCCCCGGAGGGCGGTCCTGGGTCCCGGGCGGAGCCGCAGCCGCAGCCGCAGCCGCAGCCGCCCGCCCGGAGGGCCTGTGCGCCCGGGACCGGGACCGCAGCGTCTCCAGGCCGGACGCCCGCACTTTCCGCCGCGGAAACTCTGCGGGGCGGAGCGAGCGGCGGGGACCCGGCTCCGGAGACCCACGCGCGTCGGACTCGCCCGGTCAGTCCGCGGGGGGCGGCCTGAGGGGCCCCGGGCACCCCGGGCGCTCCAGCTGGCTCTCCCGGGACGCGGGAGGAAGGGCGGGAGGGCGCGCGGGGGGAGCCGGCACCCGGGGCTCCGGGAGGCTGCAGCGCCCGGACTGAGGACGCGGGGAGGCGGGAAGGGGGTGCGGGGCTGCCCGGAGCTACCCCCTCTCCCGTTCCCCCCCCCCCCCCCGCGGTGAGGAGGGGCTGGAGGCTCAGGCGCGGGGCTCGCCAGCCCCTTTGCGCAGAGCCGGACGCACCGGGGACACTGGTGGCGCGCGGGAGCCCGCTCCCCCTCCCTGCCAGGCAGCGGTCCGGGGCTGGGATGGGCGCGGCGCCGTCCTCCCCTCCCTCCCCCTGAAACTTTCTGTCCTGCGGCCCCGGCTGCTGGGGCCCCGGCTGCTGCGGAATTGGAGGGAGCAGGAGCCCGCGTGCGGGGGGGGGGGGGGGGGGGGCGCCGGGAGAGGCCGGGGTGAGGGTGCGGGAGGCGCCAGGGGCCCTCGGGCGGGCAGGACGCATGCTCCCTCCCCTCGGCGTGCTGTGTGACCTTGGAGGAGCCGCTGCACCACTCTGAACCCGCGCGATGGGGGCGCCTCGGGGAGCGGGGGGGAGGGGGCGTGGGGAGGAGCTAGGGACCGGTGCGCGGTTGGGGGAACCAGCCCTGGGGGCGCCCCAGGAGCTGTGCGACCCCAGCGTTCCAGGGGGAGTCCGGATGCTTCCACTCGGACCCGGCCTTGCCTGCGACCTTGGACAAACACGCACCCCTCTGGGCCTCAGTCTCTTGGTCTGGAAAATGGGCGTTTGGGACGGACGGTGTGGGAAACAGGTCTCAGCCCCATACCTGCTGGCTCGGCCTGCCACTCCCAGCACCTTCCACCCACCGGAGGCCAGCTGCGGGGTGGGGTCGGGGGGGGGGTGGCCTGTCCAGGAGCATCCTTCTGTGCCCTGGCCTTGGGGATACTGTAGCTCCCCACCTCTCTCCCCCCACCCAAAGGTGGCAGAGCTGTGAGCCCCTCAGCCATCTCACCCCACGCTCAGAAGGGAAGTGGTGGAGGGATGGCTGCCTTCTGGCCTGTGCATCCTCCAGGGGGCACCCCCTCCGCCCCAGGGGCACCCCTCCCCTCTCCCAGGGGCACCCCTTCCTCCTCTGCAGGGGGCACCCCTCCCTGGGGAGAGCTCCTGGGCCAAAGGGGGCCATCAAGGACCTCCCAAGGTCATGAGCCTTGGCAAGGGCGGCCTGAGGGGCTGTGAGAACGGGGGGCCTGCACCCCCACAGCCATGGCTCCTCCCTGCCCTCCCCCAGGAAGGCCTGACCCTCAAGGCGGGGTGCAGGCCTCCGCCTCTTCAGCTGAGAGGTATCCTCGACTCCTCGGGGTGCTGTGGGAGGAGTCTGGTCCAGGTGGGAGGCGTGAACGGTCTGTTTTCCTCTCCTCACCTGGACACGGAGGGTCAAACCCACACCCTCCAGGGTCCTTCCCCGCAGCTGCTCCGTGCTGAGGTGCTGGGCTGGGGTCCGAGCAGCAGGAAGAGAGCTGGGCCCAGGCTGGGCGTGGGGCCGGGGGTCTCCAGGAATCCCTCACTTCTTCTTCTTCTTCTTTTTTTTTCTAAGAAGTAAAAAGCTGGGGCAGGGTGGGACCGCTGCCCTCTTCCGATGGAGAGACAGTGACCCAGAGCCCATACAGCCTGTTTATTTATTTTTTAAAATTTTATTTTATATTTTATTATTTTTTTAATTTTTTTATTGATTAAGGTATCACATATTTGTCCTCAACCCCCCCATTCCAATCCCCTAACCTCCCCCCCACTCATGCCCCCACCCCTCTATTGTCCTTGGAACCCCCCACTTCTGTCCCAGGCGCGAGACAGTGTGAGGCACAGCATCTGTGTGAACGGGCCCCGCCGTCCAGGCCCCGTCCGCCCATCCTCGAGCCTCAGCCCCGGCCTCGCGGGGAATCCGCCCTGTGACCTTGAGCAGGTGCCTCGACGTTCTCCGGAGCCTCTGCGCTGTCAGAGGGTGGGAGGGTTCCGCAGACAGCCCTCTGCCTCCTCCGTCCTCCTTCTCACTGGTCACCCCATCCTGCCATCAGGAGGCCAGAGGGGGGCTCTTCCCGATCTGGGCCCAGACTGAGCTCCCGAGGCCCCCAGCCCCTTCATCTTGCCCCCGAGGAAAATCCAGCAACAGCCGAAACCGGTTTGGCTCAGTGGATAGGGCATCGGCCTGTGGACTGAAGGGTCCCGGGTTCGATTCCGGTCAAGGGCATGGACCTTGGTGGCGGGCACATCCCCAGTGGGGGGTGTGCAAGAGGCAGCTGATGGATGTTTCTCTCTCATCGATGTTTCTAACTCTCTATCCCTATCTCTATTTTATTGATTGTAAAAAATCAATAAAGTATAAAAAATAAAATAAAATATCAATAGCACCACTAAAAAATAAATAAATAAAAATCCAGCAACAGCCAAAGAGTGCCACCTCCATCAGCAGGACGCAACCGCGTGTCCTATAGGACGGGGTGCAGACGGGCCCGCCGCGGCCACCTGCCTGTCCGGTGGTTCTTATTTCCGGCTCGCTCTCCCCCCACCCCCGTTCCCCACCCCGTGGCCCCCTCATTCTCAGGAAGAGAACTGAGCTCCTATCATGCCCTTCAGAGGCAGGCACAGGAAGTAGCCCAGAGGCTGGTTTTGTTCGTGAAATAAGCCGGTTAGTTTTGCTTTCCATGGTTTTGTCTGTTGGCTCGGGGGCTCGGGGAATTCTCAAGTCTGGTCTCTATTTTTTTCTTTTTTTAAATGTGTTTGCATTGATTTCCGAGAGAAAGAAAGAGAGAGAGAGAGAAAAATGAATGTTGAGAGAGAATCATGAATCGGCTGCCTCTTGTACACCCCACGCTGGGGTTGGAGCCTGCAACCCGGGCCTGTGTGCCCTGACCCGGAATTGAACCGTGACCCCCAGGTTCATAGGTCGATGCTCAACCCCTGAGCCGCGCTGGCCAGCCGGGCTCCATTTTGTATTTCCTGTCAGCACCTCCTCGCGGGTCCTGCAAGAGCTGGGATGTTACAGAGAGAACCGTGAGCTCCCATGGGCTTGGGGCAGGCTGAGGCCTGACCGCCCGGGTGGGGGGTTCCTGGGGCATGGACAGAGGAGGCCGTGTGTGCATGGGGTGGCTTGCAGATGGATGAAGCTTTATAGAGACTCCAGGGGTTGGAACAGTGACCTTGACACTCAGCCAGGCCTGCCCCAGAGGTCAGGCACCCGCCCGCCTGCCTGGTTTCACCTGTCAGCTTCCCCGGCTCCCAGGTGGGGCCCCAGTAGAATTCCACGCCCGGATTTTTCCGGTTTGGAATTTCCCCGCATCTCCTTCCGCCTGTTGGCATTTTGAGGGCACAGCTGCCCCCCCTCCCCGCCCCTTTCACCCCCCCCTTCCCGCCCGTTTCCTGTTCCTGCCCCCAGGTGGTCGGCGGAGGAAGCTGGCTGCTTCCTGGGATGTAATTGTGCCCCCAGGACGCGCCTGACCCACTTTGCTTCCTGAGACCACAGCCTGTCAGAGGTGCGGGCAGTAATGGGCATCTCCTCCGAGTGAGGAGTGAGCGGAGGCTCTGCCCCTGGGGCTGCCCCGTCTGGGAGGGGCAGGGCCAGGCCGTGTCCTCCTCACTGCCCTCCGCAGGTGTCCACGGGTGGCAGAGCAGTGACCATGGGCTTGTCCCTGCCAAGCCCCATGCCTGCGCCCCCACAATGCTTCCCAAGACCCCCTAGAGAGTGACCAGGGCCAAGCCCCCACAGCCCATCTCTGCCTCACACTCACTCACAGCTCACACACACACACACACACACACACACACCCAGGCCCATGACAGTGGGCAGACCTCCAGGTCCTAGTGGTACGCCCCCTCCCCCCCCACACACACACTTTCTTTTCTTTTTCTTTTTTTAATGTATTTTATTGATTTTTTTTACAGAGAGGAAGGGAGAGGGACAGAGAGCTAGAAACATAAATGAGAGAGAAACATCATCGACCAGCTGCCTCCTGCACATGTCCTACCGGGGATGTGCCTGCAACCAAGGTCCATGCCCTTGACCGGACTCGAACCTGGGACCTTTCAGTCCGCAGGCCGACGCTCTATCCACTGAGCCACACTGGTTTTGGCTCCCCCTCCCCCGCCCCCCACTTTCCATAACCTATAGCAGGCAGCCCAAGGCCCGCTGACCCCTAAGCTTTCACGGGTCCCCACTCAGTCACCCATTTGGGGTCCCCGCCCTTCCCAGCCTGCTCCCCCAGCATCCTGGCACTGGTCCCTGAGAGACCCTGCCTGCAGGAGTGGGAGACCCCAAAGGCTGCTGGGCAGGGTGACCCGGTGAAAGCCCAGAGTTCTGAGTCTGAGGGGAAGGCATGGGGGGAGCCGGGGGGGGGGGGCCTGAGCTGGCCGTGGGGGCCCCTAGCAGGCTGCTCCCCGGCCAGCCGGGTGGACAGTGACGCGGCAGCCTCCCCTCCATTGGGGGGCGCTGTGCAGCTGGGCTCACGGTCTCTTCCGGTGCAAACTGCAGCCCTGCCCCTCACCCCTGTGCCCACAGAGCTGGCCAAGGAGGAGCATCACCAGAGGGCTTGCTGGGGCTACAGAGAGCAAGATGGGGCATGGGAGAGCTGTGCCCCACTCAGCAGGAGACTCGGGCGATGGGACGGGGCCGTGTGGCTCTGGGGCCTGTTTCTGTGCTTGCTCAGCATTTTCTGCAGGTTCCCGAGCTCACACAGCCCAGGACGTGGTGGTTTAAAAAGATCAGCTCCTGAAACCTGGGTTCAGAGAGGAAAACCCACACAGCAGCCCTGGGGGGGCTGAGGGTTGCAGGCCTGCAGAGCAGGAGGGCGAACCCTCACTTAGAAGTTCACAGGGTGGCTGAGCCAGGGGACCAGGCCGGTACCTGGCCTTCTGCTCCGAGCCTCAGGCCTCTGCCTGGCCGCCTCTCCGAGGGCCTGGGATTGCTGAGCTCAGCTCAGAAGCCCGAGAAGGGAAGTGCATTGTGGGAGCCGGAGAGACGGAAGGCAGACACAGGCAGGACTTTCCGGCCTCCTTGTCCCACCCGGGAAGACGCACGGGCCCCTGCACGCAGGGAACTGGCAGACACGGGCAATTCGTTATCAAAACGTGCCCGGAAATGACTCCATTCGAACCGCATCCTCCGTCTCCCAGGGCCCATGGGCTCGGACAAGAACGGCATACATTCATCCGTAAGGGTTGAACTTTGCCGACCTGTGCGCGCTCCTGCGAGAGGCGCCTTGCTGGCTAACCTATTTCCATCTCATTAGCGCGGCGGCGTCTGCAGATGCAGGTCAGGGAGATGACGAGGTTGTGTCCACTCAGCTCCTTGTTATCCGCGTCGTCCGAGGCCGGGCCCGAGGGGGACAGTCTGCGGGAGCAGGGTCCCGGTGTCCTGGCCGGCTGGTGTGGGTTGGGGGGCACAGGTGGTGGTGAGTGTGGGTCTGGGTGTCCCATCCCCGCTTCTAGTCTTGCTCCCTGGCAGCCCGCCCTCCAGGTGTGGATGGTGGAGTTCCCACCCAAGACGACAGCCGGGCTCTGAGCACGGCCGGGTGTTTGGAGTGAAGGGATGTCCCTGCGTGCTGTTAGGAGGGTCCTGGGGAGGCGTGGCCTTGGGGGGGCGTGATCCTGGGAGGCGTGGTCCCGGGGAGGCGTGGCCAACAGGAGGCCTAGTCCCGGGCAGGCGTGGCCTCGGGAGGCGTGGCCCTTGGATGGTGTGGCCATGGGAGGCGTGGTCACCAGGAGGCCTAGTCCTGGGGAGGCGTGGCCACAGGAAGGCGTGGCCACCAGGAGGCCTAGTCTTGGGGAGGTGTAGTCTCAGGGGGTGTGGTCCCAGGAGGCGTGGCCCTAGGGGTCTGGTGCACACCGCCCCCCATGCTATCCCTGCAGACCTGTCACTAGTTGGTCAGTCAGAGAGGTGGTTACCCCGCCTACCCATCCCAGGCCTCACGTGGCTGGTTCCCGTGGCCGCTCACTAGCGCTCTGAGGTACGTGTGCCAGGACCGCACGCATCTTCCGCCTCACCCGGCCCTGTCACCCTCCTCAGACCTGCAGGCCAGCGAGCGGGTGCCTCCACGGGCCCGGGCCCAGCGCCCGCGGCATCTCTGCCTAATGGCCTGTCTCATGCTTTCCCGCTCCGGCAGTTCTGAGCAGACAGAGGCGCTCACTGTGCTCGGGGCCCCCGGAGCCCACGGTCATTTATCATCCTCAGCTCTCCTAGCCGCTACCTTCCCCCCATCCTCAGGAGTGCAGCTTGAGCAGCGAGGGCGGCCGGGCAGCTCCCCAGCCCCGGGGACTTCGCTGTTCCTTCCTGCTGGGTTCCTGCTCAGATGCCCGCACCCTGCACCCTGAGGAGGGGGTGGAGGCGGCTGTGCTGTGGGGCAGGAGCATGCGCTGTGCGGCCTCGGACCAGTCCCTTCACCGCTCGGGGCCTCTTCCCCACAGGAGGCTTGAGAACTGACGTGAAGTCATCAGCCTCTTTGACTTGTTTCCTTCGCTTCTGGGGAGCATGTACGGGTGAACTACCCCTTAGACATGTCCAAAGAGGGACTAGGATGCTTCGGTTGTTGTCGTTGTCAATCCTCACCCGAGGATATTGTTCCATTGAGTTTTAGAGAGAGAGAGAGTGGAAGGAAGGGGAGAGACACACAGAGAGAAACCTGGATGTGATAAAGGTCCATCGGTTGGTTGCCACCAACACTTACCCCAACCAGGGTACATGCCCTTAACCAGAATTGAACCTAGAACCCTTTAGTCCACAGGCCGAAGCTCTACCCACCGAGCCAAACCAGCTGAGCTGACACTTGTAGTGTTTTTTTGTTTTTGTTTTTTAAATACCTAAGTTGCTGATACCACCATTGCTCAGGACTGGGCAAGGGCTAAGAGGTCAGAGGGCACAGCGTCACACAGTCCAGACCTCTGACCCCTCCCGTTCCTCACCTGTGTCCCTGTGCACCTACTACGTGCTGTCAAAGATCGGCAGGCACGGTTCTTAAATCCCAGTGAAGGGCAGAGAACCACTAAAACACAGCCTGTGGGTGACAAGTGCAGCGAAGGAGGGGCGGACAGTCCCAGGGGACCTCAGGGAGCTGAGGTGAGCCCGTGGGGTCTGTGGGGAGAGTGTCTCAGGTCCAGAGAGCAGCAGGTGTGAGGCTCCGGGTTACCAGGGAGGACGCAGTTCTTGGAGGGGACGGAGCCCTGGTGCTTGACCACAGGACTGGGAGGGACCTTTGGGTGCTCACCCGGCCCTCCCCTCCCACCCACAGCCACCCCCGCAGCCACCATGTGGAACATCTTCAAGAAGAACCAGCAGCCGGAGGCGGCTCCGGCGGCCACCACCACGGCCACCATGCCCGCCGTGCCTGCCGGGCCCGTGGGCAACTCCACCGAGAGTGGGGGTGCCGAGGGGAGCAAGGAAGACATGTTTACCAAGCTGAAGGACAAGTTCTTCAACGAGATGAGCAGGATCCCCCGTGAGTGTCCCCGGGGCTGGGTGTGGGGGAACCCAGGGGCACAGTTGACTGGGTTCTTCCCTAAACCCGGGTTTAGGCTGTATTATTGGGGCGCCCTGTGAATAATGGGGGTGTGTGGGCTGGCTTACTGAAGGGAGCAGGGCCCAACCTCCCAGGGGGAAAAAAAAAAGTCCTTATACAATTTAGAAAACTGTCAAAAGATGAAACCAAAATATTAAAAATTTATATATTTTAAAATATTGATGTCAGAGAGGAAGGGAGAGGGAAAGAGAGAGAGAAACATCATGGATCGCTGCCTCCTGCATGCCCCATACAAGGGATCAAGCCTGTAACTCGGGCATGTGTCCTGACTGGGAATCAAACCAGTGACCTCCTGGTTCATGGATCAATGCTCAACCATTGAGCCACACCGGTCGGGCAGTGATGGACGTTTTAGTACCTTATGGTGCCCCTGCCTTCTGAATTCCCGGCTAAGTCTGTGTGGGAGACAGAGGCCACACTCAGCCCCACCACCAGCTTACTATCGATAGTACATGGTGGTCACACCGCGGACAGCAAACCAGGTTGGTCAGCACCGCGGACAGCAGCCAGGTGAGCAGGACCTCGGGCAGCGGTCAGGTGGGTCAGGACCGCGGACAGCGGTCAGCTGAGTAAGCACAGTGGATAGCGGTCAGATGGTCAACACCACGGACAGCAGTCAGGTGGTCAGAACCTCGGACAGCGGCCAGGTGGGTCAGCACCGTGGACAGCAGCCAGGTGGGTCAGGGCCGTGGACAGCATCCCCGCCTGAGCACTCCGTGGGATCATCCCGGCTCTTCCCACCTGTCCAAGGGCCACCCCCACCCTCTGCAATCCAACCAGTTCTCTGTGGGTCAGACTGGTCAGCACTCGCAGAGCCCAGCTCACCTCCCTGCGTGTTCAGCCCGTTTCCCCGTTAGCGGGGAGGGCCACGGGGCCACGGGCTAGGTCCCCGTGAGACAGCAGGCGAAGCACATGCCATATCCCTGAAGGTCGCACGCGCGCGCGCGTGTGTGGTGGGACCGTGCGGGGTGGGCAGGGGGCCACGGTCCCCTCCCAGGGCGGAGCCCCGCTGACGCCCGGCTCTCCCGCGGGCAGTGCCGCCCTGGGCGCTGATAGCCATCACCGTGGTGGCCGGCCTCCTGCTCCTCACCTGCTGCTTCTGCATCTGCAAGAAGTGCTGCTGCCGGAAGAAGAAGAACAAGAAGGAGAAGGGCAAGGGTGCCAAGAACGCCATGAGCATGAAGGACATGAAAGGCGGGCAGGTAGGAAGGGGCGGGGCCACGGGAGGGCACTGCTGCCCTCAGAGGCCCCAGGAGGGCCGCTGGGCTCTGCAGCCACCGGGTCCCCCCCACCCCCGACTGTGCACAGTCCCCACCGGCTACCTCTGCACCCAAGGTGCTCGTGGGAGGGGGACTGATGGGGGGGACCCTTACTGATCCCAGGAGAGGCTGTTGGGGCAAACTGTCAGAGGGAGACCCCCCATCTGAGAGACCATCCCGGGAGTGAGCTGTGGCCTCTAGCTGGGGGCGGGGCTGGGACTGGACGAGGCCAAATGCAGTCTGTCTCTAATCCCGTCATCATTCGCCCTGTCCTTTGGGGCCGGTCAGCTGGCAGGTCCGTCACACACCCAGGCTTCCCCTTCGGAGTTTGCAGAGGCCCCAGAGAGCTCCCCCAACCCCCGGGGGTGACAGTGGAGGAAGGGCCTGACCTCAGAACCAGCCGGGAAGCAAACACCTCTGTGTGTTTGTGTGCACACATACACATCTGTACTCTGTACATGCATGCATGTGTGCACACGTGTGTATTATGTGTGCACGTGCCTATGGGGGGAAGGGTCCTGCTGTGGGGAGCACGGGGGCTCCAAGAACGCCCCAGGCAGTCCAGCCAGGTCCCCCACCTGGGAGGCCACCCCCGTGGCTGTGACCCCCCACCCCAGGACCTGTCTGGGCTGCAGAATTTTTCTCTTGACGACATTCTCCCTTCTCTTCCCACCTCTGTGGACTCGCCCGCTCCTGCTTATCGGGACTGCTCGCCTGCCCGGTACGTCTTGCCCAGGGGCCTGAGCTGGGGAAGTATGGGGGTGGGGTGGGGAGGGCTGGGTCCTGCAGGGGAGAGGCACGGGGGGGAGAGTCCCGGAGGACTGCCCGCCCCCACGGTTCCCCTCCCTCTCTCTCCCTGGACTCTGAGCCGGTCTGCACTGAGGGCCCTCTCCCCACGACCCCTGTGCTGGGCCGGGCCCCTCTGTCCTCCCCTGACCCCGCCCCTCTCTCCGCAGCCCCCACAGGATGACGATGATGCAGAGACCGGCCTGACCGAAGGGGAGGGAGAGGGCGAGGAGGAGAAGGAGCCCGAGAACCTGGGCAAGCTGCAGTTCTCCCTGGACTACGACTTCCAGGCCAACCAGGTGGGCGGCTGGAGGGGGGCGGCAGGGGGCAGAACCGCCCTCT
Organism: Pipistrellus hanaki; assembly: GCF_964339955.1. NCBI lineage: Eukaryota > Metazoa > Chordata > Mammalia > Chiroptera > Vespertilionidae > Pipistrellus > Pipistrellus hanaki. Next base: position 210,478 of record NC_140522.1, read on the forward strand.
CCATGGAGGGGCCGGCTGGGAAGGACCCTGGCTCGACTGTCCATTAACCCCCACCCCCGACCTGGGGCCAGTCTGTGTCCTCTCAACTCCTGTGACCCCTGTGTGTTCCAAGTTCTTTCTTTCTTTCTTTCTTTCTTTCTTTCTTTCTTTCTTTCTTTCTTTAAAAAAAAAATATATATATATATATTTTATTGATTTTTTACAGAGAGGAAGGGAGAAGGATAGTTAGAAACATCGACGAGAGAGAATCATCCATCAGCTGCCTCCTGCACACCCCCTACTGGGGATGCGCCCACAACCATGGTGCATGCCCTTGACCGGAATCGAACCTGAGACCTTTAAGTTCGCAGGCCGGCGCTCTATCCACTGAGCCACACCAGTCTCGGCATGTTCTGAGTTCTTGGGGACGGAGCTGGCACGGCCCTCCTCTTGCCCCAGCGTGGCCCCCGGACCCCCGGCCGCTGGGACGGCCGCTGCCGGTGCTGCTCAGGCCGAGCGGGGAAGGGGAGGGGCGGTCCTGAGACTCGGCGCACCCCTGTCTCCACAGCTGACCGTCGGCGTGCTGCAGGCCGCAGAGCTGCCCGCCCTGGACATGGGAGGCACCTCAGACCCTTACGTCAAGGTCTTCCTCCTCCCGGACAAGAAGAAGAAATACGAGACCAAAGTTCACCGCAAGACGCTGAACCCCGCCTTCAACGAGACCTTCACCTTCAAGGTGACGGACGAGGGCTGGAGGGCGGGCCCTGGGCTCCCTCCGGACCCCAGGCCCACATGCCTCCCACTCGCCTCTCCTGGCTCCGGGCCGAGGCTGAGGTCACGGGACCAACTCCGTCTGGAACGAGGGCGGCTGGCTCGGGGCTCTCCCCACCCCACTGGTCCCCCAGAGCCCGGTTCTTCCCTCCATCTCCCCAGGCTCACCGGGAGTCCCGCGGGCATCGGGTGGGGAGAACGCTGGGCCCAGGGCGCATGCGTGCGCTGCCCCGACCTGCGCTGACCCTGCCCGTGCCCCACAGGTGCCGTACCAGGAGCTGGGGGGCAAGACCCTGGTGATGGCCATCTACGACTTCGACCGCTTCTCCAAGCACGACATCATCGGGGAGGTGAAGGTGCCCATGAACACGGTGGACCTGGGCCAGCCCATCGAGGAGTGGAGAGACCTGCAGGGCGGCGAGAAGGAGGAGGTGAGCGCGCGGACGGGGCCCCAGCGCCGGGGACCAGGGATGGGGCTGGGGTCCAGCGAGGAGGTGCTGGGCGGAGAGCTGGGGGGACGGTTCCCAGGTGCTGCTGCCTCCAGGGCCCTGGGTCCGTGCACCTCGCTTTGGCCTGGGGGAACAGGAGGTACCATGTCCGCCAGCCTCCCAGGCACCACCGGCCCACCCCTGCCTGCAGCCTGTCCTCCATGCCCGGCTGCTGCTCACTCTCCCTCCCCCGGGGGGATCTGAGGCTGAGCCACCTGCCGGGGGGGGGGGGGGGGGGGGGGGCGGGGAGGGGGCCGTGCCGGAGGCCCCGGGTGGCCGAGCTGACCCGGTCCCCTCTCCCTGCGCAGCCGGAGAAGCTGGGCGACATCTGCACGTCCCTGCGCTACGTGCCCACGGCCGGCAAGCTCACCGTCTGCATCCTGGAGGCCAAGAACCTGAAGAAGATGGACGTGGGCGGCCTCTCGGGTAGGTGCAGCGCGCCTGGCCGCCACTAGGTGGCAGCAGCGAGCCTCCCGCCTGGGGCAGGCGGCTCTGAGGGCTGTGAGTCCTCTCACCCCCACCCACTCCCACCCCGAGGGCAGGACCCAGGACCGGGCTCCCCAGAGCCCCCCTTTCTCCGAAGACCCCCTTTCTGCCTTCCGGGCTCTCCTCTGAGCCCGAGGTTTAGGATTCTCCTGCCCCCGCCTCCCCCCCCCCCCACTGGGAAGCGCAGGGCGTGGTGGGTGGGGCGGTGGGGTTTGGGGAGGGGGTTGTGGGGGACTGGGTGGGCGCTCTGCCTCCCGAGAGGCGGGCTGTGACCTTGGCCACGTCCCCGCTGTGGGCTTTGGGGTCCCACCGGCCAGGTCAGGAGGATGGCACGGGGTCGGACGGCAGGGGCCTGTGGACCCCACGTGGCCTCCCTCCCTGTGGCCCGGGACCAGGTCACCCAGTCACCCCGCAGCCTCCCGCCTCCTGCAGGGCCTTGGGTGCCTGGAGCCTGGTCTCTCGGGGGGTGCTGGGCCTGTGGGAGGCGCAGGGGGGACCTGGGGGTTCCCTCTCCCCCTAGGGAGGCCCTGGGGGCACCTGAGGGTCCCCTCTCCCCCGTGAGAGGCCCTGGGGGCACCTGGGGGTTCCCTCTTCCCACTGAGGGCATCTGGGGGTTCCTTCTCCCCAGTGGGAGGCCCTGGGGGTACGGGGGGTTCCCTCTCCCCCGAGGGAGGCCCTGGGGGCATGGGGTTCCCTCTCCCCCGTGAGAGGCACTGAGGGACCCCGGGTTCTCCCTGCGCAGACCCCTACGTGAAGATCCACCTGATGCAGAACGGCAAGAGGCTCAAGAAGAAGAAGACGACGGTGAAGAAGAAGACGCTGAACCCCTACTTCAACGAGTCCTTCAGCTTCGAGATCCCCTTCGAGCAGATCCAGGTGCGGGGCCTCGGGGCGGGGCCTCGGGGTGGGGCCTCAGGGCGGGAGGGCCGGCGGGCCGGCGGGCGCTGGGCTGGGCTGACCCCTCGCCCCCGTGTCCGGCAGAAAGTTCACGTGGTGATCACGGTGCTGGACTACGACAAGCTGGGCAAGAACGAGGCCATCGGCAAGATCTTCGTGGGCAGCAACGCCACGGGCACGGAGCTGCGGCACTGGTCCGACATGCTGGCCAACCCGCGCCGGCCCATCGCCCAGTGGCACTCGCTGAAGCCCGAGGAGGAGGTGGACGCTCTCCTGGGCAAGAACAAGTAGGAGCCGCGGCTGCCGCCGAGACCGCACGGCCGGCCGGCTCGGACCGACGGGCCCCGAGCCCTCCATACCTCAGCGACGCCCTCGAGGTCCCTCCGTGTGGCCGCGTCCTCGTCCCCCTCCCTCTCCGTCCGTCCGAAGACCGGCTCCCCGGGGGCAGCCCAGGAGCGTCCCGGCGAGGAGCCCGGCTCTGGTCACCGCCCGGAGCCGCCCGCTGCATGCCCGTCACCGCCATCGCCATCATCGCCATCGCGGTCCCAGCGGGGTCCCTCGTCCCAGCCTCGCCCGCCCGCCCGCCCGCCCGCCCGCCCGCCCTGGCCTCCGGGAGGGAGGACCTCGTGGCAGGAAGCTGAGACACCTCCCGTTTTTTGCCTGTTCTGCACCCACTCGACGGACGGCACTTCCTGTTTCCGGGGAGGGAAGGCTGCACCGTGGCCAGCGACCTGTGTGTGCGCGCGCACACGTGTCCACGTGTGTGCGCGCGTACATGTATACATGCATGTGCGTGAGCGCGTTGTGTACACACGTGTGTTAGAGGGCATTGTGCACACGTGTGTGAGTGCATTGTGTGCATGTGTGTGAGGGCATTGTGTACACGTGTGTGAGTGCATTGTGTGCACATGTGTGTGAGAGGGCATTGTGTACACGTGAGTGCATTGTGTACACGTGTGTGAGGGCATTGTGTACATATGTGTGTGTGCATGTGCGAGAGGGCACTGTGCACCTGTGTGTGCATGTGTGTGAGCACCTCCACACCCTGGAATGAGCCATGGACAGGGAGTCCTGCAGGAGGGGACCCTGACGTGATGGCAGGCCCTCGGTCTGCGTGGGCGGTAACAGAGAAGGCTCCGGCCCAGCCCGGCTGCCGGCAGCTCCCTCCCTCCTCCTGGGCGACCGTCTGGGCTGCGGAGACGGATTTGTCCGGAGCCAGGACCGCGCCCTGGCATCGTGGACGTCCTGTGCTCAGCGCCGCGGCCCCAGGGGGCTTCTGGGACGTGAGCCAATGGCCGGCGGGTCGGCCGCCGAGAGGGACCTCACACTCCGGGGCCGTTCATCTCACCCCACAGAGGCCCAGGGGCCCGGGACCCTATCCCCCCTTCCCCCCGCCTGGGGCAGCAGCCGCCCCACAGTCCACGCCCTCATTTCCCATCATGCTTTGGCTTGTTCTCTCTTAAACCAAGTGGAGCAACCTGTCGGCAGAGCCGGCGCCGGTGCGGGGCCAGAGGGAGCTTTGCTGGTTCGGTCCCTGAGGTCCAGGTGAGGCCGGGGCGGGGGGGAACGGGACGGGGGGGGGGGGCAGACAGACGGCGGAGTCCCAGGACGAGGCAGACAGGGCACAGAGGGTCCTGGGCTCTCCCCCTCGGCCCTCCTGGCCCCTGGCACCCCGCGTCCCTCCTCAGGGAGGCAGGGCCCCTCCAGACGGGGGTGGAGGCCGGGGGGGGGGGGCTGCTCCCTGGGCTCCCGTCCCCTCCCCGTCTCCCCGTGCCCCCCGCGTTGATAAAAAGCCATATATATGTTCATGTCGGCACCGAGTCCCCTTCCAGACCCCAGCCGGGGCGAGCGGGGCAGCCCCTGGCCGTGTCCCCCCGCCGTGCGCCCCCCCAGCCCTGCGCCCACAGGCCGCCCCAGCACCCCATGTCCGTGAACTCTCCTCCCCAGACCCCCGTCCCCCCTCCCCGCCCTCGTCTTCCTCGGGCCCCGGGACAGGTGCGGGTGCGGGAGAGCAGACACAGGTGCAGGCGTCTCCGTGTTATCAGGAGGAGGAGGGGCTTGGTCTCTGCCGCCCTCAGCTGGAGAGGGGGTGCGGGGACCCTCCCCCCGAAACCAGGGAGCCCCTCAGCCTCCCAGAGCCCTCCCTCCCCGTGGCCGTGGGGCATGGAAGTCATTCGTTACCGGATCCCCGTGTGCGCACACGTGTGTGTGTGTGTGTGTGTGTGTGTACACGTGTGTGTTCTCATGGGGAGGTAGGGAGACCCCGACAAGGGTGAGGAGCGTGTAGGGCAGGGGGTGCCCGCAGAGGCGGAGGTCAGAGGTCACCGGGCTCCGCCCCCGCTCCAGAGCAGTGGGACACTGGTGCTTCCCAGGGTGTATCCCCTCCCCCCCCCCACTCTCACCCCCCCCCCCCGTGTCCCACAAACCTCATCACTGACTCCCGTCAATCTTCCCTTCCCTGCCCCTCCCCCCTTCCCTTTCCCCACTACTCCCCCTCCTCTCCCCCTTCCCCTCCTCCCCTCCCTCCCCTCCTCCTTCCTCCTCCCCTCCTTGCCTACCTCCCCTCCCCCACCCTTCCCCTCCTCTCCCCTTCCCTTCCCCTCCCCCACCCCTCTCCTTGCCTACCTCCCCTGCCCCTTCCCTCTCCCTCCCCTGCCCCTTCCCTCCCCCTCCCCCCTCACCTCCCTCCCCTCCCCTTCCCTCACCCCCTTCCCCGTCCTCTCCCCCTTCCTTTCCCCTTCCCCCTCCTCGCCTACCTCCCCTCCCCCTTCCCTTCCCCTCACCCCTTCCCCACCCTCTTCCGCTTCCCTGCCCACCTGGGGGAGGGCAGGCAGGGACGGGTCCCAAGGCCTGAGCTGGGGGTCCAGAGCCCGGGACATGGCTGCCGGGTTGGCAGACAGACAGGGAGCCCAGTGGCACCCGAGTGTGACGAGAGCGGTGAAGCCTGAAGTGCAGGTGCCCCGAGTGCCCTTGGCTGTGTGTACCCGACTTTCACGCCCGTCTGGCCGGGCTGTGTGTCCCGTGGCCCCGGGCCCCACGGGGCCCCTGGTCCGGGGGAGACCGGCCCCCGAGGGCGTCTCCTCCCCGGGGTTCTGAGCAGCAATACGGAGACGCTGAGCCTTGGAGACACGTGAATAGACTTTATTTTTTAAGCAACGACAAAACCAGGGCCTCCTGAAGCCACTTGAGCCCGCCCCCGCCCCCCGCCCCAGTGGGGATAGTTGTAACGGCCCCGTCCCGGCAGACGCCGGGCTGAGCCTCGACCCACATGCATGTCTTCCTGCCAACAGCGCATGGCCCAGCGAGCGCGGCCCTCCCCTGAGTCCGCGTCCGAGCCGTCTGTGTCCCCCCACCCCGCCCCGGGGCCCCCGCCCGCAGGGCTGACCCCTGGCCGTGCTGTGTCCAGCCCGCTGTCTGGTGTCTGTGTGTGTGTGGTGTCCCCCACCCAGTGTGTGAACTAACTGACAAGCCATACAGGGGCCCCGCAGGAGCCCGGGCACAGCCCCGGAGCCCCGCCCCCCACGAAGGGCTGCCTGCTCCCCCCACCCAGCGTGTGCGAGGACGGAGTGTCCGGGGCCGGGTGGGGCCCCCCTTCTGCACCCGAGGCGGCCAGGCCACGCTGGGCACCCACAGGGGCCCGTCCGGACGCCCGGCTGGTCACGTGCTCCCCGCCCCTCCTGCGGTCGGACCGAGGGCCCCTGAGGCTGCAGGCCCCTCGGAGAGTGGGGGGCGGGTCTGGGCCGTGGGTGGCTCGGGAGCTCGGAGCTCCCGGCCCCGGCAGGGCACACAGCTCCTGGGAGCCGCTGGAGGTCCGGCTGAGGCCCACGTGGAAGGCAGGGGGGGCAGACGGGGCCCCGGCCCCACCAGGACCTCCTTCCTCGTCTCAGAACACGCGTGCAGCCTGCCCCCCCACCCCCACCCCCACCTGCCTGGCGATGCTCTCACCCCTCGTGTGGCCCCGTGTTCTGGTCCAATCTCGTCCAGTCGTTATTTTGTAATGAGCTGAGTCTCCTCATTAAAGAGATGAGCTGAGAGAACCCTGGGGGTGGGGCGTCTCTGGTTGTGTTGGCTGGACTGGGCGAGGGCGGGGGGGCCCCCAGCGGGGGTGGGGGGGGAGGTCTGGGGCTCAGAGGGGAGAGGCCAGGCTCCCGGGGGTGGGGAGGGAGGCCCTGAGCCGGTGGTCTGTCCTGCTGTTTGGGCCACAAGCCGCTGGGGGGCAGCTGGGGCCTGTGCTGAGGACCGGGCCCCCAGGCGGGAGGCAGGGCTGGGCAGAGAGTGGCGGGCAGAGCTGGGCGGGTCCCACTGGCCGGGGCGTTGGCCAGTCACAGCCAAAGGGTCTGTCTCCGGCCGGGGCCCGGCCCGGGGCACTGGGCCCTCAGTCGGCCCCACTCCCTCGGCGGCCGCGTGTCCCAGGCAGAGGCAGTGGCAGGAAGGGGGGGCACACGTGAGGCCCACAGAGTCTCCCAGGCGCAGAGCCAGTCCATGGAAACACGTTTATTTGCTGCTCATAAATACTGCGTGTGCAGGCGCCATACAGAGTGCGTGTCCCCCACAGCCACACGGGACACCCATGACGTCACGTGACCACCAGCACACAGCCCTCCCTCGGGGCGGAGGCCACATCCAGCTCAGAGCGGCCTGCTGCCCGCCGGCCCTCCCGGTGTCACGGCGCCCGCTGACCCGGGGTGGGGTGGGAGCCGGCGGGAGGGGCTGGGGACAGGCCCCCAGTTCTGGGTGGGGGTCGGACAGGTGGTCTGGGGGAGCGTGAGCCCCGAGGCTGATGTCACGGGGACGAGGCCGGCTGCCCATGCTCCGTCCCCAGGGGAGGCCGGGGGCCCCGCCCGGAGGCCGGGACGAGACGGGGGCGGGGGGGGGGGGGCAGGTGGTGGTGGTCCTGGAGGCCTCCCTGCACCTCGGGGCGGAGGGTGTGAGGGAGGGGGGAGGGCCCGGGAGGGCGCAGGCAGACGGGACCAGAGCTCTCACTCGGGGACGATGGTTAAGGACAGACCCAGACTCCAGAAGGTTCCACGGGCCCACACGCCACATGCGCACCTGCGGCCGCCCCTCAGCCCTCAGGGCTGCCTCTGACCAGGACTCTCCCCCCCGAAGCCCCCTCCCCGGGGACGGAGCCTCTGCACTCTGTGCGCTCGCTGGTCAGGGTTCCGGCTGCTCCTCTGCCCCAGACTCCATTCCCTGTGGCCGAGGCCGATCCCGGGGCCACCAAGTCCCTCCTGTGCGATCTCACCAGGAGGCGGCAGGCAACCAGGCGGCAGCCTGGAGGGCAATGCCACCGGGAGGCCGAGATCTGAGCCACCAGGGACCCCCTCCTGCCCCCCGATGGGCCGACCGCCTGCCTCCTGGAGCCTCGGGGTCCTGACACCCCCCCCCCCCGCCTTTGGAGAGCGACGGGCAGAGGGGGCTGCGAAGGGTCCCGGCCGGGGTCTCCCTGCAGGCCCGGGGCGGCCGGAGCCCCTGGCCCCCCCTTCCCTCGCCTGTTGTCCTCCGCTCAGGTCGCAGACGCCCCTTCGGAGGCCCCACCTGCGGCTGCCGCGGGCCTGGTCTGGGCAGGGCAGCTGTGCCCACTCAGGGTGCCCCGGGAGGGAAGGCCCGGGGGAGCCCCCGGCCTGTCTGAGAAGGCCCTGGCACAGACAGCCCCCGGGCCCCGGCCTTTCCCGAGGCTGGGAAGCTGGCACTTCAGCAGAGAACTTTCTGGCAAGAAGAGGCGTCGTGAGCGGAGGGCACGGCGGGGAAGGCACACGTCTGAGAGCGGAGCGGAGGGCAGGATCCTCCTGACAATCCTTTCTTTTCCTGAGAAGAGGCAGCCCGCCCCCCATGCTGCAGAGCGCGGGAGTGTCCAGGCCTGTGGGGTCAGCGCTGTCCTTCCCTGAGACCGGCCTGACACTGAGCGCCCTGAGCGGCCTGGGGGAGGCTGAGCCACAGCTGGGGCCGCGGGGAGCGGGAGGCAGTGGGCCGCAGCCCAGGACCCGGAGCCTGACTGCCCGCACACAGAACAAACCCCTGGGGGAGGGGCAGCCCCGACAGCCGCCCTGCCTGCGGCCCCTCCTCACGCCGCCCGCCCCTCCGCCCGGACAGCCGTTCCCACAGGAGCAGGGCGGGGGGTGCCGGGGAGGCCGGGGAGGGGCAGGAGGCGGCGGAGCAGAGAGGGGGCGGAGGACACCAGGGGTGTGGAGGGCACTGGGGAGCCGGCACCCCGCCGTCCTGCCCCACGGGGTCCTGCAGCCGCACCGTGCGGCCCCGGTCGAGTGGAGGGCCAGGGGGACGCGGCGAGCAGGCCCGGCCGGGCGGAGGCGCCGGTGTGGAGGAGCAGAGGCGCAGAGCAGGGGAGGGCGGGCCCCCCGTGGGAAGGGGAGTCGGGGAGCACCGGCCTCCATCGGGCCGCGGCTACTTGGACAGTTTGCTGATGACCCGGATGAGGGCGCCGTTCTCATCTTTTAGCCTCTGGTTGTCGGACTTCAGCTCTGTTAACACCTGCGGGGGAGAGGGAGGGGTCACAGCCCTGAGCACCACCCTGCTCCGGCCGGTCACGTGACCATGCAGGGAGGCCACCAGAGCCGGGTGTCGCCGCAGGTTCAGGGGGCTGCCCTCCAGGCCACAACCCTGCCACGGCCGCGGGCATCCGTGTCGCCACCAGGAACAGATTGGTGCACAGCCGTGGGCACACATGCAAACCTGGTGGGCTGGGTGCAGTGCCTGCGTGAATGCTGCTGGAGCGGGAGGGGTCACAGGCCCAAAACCTCGCCCCCGCGGCCAGGGCAGGTCCCAGGATTGACCGCCTGCTGGCTCCTGAGACAGACCCGCCGTGCCCCGTCCCAGTCGCAGAGGCCGTGGGCCCACAGGCGGTCAGGCGGCCGCGGGCCTGACCTGCAGGCCGAGCGGCTCTCCCAGTGCCTCATCCAGACCTGCCTCCTGCCGGCGGCAGCTGGATCCCCGGCTGAGCACCGCCCGCGCCCGGCACCTGGGGCATCTGCAGCCGGATCCCCGGCTGAGCACCGCTCACGGCAAGGCCACGGCGCAGGCGTTCGTCTGAGGGTGAGCCAGGTGCCCCTCTAGAACCCTCACCCACGGGCACCTTTCCCACCAATTCCAGAGAAGGGGAAGGAGGAGAGACACACCGGTCGGTTGTCCTCCTACGCGCCCCGACCGGAGATGTGACCTGAAACCTGGGCAGGTGCCTGACCAGGCGGGAGCAGAGCCCACACCCTTCGGTGCTCCGGCCGACGCGCCAACCCACTGAGCCACACCGGCCCGGCCCCACCCCTTTTAAAACGTGCACATTCCTCCCAAGCCCGGCAACCTCAGACTCAGTTCTTTGAGGGAGAAGACCCAGGAGGGTGTCTGACCTCACCGGGCGGGCCCTGGGCGGGAACGTCTGGAAGCAGACGCTGTGCTGGGGACCGACTGCCATGTCAGCTCCCGGACGCCGCTCCCCTGACTCCCACGTCCCCGTCACCACTGCCATCCATGTCCGTGTCTCGGGAGTACTTCCTCCCGCCCCGACCAGCCGTGTCCGTGAGGCACAGCGGGGGTGTGGCCCCGGCCTGCTGCCTGGGGTGCAGCCGGACCCACCACGTGCCGAGTGATGGAATCTGGAACGCGGGGCAAGAAGGAAGGAGAAGCTGTGAAGCATCTCCAGGCTTTAACCCGACCTTCACCGTGGTTACCATCACCATGGTTACCTGCCGCATGCCATGCAGCTCCCGAAAGAGGGACCCGGAGAATAACGGGGGGCGCCTGTGGGCCCATCTCCAGCTCAGCGTTCAGGAGCTTCGGGGTGACGTTAAGTGGGGAGCCGTGTCTGCGCCGGGGGCACCCCTTGTGGGTGTGAGCTGCCCGCTGCCCACCGGCGGCTCCGTGAACGGGCAGAGGACGCGCAGGCCGCGAGGCTCCCCGAGGTGCCGCCCGGTGCTGAGCTCCTCCACCCTCCCCTGGGACGGAGGACCCGCCTGTGAGCCGCTTTCAGACCAACCACGGCTCTGCCTGCAGCCACACGCGGCCGGACACGCCAGGCCCCCGAGGGAGGAGGGCCGCGCACGCACCTCCACGGCCTGGCCCCCGCCGGCACGCGGTGAGACGGGAGCTGGCTCCGGGTGCTCCCAGAAGGCCATGGTCTGGGCCCTGGCTTCACAGACCCCCTGGGGATGGGCCCAGATACACGTGAGAGCCCCAGGCGGCCCCTGGTGGACGGAGACAGCGCGGCCTGCGTGGTGTGACCGTGCACACCTGTGCGCACCCACAGCATGTCCTCGGTCTCCTCAGCCACACGCCCCTCCCTGACCTGCCGCCCACGGCCTCCTCCTGGCTCCTGGGTCTGCAGGACCAGCCGTGGTGGCGCCGGACGGGCTCGGGCGGGTGAGCCCCAGCGGCAAGGGGCGCGACCTGCCTGCAGAGGGCGAGCGGCTAGAGCTCCTGGGATTGCGCGGACTCCATGGACGCCGAGAGCCGGGCCACCACGCGGGCCAGCGCCCTGTTCTCAGCCTGCAGCTGCGCGTTCATCTGCTTCAGGGTTTGGATCTGTTTGAGCTGGTGGAGGTTCTGCAGGGACACGAGGCAGGACAGAGAGACAGACAGACAGACAGACAGACCAGGAGGTGAGAGCAGGCAGAGCCACACAACTTGGTTAGTCTCAGCTGGCATGCGAGGAGGAGAGAGAAGCGGGGACGGAGGACGGCGGGCCTCCCTCGGCGCAGACAGCCATGCGCTCGCACGGCTCTGGCTCCAAAGCACCTGCTGGCTCTCGGTGACACCATGTGGCGGGGCCTGGGGCTCGAAGCTGCGGGCGCGGTCGAGCCACAGCCTGGGACCCTCCGCGGTCACGGCCCGGAGGCCAAGCCTGTGCTGCCCTTTGTCCCCCCACGGGGCCCCTACTCCGCCTTCTCTCTCGGTGCTGCTTCACCCCGTGAACTTCTTTCTTTAAGGAAAGAGCGGCCTGAGTGTAGGTGTTTTTGGAGTGAAGTGCGGCTGCCAGACCCCGGAGGGACCCGTCCGTGGACGTCCTGACCTGCTCCAGGGCCCGGCTGTGCCTGACCCGCATGTGGCTGTTGGCACAGCAGAGGCCAGGCGCCTCAGCTCACACTCACGCCGGGCTGACGCCCACGCTGGGGGTCAGCCACGTCCTGGCCTCGCGCTGCGGGACCCACTGGGCCACGTAAGCGGCCTGCTCGCTGCCTGACCCCACGGCCCCGCTCCTGGGCGCAGGGGGACTGGCCTGTGGAGGGCGTCATGGGGGCAGACAGAGCCTTGGGCCGCAGTGGCCACAGGAGGGCTGCCAGGACCGCAGGAGCGTCTGCCACCCCCAGAGAGGAGGACGGAGAGGGAGGGGGAGGGCGAGAACAAGGAAGTGAAGGAGGCACGAGGGGACAGAGAAAAGGAAACACACAGACAACACACAGAATCTCTGCCCCACGAGGGGACGGCCAGCGTGGGAAACGGGCAGGCACCGAGCAGCCCCGAATCGCCGCCGAAGGACTGGGCCCAGCAGCCGCCCCCGGCCGCGGGGAGGACAGCGCAGGCCCGGGGCTGCACACGGACACACCCAGCGGACGGAGGGACCACATCAGAGCCAACAGAGCTCCGCCTCCAGGGCTGGCGTGGGCCCACGGCCCCCCTCCCTGAGCGCCCGGCCTCGCCTGCACGCAGGTCGGGTGGGTCTGGAGGCTCAGCAGGAGGCGGGAGGCGCCTGTGGAACATTCCAGAAGGAATGCACTGGACAGGCTGGGAACGGGTGTTTCCAGAGGAAACAGAGTAAATCCAGGAGCGGATGCTGCAGGCCCTCGGGCAGAGACCCGGGAAGGGCTAGTGCTGCTCAGAGACCGCCGCTGAGGGGACCGGCCAGGGCGGGCGCAGCCCAGGCACAGCAGCCGTGCAGCCCCCGCCCGCACCTTCCAGGACCGGGAATCGGGGCCACGGCGTGACCAGAGCCCCTCGCACCTCCCGCTCCGCCCACTTGGCTTCTACACGATTCGCCCGTCAGAACAGGCGCCGCCGAGGGTCCCTGGAGGTGCCTGCACCTGCTCCGGGCGACGCCCGGGCCCAGGGCCTGCGTGGCCGAGTGCGGGGGGCACAGCCCCTGGCCCGCAGCTGGGCGGGCCCCAGACCGGCCGGGACGGACGCTGGCCACGGCTCACGGCTCGCAGACCCCAGGGACCCATCACCCCATCTTCCTGCGGCCCAGACCCTGCCAGGCCCCGATTCAACGTGCGCCAGCGACGGCAGGTGCCAGCGGACGGACGGGGGCGCCAGCAGACGGGGGCGCCAGCGGACGGGGCACCGCTCCCACCAGGGCGCAGGCGAGCTCTCACCGAGTGAGGCCCCGCGGCGGCGGCAGGAAGCGGAGCCGTGCTAAGCGGCGGCGGGCGCTGACGCCATGCACGCAGGCGGCTCCCCGCCTCCCGGCCCAGCGGCCCGGCCCAGCGCGGAGGGTGGGCAGTGAGTGGTGTGGCTGTGGCCTCAGCTGCTGCCCAGGCAGCCCCGACGCCGTGAGTGCCTCGGGGACCACGGCCCGCCCGGTGCAGCGCGGGCTGTGGCGGGAGGGCGGCGCCACCTACCTGAGGCCCGGGCAGCTGCCGCCTGTCCACCCAGCCCCTGAGGAAACCACAGGTCAGCCCTCGCCGGCCCCAGCGTCCCGCAGCCGAGGCAGCGCTGTCCCCCGAGGGGCGGGGCCAGGCTCAGCCTGGGGGGCCCAGGAGCCCCTCCCATACCTTCATCTCCTCCTCCATCTCGGACATCTTCCGCTCCAGGGCCCGCCGCTCCTGTGAACAGACGACAAACACGTGGACTCAGAGGGATCCGTGCTGCCTCCGCCGACAGTGACCGACAGGGCGGAGGCTCAGGCTAACTGCCCAGGAGGCTGCTGCCCTGCGGCCCCGGCACAGTCTCTGCAGCCCCCGCCCCTCAGCTCCCGCCCCACAGCTGGGGCACAGGTACCCCGGGGCCGCTGAGCCGCCTGGGGTTCACACGACACCAGGAGAAAGAACCTCTCAAATAGGCCCGACTCCCTGCAGGCCGCCCCCGCCCCCCTTCCTCAGGAGCTGGTCACCAGGGGTCAGAAGATTCCAGGGCAATGGGGCCTCGGGATTAGATGAGACACCGCCAAGGGAATAAATGCGTCACAAAAGCCAGCTGCTTTCCAACGGAAGGGGAAGGAGCATGCGCCCCGGGGTCAGGCAGCGCTGGGGTCACCGACGCACCAGAGTCGTCCCGATCCAAGAACCGACAATTCCAGAAAAACACTCTGAATGCGGCCAGGAGGCCAGCGACTGAACCAGAAACACCCCCGAGTGAGGCTCCGGGCTCACGTCTCATCACAAGCCTCTGCCGGAGGGTCCTGCTGGGCTCCCTTCTGCCCCAGGGGGTGGGAGGGCAGGGCTTGGGCCCAGTGTGTGTGGTGCAGTGTGCACGTGTGTTGTACTATGTGCACATGCATGCAGCATGCATGTGGTGTGCTGTGTGTGTGCATGCATGCAGTGTACACGTGTGGTGTGCTGTGTGTGCGCTTGTATGAGCAGGTCTGCCTGTGAGCAGGACACTGACGCTCCCAGGACCTGCCCCACACAGGACTGAGGAGCCGGGAGGGGCAGGCCCGAGGGACTGTCCGTCTGTGGAGAGGACTGACCGTCTGATGAAGCCCAAGGACGACACTGAGCCGCTGCCGTCCACGTCAGACAGAAGGAATTTATGACCGAGCTGGGAGTGGAATGCGGGCCCCCCCGCCCCCCGCCTGAGACGCGCTTTTTCCGTTGGCACACACGACAGGAGGCGGGTCGGGAAGGAGGGGACAGAGCAGCTGCCTACCCGCTTCTCCACCTCCAGCAGCGAGGACCTGTCGGGCGTCTTCTCCTGTTTCTGCTGGAAAAGGGGAGGGAGTGTCACGGAGCCGTCCCGGCGGGCCGTCGGCGCAGCTCCCCCCTGGACGCGGAGGCCACAGCGGCTCCGGGCCCGGCATGCCCTGTGGTCTGCAGCCACAGTTCAGACAGGGCCCTCCCAGCTCTCCAGCCCTCGTGTCCCCCCCGAGGCCCCCCAGAGTGAGCATGGGGGCCCCGTCCTCTGCAAGCGGGCACTGGTGAGCGGGGCCTGGGCCGCCCCACCGCGCTGTGCTTCTCCCGGGGGCGGGGCCTCCCCGGGCCTCGGAGGCTCCCGCCGGCTCCCCAGCTCGGAGCAGGCCCGGCCCCTTCTTCCATGCACGGACCTGCCAGGGAAGCTGGCTTCGTGTGAATGAAAGATGAGAACTTCTCGTTAGGTCACAGCGAGAGCAGAGCCCAGGCAGGTCGTGGCTGCCCACGGAGGGGCTGGGGGGGAGAGCGGCCTGGCACAGGGGCTGCCCAGAGCTCCTCACTCAGCAGGCACGTGACCCAGACACCCTGAGGCTCTGCCCACAGAGATTCCTTTTCTTAAAAAACTAAGGAACAGCCAGAAGTAACAGCACAGCTGAGAACGTGCTCCGGTCCTGGGCTCTCCCCTGTTCCTTCTTTAAAAAAGTTTTTTTCTTTTTTTTTTTTAAATATCAGAGAGGAAGGGAGAGGGAGAGAAAGACAGAAACATCAATGATGAGAGAGAACCATGGATTGGCTGCCTCCTGCACACCCCAACACTGGGGATCGAGCCCACAACCTGGACCTGTGCCCTGACAGGGAATGGAACCAGGACCTCTGATTCATCGGTCAATGCTCAACCCCTGAGCCATGCCGGCTGGTGTGTCCCCTGTCCTGGAGGTCACGCCGCATCCTGAAGGTCATGCAGTCCCCTCCCGAAGCCGTCCCGTCCCCTCAGCTGCATCCCTGGCTGAGAAGCCAGGTCTGTGAGGCCCACCCTCACTAGGAGGTCACGTCCACCGAGCACTGGGTCCTGTTCTGTTTCAGACCTTGGCGCCCTGAGAGCTCCGTGGCCTTCTACGCACCGACCCCACGGATCCCTGAGGCATGTCTCCATGAGGATGGGAGGCCCGCCCCCTCCTGCCAAACACTCCACTCCGGCCAACCAGCAGCGACATGCTTTGCAGCACCGCGATTTCTCCTGATTGCAATAACGCATTCTTGGCAAAACTACGGCCGTTCCGACACACCCAGCACGCCGTGGCTGGAAAGGCGGGTTTTATCCCAGCGCCCGCGCCCGTATGGTCAGCAGCGGCAGGGATGTGGACCCTGAAGGTCGGCCTGGGCGGGGCAGGAGGGCAAGGCCGTCCTCCTGCGAGGAGCTGGGCGAGGTCGGGCCACCCAGTTTGCCGGCTGCTGAGATGGGAAGCAGCCTCGGACACCGGCTCTGCTGGGCGTGTGGACGGGCAGGGACGGGGCTCAGACCCCACCCCACGGCCTCCCTTTTCCTCTAGGCCGAGACCCACTTTTCTTGTCTCCCCCCCACACCTCCAAAGTCACTTAGGAACCCCAGCGGGGGAACCAGGCCGCAGGCAGAAGCTCTGCAGGAGCTGGACCCCAGTCCACCACCGCCTCGTCCTGAGCAGCTGGCCTCAGGCCTCTGTGCCCTGTGCTGGCGTGGGACAGGCTCCCGGTCCCTCCTGGGAGGACCTGGGGGACGAGGCAGGACAGGCTGGGATGACGGTGCCCATTTGGACACCAGGAGTTGCTCCCAGAACTAGCGACCACCCCTCCTCAGCCAGATGCCGACTGGCCTGCGATCAGTGAGTCTCGGAGGCTGTGACCCCGACAGAGGGCCCCCCATCCCCACTGCAGCCCTGCTCCCCTGGCCTCGCTCAGCCTCACCCGCCCCTCACCTGGGCCACCTTCTCCAGCCTGGACTTGACATCTGCCAGCTCCAGCTGGGCCTCCTGCAGCTTGGTCTTCAGCTTCTGGTTCTCAGTCAGGGCGCCCTCGTAGAGCTGGGAAGGGAGCAGCCTCAGTCACCTTTGGGGGGGGCGTCACCCAGCAAGAACCACCCCCCACGGGAGGGGTTGTCTAGGGCAGCGTTTTTCAACCGCTGTTCCGCGGCACACTAGTGTGCCGCGAGATGTTGCCTGGTGTGCCGTAGGTGCAGACAAGACAAGAATTTTATAATTTCTCACTATTTTGTTTACTTAATATTTCATAATAATTATAAAATACTTTCTTTGTGTTTATTTGATTCCTATTCAAGAGAATTACTTTATATATAGTCAATATAGGCACAGAGTTAAATTTTTTAACATTTTCTAATGGTGGTGTGCCTCGTGATTTTTTTCATGAAACAAGTGTGCCTTTGCCCAAAAAAGATTGAAAAACACTGGTCTAGGGAACAGCTTGTCCGGTTTACTGGTCGGCACCCCCACCCCCCACCGCCCCCGTCACAAAGCCCCTGGCGCTGAGCACAGTGATGGGCTCGACCTCAACACAGTTCCCCCGAGCTGGAGGCCGCTGCCTGCCCTGGGCTCCATCAGACGGGGTGCATTTCCCACCGGAACCCCCAAACCGGACCCCGAGCAGGGCGCTACCTTCTTGTAGTCCCTGCTGCTGTCCTCGTCCGCGAGGCTGGCCAGGCTGGCCAGGCGGGCCTCCCGCGCCTCCCGGCGTGCTCTCGCCGAGGTCCGGTCCCCATAGGAGTCGCTGGCCGTGGGGTTGCTGCCTCCGGACTCCAACCTGTGGGACGCACTGACGTCAGGGGCTCTGAGGACGTCAGGGGGCCCGAGGACACGGGGGCTCGGAGGACGGGAGGTGCCGTGGGGCTGGAGCCTCTTCTGAGAAGCGCTTGGGCGCCAGCCGACACATGCGGACGCCCCTTCCCTGACCCCACCCCCAGCGGCTGGGACCTCAGGCCAAGCCAGCTCAGAGGAGGAGGAGGAGGAGGTAGGGGAGGGAGAGAAGGGGGAGGAGGGGGAGGGGGAGGAGGTGGAAGAAGGAGAGGAGGGGGAGGAGGAGGGTAAGGGGGGGAGGGGGCCGTCACTGGCCAAGAATGGAGCTTACTTAAAAATTGGTGGTTTAGACCCAAATGCTAACTTAAATCTTAGAGACTTTCAAATTAATTTAGGGTTCTCTTAAGAGTGTGCTTTTAAAAGCAAACGTTTCTTGGACCTCAACAGCCCTGGGAAAATGATTCCAGCGACCTGCCAGGGAATCAGAAACACATGGAGCTCGCGCTGCAGGCCTAGGGAGGAGGAGGAGGCGGTGGTGGGGGCAGTGCGCTCAGGCCCTGCAGGCCTCGGGAGGGGAGGAGGAGTGGTCAGGCGCACAGTAGGTCTGTGGGGTCCAGACAGCTCTCCCCCCTCCCCCCCCCCAGGCTCTGTACTCCACACCAGACTGCTGCCTGCTCAGGGTGTGAGTGCTGTGGGCTGTGGAAAGGGAGGGATGTGAGGGACACGCTAACGAGGAAGCAGTGTCAGGCATGCACTCACACACGAGAGCTAAGCATGCGGCAAGACGGTCCTTCTTACCTAGAAAGCCTCTCGTGCTGGAGGAAGGAAGAGAAAAAACAAGCAGAGATTAGAACCAGCGCCGCCCGCGAGGACGCATCTCCCCCGCTCAGACCAGGCCTCCCGGAGGTCGCACTGCGCGGTGGCGGAGGGGTGCCCCGGGAGCAGGGGTCCTGGCAGCAGCCCCCCCTGTGCGCCAGGACTCCGCCCTGGAGACGGGAACGCACCTTCCAAAACGGGGAGCGGCCAAATGGGAACCTCAGGCAGAGCCACTACCCACTGCCTGCAGGTCCCCGGCCCCGCAAACAGCAGGCTCCGGAGGGGCCTGTCCTGCCCCCCGTCCCCCTGTCTGTCCCCCTGTCCGTCTCCCGGCCTGCAGTGAGGGCCAGGAGGGATAGTTCCCGTCCCGGTCGGACGGCAGACAACGCTCTGGGGCCTCAGAAGAGAGGACTCGGGTGCGAACGAGGCGTGGACACGGGGTCAGGCAGCCCAGAGATGACAGGGTCTTCGCGTCACGTCTAATTTTAGCCATCGATGACCTTCACCCTCTATCGCCACTTTTTTAAGAACTCGGGAAAATGAAAGCGCGCCGATCTGCATGCATCCACTCACTTCCTATCGGAGTGTTAACAAAATCCCCGGACAGAGAGGAAGGGAGGGGGACAAGGGCCAACAACCCAGAGAGGAAGGACCGCTGAACCCCGGAGTCCCTCACTGTCCACTCCCCCCGCCTGTCCAGAGGATGGAGCGGCCGCCCTCCATGGAAACCTCTCTCACTGCCATCAGGACCCGCAGGCACTTCTGCAGAATGGACAGACGGAGTCCTTCTATTTCCCAGACAGTCTTTAAAAGGCCCACCCTGCTAGGCAGCCCGAGAGGCAGCAGGGACTGACCACGAGGACACGTCCGTGTGTGTGTGCGAGCGCGTGTGTGTGTGTTTATCGTGTGTGTATGTATGATTGTGTGTGTATGCATGTGTCTATGCGTGTATGTGTGTATGATTGTGTGTGTATGTGTGTGTGCATGCGTGTATGTGTGTGTATGTGCGCGCGCGTGTGTGGCGGGGGAGGGGGTAAGGGGGGGAGGCGAGGGCTCGGCAGGGAGCACCTGTGCAAAGGGCCTTGGCGCCGCACGCCTGGCGCCGAGCATCCTGGGCCCTGCGGCTGGAGCCCGGGAACCTGCTGACTCACTCCCTGCCGGCCGGAGAGTCGGTTACTGCGTTATCAATGCCAAGGAGGGCGCTTTTTCTCTGACCCGAAGCCTTCTGTGGAGCAATCTCCTCTGAGAACCGCTTCATCACAAAGGGCTGCCAGTCTCGCTCTGTGGTGAGATCCCCCTTCCCACGTTGGGGGGACTAAGTCAGCGCCAGGAAGAGTTACGCTGTGACACGCCGGAGCTCACACAGCAGGTGCCAAGGGCCTCCGAGCTTTCGGAGCGCCGGCTTCAGAGAGACACTCGCGCGTGTTCTAAAGCCACGGCTGGCGGTTTCCCGGGACCCACCACGCGGCCGCCGCCTCGGGGAGGCTGAGGTCTGCTCCGCGCTCGACCGGCTCGGCCCGTGGGGATGGCCCAGACCCAGCGCGGCTCCTCCTCCCCTGGAAACTCCCGACGGCCCCCGGGCAGAGCACGGCCCCCGTCAGCCCCGGCCGTCCTGGGACAGCGCCAGGCTGGGCTGGCCTGGAAACCCCACAGAAGCTTCCAGCTTGAACGTTACCAGGAAGGCCCATGATCAACCCCCACACACAAACATATAACATAAAACTGTGGCTCTGGAGAGCTGGCCGGAGGGACAGCGAGGAGGCCGGTCACGTGGCCCTGCCACGGCCTGGAGCTGGGCTGCCCAGTGGTGGGAGCACCTGCTGCCACCTCCCTGCAGGCAGGCAGGCCGGGCACCCCAGCGCGAGGCCGGGACGGGCTGAGCTTTCCCGGGGCCTCGGAGAACCCGCCTCCCTGGCTCTCAGCTCCGTGACCGCGGAGGAGGGGGCTTCGTATTCCAGGGCGACGGCAGCCTGGCCCACGGTCACGGCTCGGGGTGAGGTCAGTGAGGCCATTTCAGAGATTCCCACGTCACAGCTGCCTCCAGGGAAGAGCGGCTTTGTTGGTCCGTGGCTCCCTCAGGGACCAGCCGTGTCCCCGCGGCTGCCACTGGGGCCCGGTGCCGGAGGGTGGGCGATGCAGGCTACCTCGCCGAGAGGTGAGCTCCCGCGTCCAATGTTTCCCACGGAGCCACAGGACCGCCACCATCACCGTCCTGTCGGGATGCGGTGCCCACGCTCAGTTCGTGATGTCCTGGAGGGCCTCACGGCAGTCATGGCCACCCCGACTTTCAGAGAAGGTAAACAGACACCCTGGCCGGTGAGGACACCACTTGGGCACAGAGGTGTGTGCCCCAGGGAGGGCCCGGGTGGCAGCGTCTCCGGCAGGGCGGCATGCAGGAGCCCAGCGGCCGTGGGAGTGTTGAGGGAGGAGGTGAGTTACCGCTGGTTCTGAGTTACAGCGATGCCCTGGGTAGCAGCTCAGCCCAGCTGCTTCCTGGTGTCTAAGGCGAGGTGTGCAGCCATTCCTGCTCAGCCGGGAGCCGGGAGCCGGGAGCCGGATCCAGAGCGTAGGTCGGAGGTCGATCGGGGAGGCAGAAGCAGGGACACTCCCCTTCACAGCAGGAAAGCACCAGGACTTCCATCCCTGGCTCCCAGGCAGAGCTGCTCCAGGAATGCAGGCCCCCAGGCCACGCCCCTTTAGCCCCCAAGTCTCTGGATCACAGCCACCCCTCACGGTGGCGGCAGTGAGAGCTTCTGTATCCTGACTCTGAGCTCAGACCCTCTGGCACCTTCCCTGAAGCCAGTGCTTCTGCGGACCTCTCGCTCTTCCTGGACCTTCAGCTCGGAGTCGCTGTCCGTACAAAGGTGGGGCTCCCACAGCTCCCCAAGCTCTCCCGTCTCTGGCCCTGCCTGTCCCTCAGCCTCAGACACAGAACGCGGTGTGCCTGTCGGGCTGCACAGACCTGAAGAGAGGACACCGAGGCCGAGCCCCGCCTCCCAGGGAAGCAGAGTGAGGCCGGGCACAGGTGGGTGTCTCAGCCACGTTTCTGCTGCAGACTGATCGGAACCCTCGGCAGCACCCGGGGGTGGGGCAGGACGGGCTGCAGTGGGATCTGACACAAAAGCACGGGGTTTGCGAAGACGGGGGGACAAGGAACGAGAGTGAGGAATGGGCTCCGTTCTGAGACCTCGAGTGGCAGCCGCTGGGGAGCCTTCGAGGGCTCCTCCGAATGACAGCCGGGCCCCCGGAGGAGCCGCCACGGGGGGCACACAGGCCCCCTGGCTCCCCACGGAGGAGCGTACGATAAATAGCTTCATAACGGACTGTCTGTGTCTGAGTCAACAGCCCCCGCTGATGCCCTAGAAACACACTCCCCACGGCTGCACCCGGTGCCGACACCGACACCGACACACACACACGGGCCAGAGCCACGGACCGCCATGCAGACGCAGGGCCGCGGCGCTCCTGCAGTTTCCCCACTCGGCCCCAAATAAGGAGCTGCCCCTGCACAGCAGACTTGTTCCCTAACAAGGAGCGGCCGCCGCACTGCCCAGCACGCCCCCAGGCTGCTCCCCGACAGCCCCCAGGACACCTGCGCAGAACGCGGCACGCCTGGATGGCAGCACCCCGCCGCAGCAGGCACGGCCTCCGGGCTTTCCCGGCGCGTTCCCCGCGGGGACAGGAAGGCGGCTGGTGCCACAACGCCTGGCTCACGCTGTCCCTGTGTCTAAGTCCACACACAGCCACAGGCTCTCACAGGCTCTCACAGTTGCTCATACACACACACACACACACACACACACACACACACAGCCACAGGGTCTCAGTCACACACACACACACACACAGCCACACACACAGCCACAGGCTCTCACAGCTGCGCGCGCGCACACACACACACACACACACAGCCACGGGGTTTCAGTCACACACACACACACACACACACACAGCCACAGGGTCTCAGTCACACACACACACAGCCACACACACAGCCACAGGCTCTCACAGCTGCGCGCGCGCACACACACACACACACACAGCCACGGGGTTTCAGTCACACACACACACACACACACACACACAGCCACAGGGTCTCAGTCACACACACACACAGCCACACACACAGCCACAGGGTCTCAGTCACACACACACACACACACAGTCACACACACACAACCACAGGGTCTCAGTCACACATACACACACAGCCACAGGGTCTCAGTCACACACACACACACATACACACACACACATAGTCACACAAACAGCCACAGGTTCTGTCTCTCTCTCTCTCTCTCTCTCTCTCTCTCTCTCTCTCTCTCACACACACACACACACACAGCCACAGGGTTTCAGTCACACACACACACACACACACAGCCACAGGGTCTCAGTCACACACACACACAGCCACACACACAGCCACAGGGTTTCAGTCACACACACACACACACACACACAGCCACAGGGTCTCAGTCACACACACACACAGCCACACACACAGCCACAGGGTTTCAGTCACACACACACACACACACACACACAGCCACAGGGTCTCAGTCACACACACACACACAGCCACACACACAGCCACAGGGTCTCAGTCACACACACACACAGCCACACACACAGCCACACACACAGCCACAGGGTCTCAGTCACACACACACACACACATACACACACACACATAGTCACACAAACAGCCACAGGTTCTGTCTCTCTCTCTCTCTTTCTCTCTCTCACACACACACACACACACACAGTCACACACAGGCTCTCACAGTCTCAAATACACACACACAGAGGCTCTCACAGTCTCTCACAGTCACACACACAGTCACAGGCTCTCATAGCTGTGCACACACACTCCACACTCACACACACACTCACACATGGTGAAAGCTGCATGCAATTAAAGGTTATTGTCCACAGTTGCATGGCCATTTGGGAGCATTTTCTTTTAAACACAGTGTTGACCCATAAAACACAGGAAAGGGAACAACTAAATATAGCCCGGAGCATGAGAAAGGCCCGAGAGCAGGCAGGACGGAACGCCCTCGGCCCTGCAGCTGACACTGAGGTGAGGGCTCAGGTGCAGGAGCCGCACGTGGGACCGGCTGTCCCGGGGCCACGGCACGTGGGGCCGGCGCTGGCCCAGCAGCCACGGCGCCCGAGGCGCTCTCCTCCTGCCCGCCCTCATGCCCTGACACGCCTGTGCCCGGCCACCTCCCGCCGCACACGCACTCTCCCTGCACCCAGCGCGTCCGAGGGAAAGCCGCTTACTCGCAGGGTCTTGGCGGTCGGGGAGGGAGTGGCGGGGGGCGAGTCCGACGTGGACTTCCTGCTCCGCGGGAACTCCTTGCTCCGGGTGTACAGCGAGGACATGGCTGCGGGAGCGGCAGAGCTGGGCGAGGACGCGGCCACCCTGGAGTCCACTACAGCTCCGGGCCGGCCGCCGAGCAGCGTGAGGCGTGTCCCTCCCCGGCGTCCAGCCGGGCCCCCTGGACGGCCGTCCCGCCGGGGGTGCTGGGCGCCTCGCTGCGTTGCCTGGACCGAGTCCCGGGTTCTCCAAAAGCTCACTCCCCGAGGCCCCCGCCCCGCTGACAGGAGATACCGTCCCGAGGCAGCCCGCTCACCGCCGGCGGGAAGGACAGCCCTCTGCGAGCACGCGCCTCCCAGCCGGCTCCACGCGGGAGCCAAAGGCTGTGACCGCTCAGGCCAGCAAGCCGGGAGTTTGAGAAGCAGCAGTCGGAGGAGCTGGGCTCCGTCCTCCAACATATAAACACCCCGCCACATCCCTCCTTCTCGCTGACGTTCCAGAGCCGATTCGCTCAGCCAGGAATGCTGGAGCCGGGCCAAGGGCAAGGCTCCGCTCCCAGCCCACGCGGCCGCCGCCACTTGGGGGAGCCGTCCCAGCTTCTAGGAACGGGCTCGGGGGCACACAGGGCCCGCCCACAGCAGCTCTCTCCCCAGGACGAGGGGCCAGAGGCCCGCGCAGCCCCGAGGCCTCCGTGTCTGTCCTACAATGTGTCCCTGGCTGCCCAAGACGCCCAGCACACTGAAACCGGCCCGGCCCAGGCAGCTGCCTGAGACAGCCCGAGTCTCCGGAACTCCGGGCCGGGGGGTCAGTGGGCACGGCAAGGGCCAGGCCGGGGCCACACGCAGCAGGGGTGGGCGGCAGGACCGCAGGGCAGTCCCCACAGCGAAAAGCCGGTTAAAAGGAAAGGAATGTATCTGCGCGGTCTCGAGGGTGGACTCTGACCGGGAGCTCTCCACACCCTGCCGGCCCCCCACGCCCACTGCTGGCCCCGCTTTCTCCCCTGTGGCCACCCCGCACAGTCCACCTCCCGGGCCCCTCCCCCTTTCCCGCAAACTTAAATACTGCAGCAGAAGAGGTGTGCTCAGGAGAGAGGCCTCATGTCCAGGGCGTGCCTGCGCTCTGTGTCTGGTGGAACCCCTCCCCGCAACAGGCCCAGGACTGGACTCCGTGTGGGCACCATAAGCTTGCTCTCAGAATAAAGTTTTATTGGAACACAGTCGCTCCACATCTCTTCAAAGCTTGAGGCTCTGGGCTAACACTTCTGTGTACCTGCCTCCAGCCCTGAGCCCCCGCCGTCGCAGAAGGAACGGCTGTGACTCGGGCCGAGCTCAGACGGCGGGAAGGAGCTCAGACGAGACGCAGTGTTTCACTGGAAGACCCGAGGCCGCCAGGGCGCGGCTCCCAGGCCGCCTGGAGCAGAGGGTGGACACACCGCCGTGAGGGAGAGAAGCGGAACTGGGCAGTTTTCTCTCGTTCACGGTGGTTCAGTGCACAGAACCTCCCTCTGCCAGAAGACGCGAATTAACACGTGAAATCGTCTGGTTTTGGACTCAGGTAACTGCACGGCGACCGTCACACGGGACACACAGGACACACAGCCCTACAACCTCGGAGAGAGCCACCGCCCTGCGCTCGGAACCCCGTCTCCACGACAACAGCGAGCTCCTCAGGTCCCCGCACGGAGACGGCACCCGAGGCGGCATCGGAGGAGGCGGGAGACAGGGTGGGGGTGACGGCCGTCCTGGTGGCTGATACCCTTCCTCACCCCTGCATGAGGGGTCCAAGGCCGAACGGAGAACAGGACAGGGCTTGCTCCTGAGAGTCCTGGCTGGGGAACACTCGGGGCCGAGGACAGGGGTCCAAAGCTACAGCCTCTCCAGGGAACAGGCTAACCCTGACGACCGGGTCTCCTTGGCAACAGCACGACCTAAAATTAATCAGATCCTTAAAAGGAAGATGCCAAGAGGACGGGTTCTGAGACGCCCAGGGCAGCCTTGGGGGGGAGGGGAGGCACATGTGACCTTGGCAGGGGTGGGAGTGGGGGGCGGTGCACAGGGGTCACCCTGGGGGGACGGAGCAGCTTGGTGGAAAGCTGCCCCACACTCGGCTGTGCGGCTGCCCCCTCTCCACGGCCGGCCCGGACCGATGTGCCGCCATTGCTGAAGGAGGGCGTCCCCACAGCACAGGATCCCAGCCCCCCTCAGACTTCTCAGAGCCCCGCCTGGGCAAGCTGGCCACCGCCCCCCCGAGGCCAAGGGGCCGAAGAGGCCGGGAGGAGCAGCGAGGCCGCCTCGCTCCCTGCGGAGGGGAGGCTGAGACCGGCCGCGCTGCCCGAGCACCGGGTCTCAGACCGCACGGTCCGCGCTCCGTGTCTTCAGGCTCAGCCGCGTCTCCCCGCAGCCGCCCGGCCTCCCTCGCGGGGCATACCTTACCATATTAGGCAGTTGGGCCGAGCGGAGGCTCAGCCGGGATTCTACCTAAAAGGACAAGGGCTGGGAGGGGACGGAGGTCACGGGCACCACAGGGAGGGGGCTCCGGGGTGAAGGAACAAGACGGGAAGCACAGCTTGGGCTGGGGGACGGGGGCCAGCGAAGGCTAGAAGCAGATTGGGAAAGCCAGCGCCGCAGGGAGGGGGACTGGAGCTGGGGGGCGCGGGGGACACAGGGCGGGGAACTTAGGGAGCCCACAAGCGGGCTCCCCAGGCTCCGAGCCAGTGGGAGCGCCGGCCCCACTCCTGCCCCTCCCATCGTCCCACCCCTCCCGCTCCTGCAGCCCCTGTCCATCCAGCTCTCGGACCTCACCTGGGACCTCAGACACGGCACTTCGCAGAGCTGGGTGCCTCTCTGACTCCCAAGTCCCTGTTCTCTGCAGAAGAACTAGGAATGACGTCAGACCCCCGATTCTACTGTCAGCAAGAGCCTCCCTCTCATCCAGACTAGGGACCTAGACTCAGAGGATGGCTCAATGAGCCCCCAGCACGCCAATGTTTAAATGTGCCGTCACCTCCATGCACGCTCCAGGGCTGGCCTGGCGGCACCTGGGCACGCGAGGGAACGGAGGCTGGGAGCTGAGCGGTGCGCTGGCTGCAGCTTGGCACATGCGCTCTCGCCCTAACAGGTGCCCGGACACTGAACAGACTGAAGGCCCATGACAGCCCACAGGAGCACGGCTGGATAGGAGCTCGGGGGCTTAGTCCCGGGTCTGACACGAGCAGCAGGAATTTAGGGTCCCTGAGGCCGCCCCACCCTCCCCAAGCTCAGCCCAAATCTGCTCCCCAAGTCTCCCCGTCTGCTCACTCTGCTCAGCCACGTGGGCCCACCTCTCCTCAGGGCGTCGAGCACTCCTGCCCGTCTCTGTCAGCGCCGTCCCAACGACAACACTGCACCCCTAGACCCCTAAACCAGAAGGGCCAACCACGCTCCCTGCAGGTCTGCGCTCACCAGGCCTGTCCGACCCCTGCTGGTGCCGCCCTGACCCGGGAAACACACTGTCTCACCGCCCCCACACGGGCGCACGCACGCACGCACACACCAGCGCCAGAGCAGCCCGCTCGGAGCGGAGGTGCCGTCGAAGGCACCTGTGTAACTGCTGATGGAGCGCCGGGGGAGAGGCTGTGAGCCAGCCGGTCCGCCTCACCAGCCCCGCGGCTAGAGCAGCCAGTCCCTGAGCCCTCACCTGTCGGCCGCAGCTTCCTTCGCTGTCATAAGAGCTCCCAGCCCAATCACCTCTGAACCCCCAAAGCCGAGGCGAGTGACCCCACCAGTCTGAACTGGCTTCGCCGTCCCTTTACCACGGGGCCGTCCGTGGGGCGCCATCATCCCTGTCGGCCCCAGTGCCTCCGGGCGATGGGGCCAGTCCCAGGACAGACGCTGCGAGGAGCAGAGGGGGACAGCCCCGCGCGGCCCACGGAGGGGGGGGCAGGCGGAGCACGCAGGGCGGGGTGCGCAGCACGGAGACAGGCGTGTTCTCACAGCCTTCCTCACGCTGGGATGGGGCTCCCTTCTCTCTCACGGAGCGAGCGAAGCCGTGGGCGCCTGCAGGTGCTGCCCCCCTGATGTGACAGCCACCAGCCGGCCGCCCAGACCCCGGGCTCAGTGGCTCGTGACGTGGCCAATCGGGACAGGCTTTGCCAACACCAGGCACGAGGCTGACTAAGCCGAGTCTCCACCGGCTAAGCATCCCGCCCGGTGCCCTAGAGCAGAGGCAGGCCTCAGCCAGAGCCCTCTCCACAGCCCGAGCTGATGACAGAGACGCGGTGCCGTCTCCGCTGCCACCTGCAGCCTCGGAGCGGCCCCTGCCCGCGGCCCCAGGACGCCGTCTCCACGGCCCGCCGGCTCTGCACGTGCTGCCCTCCTGCGTGAGGCGTGCGTGTGTGCAGGCTGGGGGCCCTCGCTGGCTGTCACTTACCCTCGCTTCCTTCCCCTCTTCAGAGCCATCAGCTTCCTCCTCCTGAAAAGGAAAGAAGGAAAAACAAGCGGGTCACAGACGCCGAGAGGAGGGTCAGCCGTCAGTGACCCGACACCCGCCTGGGGGTGCAGACCGCCGGGACCTCCTGCTGCTGGGAGGGACTCGGAGACGCAGAGCTCGGTCCCCTGCCGACAGGCAGCTGTCGGCCTGGCCGTGAGCGTCTCCATCGAGCACGGATCCACATGGCACTGTCCTCCCCACCCAGCGGCTCAGCTCACTTCACAGGAGCCACTGGGAACCAGGGTCTGAGTGACGGAGTGGAGCGGGGGTGGGAGGAAGGGGCGAGAGGTAGAGAGCTAAAGGGGTCTGCAGCCAGCGGCACAGGGCGCCCGCCTTTGTGCAATGGCAGGCTCCACCTGCTCTGTACTGTTTTCCTTCCTCAACCTGTGTTTATGGTCCTTCCTTTCTCCTCCAAAGAGCAGGCTGGGCGGGGATGGCCTACTTCCCATGTGCCCGAGCTCCTGCGCCATCCCTGCCAGGAGCTCCGGGAGGCACGGCCCAGGGCTAGCTCCCAGGGTGCACACAGTGGTTTTCACACATCACCCGTCGTGACCGAGGACCTACTACGCGCCTGGCGCCGCTCCGGCCCTGGGCCCTCAGGAACACCCTGAGGAGTCCCACGCGAGTTCCCTGGACACTCCCTGCCACCTGCCCCTCGGGGCCCGGGGGGCCTCCGGCCTCAGCACGGGGGGCCCAGTGCGGGACAGGTGCCGCAGACCGCCCACTTACGTCCTTCGTCCAGAAGCTGATGCCGGTGCCCCGCCGCCGCTCCCGGGGCCGCCGCCGCTCGCGGACGGACAGCCCGCCAGCGCCCGGGTCGTCCGCCCCTGCCTCTTCGCTCTCTGGGGGGAGAGGAGAGAGACGGGACTCAGTGCGGCCCGAGGACGCGCTCTGGAAACCCGGAGGCTGCCTTCCGGAGCTCCACGCACCGTCTCTGTCCATGTCCTTGGTCTCGGGGCCCTCGGCGTCGGGGCCGGCCGGTCCGCTCGTCCGCAGCAGGTGGGAGCTGGTGTAGAGGGTGGGTCTCGAGGTGCTGGGGGACACGGCGGTGGTGGGCTTCTCTGGCTGAGCTGCACCCCTCAGGCGACGGGACGCGGGCTGGGGGCCGGCCACAGGGAGACGTTAGGTCCAGCCCCCCACAGGGTGTGCACCGCGGGCTTGCTGCTGAGAGGGGCTTTCTACACCAAGAGGGTCACAGTAGCAGATGCTCAGGAGGCGGCTAAAGCTAGCTGATTAGCAGGAAAGGAGGAGGTGATGGCCTGGCAGAGAGCACAGGCAGCCCTGATGCTGGAGAAAACCCCCAGCTTTGGGATGAAATAGAGGGACAAGGGCCTCAGGATGAAGCTCTGAGAGGGTCACACAGCAAAACAGCATCTGCTTTCGGAGCAGCAGCTGAGCTTAGGAGGAGACCCCACCCACTGGCCCAGCACAGGCCTGCGGCCTCACGAGCTCACCTCTTCCTCCTGACCCCGGCCCCAGGGCTGGCGGCCTTCCCCGGTGTCCGTGGCGGGGCCTGTGGACCTCTCGCGCCTCTCGGCGTGGCCCTCCAGCCCTTCGGTGCCCGGCTTCTGGCCGGGCTGGTCCTGAGCCTGCCGCTCCGCCCGAGACCGGCTGAAGGTCCTTTCTGCCTCCTGCAGGTCTGTCAGAGTCACTCCCTGGGGAGAGAGGACAGGTCAGAGAGGGGCCAGCCTGACCAGGACCCCACATCCAGCTCCAAACGGGGCCTCAGCACAGGGCCGTCTCCAGCAGCACGGCTCAGAGTCACCCCTGAGTGTGCAGAGCTGGGCAGGCCCTCTGGCTCCCCGCCCTCTCCCCGAGGACAGCCGGGCCACGCTGCTCTCATGGCCAGGGAGCAGCGCTGGGTGGGTCAGGGACCGCCTGCGCCCCAGTCCCTCGTGGGGGACGCTCGGGCCGTCGCTGGACAGGACGGAGGCCGCACCCACCTGCGTGGACCGGCGGGTCTGCCGGGCCTGCCTGGACCGCGCTTTCCGCAGAGACTCGGCCTCCTCGTCGCGGACGGGAGTCAGGTAGGACCTGCGGGGGACGGCAGTGAGGAGACGGGGTCAGCGCCTCACGGGGTTCCACCTGGAGGGGCGACGGCGGGAGCCGGCAGAGCCGTGGGAAAACGGACAACCAAGCAGCGGAGTCCTTGGGACGAGCCCGCCGCTCACACAGGCCCGCTGGCCGGTGCGGGGCTCGCCCTCCGTCCCGGGAGATGCAGTAGCTCCACCGGGACGGCCACCGGGAGCGGCGGTGGCGGGCGAGAGGAGTCTCCTCGCCTACAGCTGTGAGCGCGTCAGACTCGTCTGTCCTCCTGAACCGCCGAGCGCTCACCAGCGAGGCGTCTGAAACGGGGGCTCTGTTTCCTGATCTTAAGCCTCAACAGCTCCACACGGCTTACGGCTCCCACACGGGACGGCACAGCCCGAGAACCCACTGAAACGGCCGAACCCCGGACCCAGCTCGCCTCCCCGAACCACATGGCGGCTGACGGGGCTCCTCCAGGATGAGCCGCCCTCCCGCCCTCCACGCCCCTCGGAGGCACGGTGGCGGCGGCTGCACTTTCACGGCGGCAGGAGGCTCCCCGAGACACACCAGCTGCCTCCCCTGGACCCCATCTCCCTCTGCCCTCGACCATGACAGCCCGAGACCACACTGTACCTCCTCGCGCAGGCCTGCATTGCGGCGGAAGCTCAAAGACGTGTGTGTGTGTGTGTGGGGGGGGAATAGCCAGAGAGGCGTGTGGCTGCAGGGAAGACGCAGCCTTAGCGCCCACTCCCTGGACACCCAATGCTGGCGGCTGCCACCCAGCCAGAGTCCGGGCCGCTCAGCGGGAAGCTGCCACAGAGCAGGAGGCGCAGGAGGCGCAGGAGGCGCAGGAGGAGCAGGAGGACGGAGGGGGCAGGAAGGCAGGTCCTGGGCTCAGCAGAGCCAGTGCCGTGACAGTTCCCAAACGCTGCATGAGATGCCGGTTCATCACTGCCGATCAATACTCCCGCCTGGCGGGGAGGGATGCGGCTCGGGGAGGAGTCCTGGACGCGGTGTCACCTGCCCTTGGGTGACCCTCAGGGCTGCCTGTCCCCGGGGGCCATGGGGGCCAAACCTGCCTCCCGGGCGGCGGATGGATCAGAAAGGAATGTCGCAGAGTCAGTATTTCAGGCTGTGCAGCTACTCTGCAGCTCCTACTCGATACAGAACCGCAGGGCGGGCCCCGTGGCCACAGAGCTGCCGCAGCTGGATCACGTGGCCCTTCGGAGAAGTCTCCAGACCCAGCTCCAGGCTCAGCAGCACCCGCCACAGCCCAGAGGACACGGTTCTCACAGACCGCGGGCGTCTGGCGTGTCTGT
This sequence comes from Pipistrellus hanaki, assembly GCF_964339955.1. Lineage (NCBI taxonomy): Eukaryota > Metazoa > Chordata > Mammalia > Chiroptera > Vespertilionidae > Pipistrellus > Pipistrellus hanaki. The sequence goes on from NC_140522.1 coordinate 241,630, forward strand.
GACCTGCCTAGAAAGTGCTGCCCCCGAATTCGTGTACAGCACGTCTGAACGTCTGCTGCAGCCAAACACTCCAGCCTCGAGGGCCACAGCCACTGCCACCAGCGGCTCGGTTTTCGTTATGTAGGTCACCGTACAGTTAGTTCAGGGGCAGCGATGGCAGACTCCGGCCCCAAATGGCCAGCGAGAGCTGATTAATTTCACCCCCACTGGCTGGACCAGCTGGATAGCCAACTGCCCAGCACTGATCACTGACCACAGCCAGGCCAGGCCAGACTCAGCTCCAGCGCTGGGTTGTGGTTGTTTTTTTTGTTTTGTTTTGTTTGTTTTTTAAAAACAAGAAAGTCCTGGAAATAACCTAAATCTCAAACAGTAAGGAGAATAGTTGAATAGAGATGGAAGATCCATTATAGACATTACAAGACAAAATGAAAGCAATAGATACACAAGTTGGGAAATACGGGTATCTTCAATATGTAAAGAACTTACAGCAATTTTAAAAAGAGTAAAAAACCGAACTGAAAAAAAAAAAAAAATCAGCAAAGCACCATCAGGAAACTCACAAAACAGGAAACCCCAAAAGCCTATAAAGTAAGAGAAAACGTTTATTTCCACCAATGGTCATGAAACGCAAACTAAGACAGGGACCACTCTGTCCTCCTTAGACTCTGTCCTGGATCAGGCCCCGCAGGAGGGGCGGGCGGGGGGGGGGGGGGCGGGGGCGGGCAGGCACTTGTGTGCTTCCTTGGACAACTTTTAACTCAGGCTGGACCTTGTGCAGCTAAAACTTTTAACTGTAAGATTATGTTAATGACAGGGCAATGACCAAACAGCATGAGATACACGAGACATACACTGTATCCTAGCGGGTGAGCCGCTGAGGCTGTGCACAGCCCTAAGGGAGGGTATACTGTATGGTGAGCCGCTGAGGCTGTGCACAGCCCTGAGGGAGAGACCGGGGTAAAGGCCGCTGTGAAGAGGGCACACGGAGGGGTAAGCAGTGCCCAGACCCGGGGGAGCTGGCGCTGAACACTCACCTCCTTCGCAATCAGGTGACAACCGACCTCTCCCCAGAGCAGCGCCAGGTCCCAGACAGCTGTCTCAGGGGCCCGGGGCAGCTGGGAGGGAGGGCCACCCATGAAACAGCTTATTCCCTGCCGTCCACGCCCCCACCCCAGGTGACTCCATTCCTGTAATTAAGACTGAGCGGTGGGCGAGCTCTAAGCCAAGGTTGCCTGGGGTGTAATTTACACACAGCCAGCTTGCCCTTTGTGGATGAGGAAACGAGGGAAGGAAAACAGTGCCCAGAAGTGGCTGCGGCCACCTGTTGGGGGAAGGGCTGTGAAGACGGGGAGGCTCGGGACCGACATGGAAGAAAAAAGCTGAAGGGACACAAACGAAGGACAGAGGAGGCTGGGGAAGAAGGGGTCACAAGGTCCGGGAGAAAGCCTGGCCACCAGGTGCTTACACCTCGCAGCTGACACAGGAAGAAGCGCCCAAGGCCGGTCCAGGAAGGGCCCCCCCAGGAGGGAGGGACCTCCGCTCTGCCCCAACACCGCACCTGTGCAGGAGCTCAAGGGCCCCAGACGCCCCTCTGCTGCCATCTGATGGACACAGCGGGCACTGCACAGGAGAGACCACTGTCCTCCACAACTTTTATTCAAGCCTGCCTTAAGAGCAGGGAGCTTCCCTGTGGATTAGTCACCCACCCAAGATCAGAGCAGCAGCAGCACCCGGGAGCCCTGGTGCAGTGGGGCAGGTGCAGGGGTCTCGTGTGCACAGGACCGTGCTCACAAAGGGGTGACAGCTCGGCGTGGCCAGAGGGGTCCCGTAACCACGCCTGGGCGTTCTCCCTGGGGCACAGCTGCAGACGGGAGACAGCATGGCCGGGGGGCTGGGACGACCCAGCAGGACCGTGAATTCTGCCTGGAAACATCCTCCTCACCCACCACCATCTCACACGCTCAGGAACGCTCACCTCCACTACCCGTACGGCAGTCCTGCGGTAAGCAGACAGCTGGCACCCAGACCCGGCGCCGGCCCCTCTCCGACAGCTCCCTGCCGCATGGGAGCCGCCTCCCTCCTCCTGCACCAGCGTCTCCGTCTCGCCCCGACTACCCAGCGACCTCCTGCCCCAAGCACCTTCCCTGACTTAGCTCACACATCATCCCGTAACATAAAGGACTGAACACAGCCGCCCGTGTCCTGCCATCGACGTGCGAGCCACACGGCCGACCCGTTTCCTCCTGCAGAGAAGCCCTGCGGCCCTGCTCCCCTTCCCTCCCCAGCCGCATCCCCCTCCCTCCCCCACACACATCTGCAACCAAACCGCTTCCCGAAGGACCACAGGAGGAACCAAGGACGGAGCAGAAACAGTACCTGGCTGTTGATGCTCCAAGTTCTCAGTTTCCCCCCGAGCACAGAGCCCCCACCGGGGCAGCAGCTCACCCAGAGCCGTCAGCGGACAGGGCCACCCTGGCTGTCCTTCCCCAGGAGGCACAGCCGGCTTCACGGGGCCGTCACAGCGACTGCCTGTGCTGCACGGACACCCGGCTGGGAGAGGGGGCTGAGCAAGGGCACAGGGCTCTGGTCCCTCCGGTGCCACCACACTCACACTCTGAAAACAGAAGCGCTTATCGGAAGGAGACTAACCGCAGACAGGGCCTGATAAGGACCCTGAGCAGCGGGGGTCAGGTGACTGCTGGCTCCCTGAGGTGCTGGGAGCGGGGACAGAGCCAGACATGGGGCCTGGCCCCCCTCTGGACCTGGGAGTCCTGTGCGGGGGCCACTTGTAAGCCCCCACGCCCGAATGCTGGCGGGGGGGGGGGGGACCTGAGTGGTGGATGCACTGTGTTGGGGAAGTGAAGGGAGTCCTGCCTCAGTGGCTGTGCTGAGCACCAGAAATCGGGGAAGAGAACAGACCTCGCCCCTCACTGTGGTGACCAGGCTGGCATCGCCCGGCCTTTCTCCTGGGCCCGGCACCAGAGTCACCACGGCTTCACCGAGATGCACTCACACGCCCGGGAGCACGCTCAGTGGCGATGCAATCGTCACACAATCATCGTAAACATGTTCTTCACCCGGAGGCACCGGCAGTCACTCCGCCGCCTGCCGAGACCGGCCCGCAGCACACGCCTCACAACGCCCTCATCACCTCGCTGACAGTTCTGTGTGGCCACGGCCGTGCCGGGAGGGCAACCCCAAGCCCCCCGGAGACGGAGACAGAGACGGAGCACCGGCCCACGCTGGGCGCGCGAGTGCGCAACCACTCCCCGCAGGAGCCGCCTGACCCTCTGCACCTCTCGGCCCCTGGTGACGAGGGAAACCGGGCAGAAAACACACCGACAGCTGCCGACCCCCACCCCGCCCCGCGCACCCTCCGCACAGGAAGGCTGGCTCCTGTCGGTGAGGCCTGGCGAGTCTCTCGGGCGAGAAAAGGCTCCTTTGCAGCAGTAACTGGAGGCTTGGAGGCCTCTCTGTGGAGCCCTTCAGGAGCTGACAACTGCCTGTCTGTAGCCTGGAGACAGAGATGAGTCAAACGCTTTTAAAAACCATGACTCAGCGTTTCACGGTGAACACGGCCAGCCTTCCCAGGAGGAGGCCGTGGCATTGCTGACGGCGTCACACCAGCGGGAGTAGGCATGCAGCTTAGAAGAGCCCACTCCGAGGTCGCTGGGTGGCGTGTGCGACTCCAGCCAGGCCTGGCCGTGTCCTACCCAGCAAAGCGGAGTCGCAAGGGGCTGTTCGGAACAAGAAAAGCCATTCACCTTCTTGTGCAGAAAAACCGGGAGCCGTTTCTATGAAGAAGGGAAAGGCACCATAAAGAGGGAGAGAGAAGACGCAGGGAGGGAGGGGGCTGGGGCGGGACAGGGCGCCTCAGAGCTGCGGCGGGAGAGGGTCAGAGGCCGGCACTCAGAGTCTAAGATTAGCCCAGGCTGTTGACGCTTTGTTGCTAAGGAAAACTTGGAGCTTTGGAAAATGAGGCCAGGCCACTGTGACAGCTGCCACCTGGCTGCTCCCCGCAGGCTCTGCCAGCCGCCGCCCGCCCTCTCCGAGGCCCCCTCGCCCGCTCAGAGGCCCCCTCTCTGAGGGCCGCTGCCCCGGGAGCCCGGGAGCCCGGGGGCCGGACAGGGTGCGTGGCAGGAGTCTCAGTGCCTGGGGAGGGAGGGCTGCTGCACACCTGGCTGCGGCCTCAGACCATGGCCCCCAACCCAAACCTTCCCCCTCAATGTGAGGAGGACAAGGTGTGGGTGCCTGGCCCCAGCTGGGACAGGGCCATCACGCCCCTCAGGGCCTCGGCACGTCCGCCGAGCGTGGCGAGGACGCAGGAGCCCACACAGGCTGCTCAGGGTGAAGGGACTTTGTAAATCCAAGACCGTGCCTTCCCGAGAGAGAACTGTGGTGCGAGCCCTGCCCCGAGCTTCTGCGGCAAAATGAAAAATGACCCAGAACCCTGCACACCTGCCTCTGGACGGCCTGTCACTCCTCGGGGCTGACGTCGCTCACAGATCACGTCACGAGAGACTCCTGTCCCTGGAGCGCGCTGTCGCACCTCCTGTGCCCCCTCCCCATCACATGGCCACACGCTACCACACTGCAGCTTGGGGGATGCAGGAGGGAGGAAGAAGAGACATGTTACCCGCATCCCTCGGAAGAGCCAGGGCTGCCGTTCCCTTGCTTGCCCTGTGGGGTCCCAGGCATCCCTGGGCCCGGCTCCGCCCACTCGGGGCCCAGCTGCAGCTCACGGATGCGCCCACGTGGACGTGCCCACCAGGCCTCGCCACAACCGCCACGCAAGCTTCCCGGACGGCACCGCCAGCTCGTTCAGAAGAAGTTAGCTGTTTTCAGAACATGTGATTTCCCCCCTTTCATGTCTGTCTGGAGGGAGAAGCTAAACAGCTTTAGTGCTGTAACAGCTGAAGCGGTCCGTCTGATTGGGCGAACTCCTCCGAGCTGACACACCCGGGTCCCGCAGCTGGGAGAGAAGCTCAGTTCCCGCCTCTCCCCTGGTCTCGCCCTGAGCACCGCCTCTCAGGCACTGCCCCCGGCCCCCGGCCCCCAGCATTCTCCAGCTCAGGGAGCCTCCCTCCCATTTCTTCTTGTGACGGCTTCAGAGCGGCCTCTATGATTAAACCCACGCACCTGGACTGGCTGTATCTCGTCGGTAAGAGTCTCTGGCTTGTTTTGCACAAATACGCCCTCACAAAACAAAACCCTCCTCTGATATGCACCTCGTTTTCCAGTCTGAATTCAGGGATAGCCGTGGCCTCAGTTTAGGTTCAGGTGGGTGTTAAACTCGAGGGGAGACTAGCTGTCCACATCGCCCCAGGTCCCTCGGCCCCAACCCCGCTCCCTCCTAACCTTCCATGTCCCGGTGTCTGTGCGACCGACCTCCAGGCAGAGACATCGCAGAACCTGGCCCGCAGCGCAGTCACCCCTGCTGCCACCGCCCCTGCTCTGGGAGCCCTCCCACCGAGTCGCTCCATTGCTCTGCGCCATGTGTGCCCTGACTGCCTTCCTGAGCCGCCAGAGGTCACTGAGGACCACCCCGAGCAGAGCAGCCGGTCCTTCTCAGATCAGCTTCTCCAGCAGAGTGGGACCCTGTCTGCCACGACCTCACAGGCAGGCAGACAGACCGACAGACAGACAGAAGGGGAGAGCTGCCTCCCTGACAGAACAGACATCTCTCTGAAATTTCAGAAACAATGCAGATCTCCACCGAAAACCTCCTGGCAATTCCAAGACCCAAACTGCAATTAAAGACCCACTTTCATAAACATGCTGAGACCAGGGGGACACGTCTTACCCCCACCCCCTCCCGGAGAACCCACCCACCCCCGCCCGGGACGCACCTCCGTCTCTCCCTGGCTTCCGCGGAGGAGTCCGTCCCAGGCGTGGACAGCAGAGAGGCACTGGTGACCCCGTTGGCAGTGCTGGGCGGGGGGCGGTTGGTGATCACACACAGAGGGGTGCTGGGTGAGCCGCCGTCTGCTTTCTCGGCTGTGGAGTCGGCCAGGGACCTGTGAGGAGTCCTGAAACCAGAGGGACGGCAGAGGACGGTCAGGCGGGGCGCCACAGCCAGAGACGGGGCGCAAGACAGGCTGCGCCGAGCAGCTTCTAGCTCGGACCCTGCCTCTGTGGGTTTTCAACTCTGAGCCCTTCGGTCTTGGGACAGTGGGAGCAATTCGGTCGGACTGCCTCTGCCGAGGAGGGATGTTTTATAAAAAATTTTTTTTGCTTGAGATTAAATTTAAAAACAAAAACCAGTTCTGGCAGCAGGCAAAGCGGAGCCCGGGCAGGGGCTTTCATGACCCTCAGACCACTTGGTCCCCACACGCAGAGATGGCCACCCCCCCGGACACAACTCTGTGACCCTCACTCGACTCCTCCAGCCCCGCGTCCCTCAGCCTGGATGGGGACATCCCCTCGGCTGTGCAGAGGCGCCTGCTCCCTCTGCCTGAGCCCCACCCCGGACGGGGACCACGCTGTGGGCTGTGCCACCTGCAGCCCAGGACGGCCACCTCCCGGCCCAGCTCAGCGGCTGCGCTCTTCCCAGTAGCCAGGTGCTGCCTGCCTGCCCACCCTGCACTGAGAGCAGAACAAGCGAGCAGGCTCCGGGTGCACAAGCCTGCGATGACAGCCACTTACACAAAACGCGATCTGTTTCTCGCAAAGAGCGAGTCCCAAAACTGCCAGTGCCGATGTCACAGCTCGTTGCTGGGGTAACAGACTCTCACAGACAGATAAAGCACGGGCATCAGGGAGCTAAGGGCTGTTCTGTTCCAGCCTCCTCCGGTCACCGGGAATGCTGATGACCAGCTACACGCTCACTTCCCGACAGTCACAGGATCAGAATAAATACAAAACAACAACCAGACTCTACGGTCTCCCACGGCCCCTCGACGCAGACAGAGCAGACAGCTCTCAGGTGGGACCGGAGACACAGGCAGCACGCGGAGGCAGGCCGGCCCTCCGACCTCGAGCCGCCTGAGGAGCTGCCATGAAGTCCGAGGTGAGGCTGTGAGCACACGGACCTTCCCGGTCAGCACCGTGCGGCTCCCTGCCTCTGAGCCGCAGAGCCGCCACGGGCCTCACCGCTTCGCACCGCGGACTGGAACGCCGGCTGCTACTCTGAGCACCCAGCCCAGAGGGAGAACCAGAAGCCTTGGGGCAACTTGGGCTAAATCTCTGCCAACACAAGCCTCTGAACGTCATCTGTACCTTCACACGCAGGGGTCACGTGACGCTCCAATGAAACCCTGTGTGCAGACCCCCGGGACGGGGCCCGGGATAAGAACTCCGCGGAAACATACGGACAAGCAGACAGGTCCCGAGACGGACAGACTGGGCGCAGGCCCCGCCTCGCTGTGACTGGGCAGACGCATGGGCTTTGGTCTCTGTCCTCCCCCTCTATGAAGCGAGACCTTTCCGAACGAGGGCTCTTCACCGACGAGCGACACCTGGGCCTGTGGGGTAGTGCCCGCCCCTCACTGACAGACACCTGTGCCTGTGGGCTAGTGCCCGCCCCTCACTGACAGACACCTGTGCCTGTGGGGTAGTGCCCGCCCCCTCACTGACAGACACCTGTGCCTGTGGGGTAGTGCCCGCCCCCTCACTGACAGACACCTGTGCCTGTGGGCTAGTGCCCGCCCCCTCACTGACAGAGCCCAGCAATGGGCCTGTTACAAGTTCCCCCACGTCCCCGCTTCTTCCTCGGCCCACTAAGCGTCTCCATGACGGCGCAGGGCTGTTCAGATCGCCGTCATAAGCCCGCCCTCCTGGCAAACGATGGCCCCACTTATTTTAGGGGAAGAAGCTGGTCGCTGACGGTGCCCGTCACGCACCAGCGGCGTGCCCCGAGCAGCAAGGCTGTCACTAATACCCGTCCTGTGTCGGCTGGGGAAACGAGACCCCAGAAGGAGTCCCTCCGCCAGACCAGAAGCACACAGCGTCCGGACCAGTGGCTGACCCCCGGCACAGCCACGCTGAGGTCCTCCGTGCTCTCAGTGGCCTGTCCGCTGCCCTCAGACGACCCAGAACCCAGGACGCCACCCCCTCTCGTTCCGACCACACACCTCCCTTCCCGCGGAGTTTCCAGCAGCTCGCTGGCCAGGATGGTGGGAGGCTGCAGGCCTTTTGCAACGAGAGCGAGCGCTGCTGGTCTGTGAGGACGCCACCTCGCAGGAAGGGAGCGGAGCGAGGAGCCCCTCCTAAGCCTGGGAGTCAGGACGTGGGGGTCGGTGTGAGATTTACCCAGCGCAGGGCCCTTAGCTGCAGCCACGCCTGGTGGGTGATGAGGTGGAAGCAGTCAGTCCGTGGGTGCCGAACCCCAGCCAAGAGCACACGGCGGCGACTGTTCAACAGGCCGCTGGCTGGCAGGTGAGTCACAGCAAGGCAGCCTCTGAGTGGCGGCCGTCACAGTTCACGCTGCGTCCGAGGGACAGGCCTCTTTGGCCCACGTCTCCCGCGCATCCAGAGTGTCCGCGGTGATGACGTGACCGAGCGGCTCCGGAAGCCTTACCTGCGGTGGGCGCAGGTGCAGTGTCCACACTGCCGGGCGCGGGGCCGGGAGAGGCAGGCGCCACCTGCTGCCCGACAGGTGAGGCCCACGGTACCGGCGAGGCAGCAGGAGATGAACTGCGATTGGCTGAAAGGAGGGACGTGTGGGGCCACTACGCCTACCAAGGGAAGCACTGAAAAACACACACATCGCGTTCCTCAGGACAGGCCGCCCCCGCGGCCCAGCACCTCCTCCCGTCACCACAGGCAGGCAGGACAGAGGCACGGCTCGGGGAGAGGAAGGACCGACCGGCCAGCGCTGGCCACTGGCAGCAAGCAGGCGCCTGCCAGTCACCCAGAAGGGAGGAACGTGGAGGACAGGCCGTGTGCAGCCAGAGAGAGAACACGGTAGGGTGAGGTCCAGAAGGGAAGTAACAGAGGAGAAATCATTTTGTTAGAAAAACCCAATTCCTAACCCACCCGAGCCCACAGGCCATGCCCCGCCCCGTCCGCCTGTTGCAGAAGTAGCTCCGAGAAGCTGAGTGAGGCCGAGAGCCTGGAGAGCTGGAGAGAAGGCAGACGAGAGAGTGGTCACCTCCAGGGCTGTGGCCAAGCCCTGCTGGTGGTTTCAACTGTGCGTCTAGAACCCGTGTGGGCGACCCAGGCAGGCTGTTCTGTGAGCGGGAGGAGAACTACCGATGGCGGCACTGGCCTAGTCACCACTGAGCCCTCCTGTCTGTGGGGCGACGGCACTCGAGGGGGCGACCCAACCACGCTATTGAGCCTGAAAGGCACTGAGCCCGAAGGCCACTGAGCCCCAAGGCCACTGAGCCCGAAAGCCACTTAGCCCCAAGGCCCCTGAGCCAAAAGGCCACTGAGCCCGAAAGCCACTGAGCCCCAAGGCCACTGAGCCCCAAGGCTACTGAGCCCGAAGGGCACTGAGCCCAAAGGCCACTGAGCCAAAAGGCCACTGAGCCCAAAGGCCACTGAGCCCGAAAGCCACTGAGCCCCAAGGCCACTGAGCCCCAAGGCTACTGAGCCCGAAGGGCACTGAGCCCCAAGGCCACTGAGCACCAAGGCCACTGAGCACCAAGGCTGCCCCATGAGAAGGGCTTTCTGCCTGAAGACGAGCGACTCGAGCTGCAGGGTGCTGAGCTCGGCACTGCCGGGCCAGCGTCTGCTCTCACCTGCTCTTCGAACAGAGAGGGGGCAAGATCCTTCCCTTTTAAAAGATCCGAAGGTTTTGTAAAACCAGAACGGGCTCTGACACCCCAAATGAGAAGCACGTCCTGGGTCTTCTCAGCACGTGCTCACGGCAGGAAGCTGCCTCCCACCCCGAGGCGCCCTTTCTCCTCCGTCACCGCTTGCCCTCCGACCGTGGTCAGACCGTGCTGTCACAGCCTGGGCCGAGGACCTGGGTCGTGAGCACCAGCCCCCCACACTGCAGCTTCACAACGGCTACGGCAGCTTCCTCTCCCAGGGCCCACACTGTTCTCTCACAACAGTCCCCTGGGACCACGCGAGCAGCAATGACGGCGGACGTGTCTGGCTAGACTGACACCTCCGCCGTGAAGACAGAGGCGGGGCCTCGGGGCGCTGGGGGCAGGGAGTCTGTGCGGTGGCAGCGCCGGGACCAGCACCGGCTGCTCCTCGCAGTGGTCTCACAGTGTGCTCATCTACCTCTCGTGTCCTGACACTGCCGAGCGGACACTCCCAACCAAGCCAAGTCTGACCCCGACATAGTGTCAGGTCCAAGCCTGCGTCTGGGTGCCCATCCATCACCTACTCCACCTGCCGGCGAGGGTCGCAGCACGCAGAGGCAGCCGAGGTGTGTGTGTGTGTAGGAGAGAGAGATTCAGAGTAAGCAAGAGCGTCAGATCCCCCCAGTCAGCAGCCAAGTCCAGAGTGAAACACGAATGGAGTAGATCTTAGAGCTCGAGGGCTCTGGCAAGGAAGGGGCTGTGCTTGCTGCCGGCACAGGGCAGAGAAACCAGGCAGAGAAGGAATAGACGAGAGGGGAGGAGCCCATGTACCTTCTCTGCACCAAGCCCGGAGTCTCACATCCCGATGGGTCTGAGGGCCATTCAGTCATAGAAAGAAAACAACAACTCAAGTCCCTCCATTCACAGGCTTCAACGTGAAATGTCGTTGCTGCAAAGCAAACCTGCCCCGCCCCCTACCCTCCACCCTGCGGGGTCCCTCCTCCCTCAAAACCACCGGAGACAGCGTGGCTGCCGTTTTACACGGCCCAGCCGGCCGGGCCCGCTCAGAGCCCTGGGCACTTCCGGGCGACTTAACAGGACCCGAGGGCAGAGTGTGAGTGCAGGCCTGTCCGTGGGAGACTTTGGAATGGGCTTACTTTATTTTATTTATTTATTTTTAGAATTGGCTTACTTTAATTCAGCCAAGACAATTAACTACTTCTAATTTCAAATTAGTCAAACGTCACTCCCACAACACCTGCAGTGACTCGTGTCCGCACTCGTGTGTGTGGTGTTGGCCTAAGTCTAAGACGTGCGGTTACGACCCACGCGCGTGGCCAGCGCCCCCGCCTCCCGCCCCGGGCCCGGTACCTCTTCAGGTAGGTGGACACGTAGGTGGAAGGGGCCGTGGTCGGCGGCGTCTCGCTGCCCTTGGCTTCGTCCCTCCGCAGCTGCCGCGTGTACGAGCCGCTCCGCACCAGGTTCACAGCCGATTCTCTGCGGCAGGAAGAAGCCAGAGCGAGTGGCGCCCACCGCCGGCTCCTGCCCGGGACCCGCCCGCGAGGAAGGGCCTGTCGCGGCTGTGGGCGGGAGCAGCAGGGTCGCCCCTCGTCTGTGCTGTGCTCCGTGCAGAGGGCAAGAGCCACGCCTGCTGCCCCTTCACAACTCAAACCTCTCCTCACGAGGACTCTGCCAGCCCGTCCCAGCAGGAGGCCGAGGAGGGGGCCGAGGAGGGGACAGAGGAGGGAGGGGCCGCAGGGAGAGAGGAAAGAGCAGGGCCGGCTGTGCCGCACTGGCATCGCCAGGGAGCCGTGCCAGAGGGCTGTGGCTCGGTGCTGACCCACGATACCTCTGGCCTTTCTACAAGAGCCAAGTCTCCGGAGCCTCCCAGGCTCCGCAGCCGAGCCGCCCGGGGCTTCAGGCACAGGAAGGACTCCTGATGGGACGGAGCTTCCAGGTCAGCGGGTGGGTGTGGGGGCCGAGTCTGCGTCTCTGACAGGTGCCGGGGTGCCCGGGAGGACCACGCTGAGAGGTTCCAGGACAGGGTCCCCCGAGACCCAGAGGCGCCTCCCTGTCACTGAGGACGACGGAGACTTCCTGCTCACACACTGGGCGCTGATCCACGTGTGACAGCGATCCTGCTGTGCTGCCCCGGGCGGCCGGGTGAGGGAGGGCGCCTGGGAAGGCAGAGCCCCGGCCGCCGCGGTGCCTGCAGAGCCGCCCGAGGAGCCTGGCAGGTGGGGCCCAGCCTCCGTTACCTGTTCTCCTTCTCCTCGGCGTCGCTCGTGCTGCTGAGCCTCCGGGCCGCCAGGGAGCTGAGGTAGCTTCTGCTCTCCCTCTCCTGCAAAGCAAGACGGTGACACGCAGGCCGACGCGGCACGGACGCAGGAATGACCCTCGGGATGAACTGGCCCTCTCAGCACCCCAACCCATCCCAGCGCGGGCCCAGTGCAGCCGGGCGTGTTCCAGGCTTAGCTCTCACAGGCTTATCCAAGGCCTCTCCGTGTAAAACCCACGTCAGGGGAGGATTCTGCTGGGGAAGCCGGGACGATGGGACAGGGGAGAGCTGCACGCACCACATGCAGCAGCTGAGACAAAAGGACTGTCCATCCGACACCAGCCCGAGCGGAGGGCCGGGCTCCGAGGGCCGGGCCAGGGGCTGGACCACCCGTGAGAGGGAGCCTGCTCATGGCCGTTGCCCACGAGCGGCCTGCGGAGCCGGCCGACCACACGGAGGAGGAAGCGGATGCTGAGCCGTTCCTCCTGGGAGCCTGAGCCGCTGCCACGGGAGCCAGCTGCCCAGGCGGGCGGGCGTACCTTGTCTCTGTTGTCCAGCAGAGCGGAGATGCGAGGGCTGGACGCCGAGCGGGAGAGGGCGGAGCCCCGGTCCCTCGCAGCCTCCCGGGTGTCGGCCACGGCACTCAGCGTGTTGTGGCTGCCCGTCTTCCTCAGTCCCAGGCGCCAAGAGGAAGGAGACTCGTCTTTGGGCTCCTCCAGCTTGTTAAAGAGGCTGGCGAGCTACCGGGGAAGCAACGGGAAGAAAGGCTGCTTGCCTCTGCACCTGGAGTCCAGGAGGCCCACAGGCTCTGGGCCCCGGCCCTGCCCTCGCCTCCCGACACCACACTCCCCCGAGGCTGCCTTGGTCCCTGAGCCAGAAAGAGCCTCAGGCTCTCAGCACCCTACCCCGTCGGGGCTGCTCTGACAAACCAGACTCGCTCCTGTCTCCGGAGCTCGGACACCCGAGATAAGGGGGCATTGTTGAGCCAGAACGGCGCCCTCACCAGGAACCGAATCTGCTGGCACCCTGACCTTGGGCTTCCTGCCTCCAGAACTGAGAGATAAATCACCGCTGTTTAAAGGCGCCCAATCTGCCTATTTTGTCAGAGCAGCCATGTATCTTTATTGTCTTTGCAACAATGTACACTTAAGCCTTTCTCCGTGTATGTTACTGCAGCCAGGGGAAACATAATATCCACATTAACCCCGATCCTCACCCTCCTGGCTGAGGAGACAGAGGTGGTGTTCTGAGCCGGGGCTGGTGTCTGCTCCAGGATGTGGCCCTTGCTTTCCGAGCTGGAATGGTTGACAACGGCCTCTGGCTTCCGATCTGTGGCTTAAGACACGAAGCACAAGTGCACGTGTGACAATCTCATCTTCATGCACGTGCTTCCCTGCTACAGAACACATTCACCTGTTACCTGGACTAGAGCTATGCATGCTTGGCCTCAAACTGGTAAAATCTCTAGCAGCTGCTGCCTCTGCCCAGCTCCCCTTCATCCACGGGTCTCCCCACGGGACAGTCACAGGAGGTGCCAACCAGGTGAGCCCCCGAGAGCCAGTGTCGGAGAGGGGGCCCCTCACACAGGACTTCTTTGGGCACCTGGTCCCGTGACGGCAGGACGGCCCCTCTAACTCAGCTCACCGCCTTCAGCACAGCGTTCTCACCAGCAAAGGGACACCTCGGCCCCTCCCCACCCTGTCTGAGGCTCCAGCTCCCCGTAGGACGGTCACGCTCGCACTGGGACACAGGGCCCAGCAGGAGCATCTGCATTACCTGCCTCCTTCTCAGTCTCGGACTCGGACGCTTCATCTTCGCCCTCCTCCTCCGAGCTGGAGCTGCTGGACTCCTTGTTTTCCTCCTCCGTGTCCTGGGACTTGGGCGTCTCCTCCCCATAGAGCATCTTCTCTTTGCTGAATCACAGAGACAGTCTGAGTGTCATATGTGAGCACACTCACAGGGATTGGGAGAGCGAGGAGGAGCGGGGTCACAGCAGCAGGAAGGCGTTCGGACCCTCCTCTGCTCGCGCCCCGCGTCCTGGCCTGTTGGACACTGGGAAGTTTACTGGTTGGCGGTGGAGGGTGACTTAGCTCTAGCCGTTCACACAGAGAAAAGAGGCCATGGGCCTGGGTCCTGCCGGGCAGGTAAACAGAAACCATTTAACAAGCTGCTCAGTGCTTAGGACACCGGGCGGCCTGCTGGCTCTGGGGAGGTGGTCCCTGAGCTCACGGAACCGCCCACCGGAGTGGTGGTTGGGACCTGGACCCCTGAGCTGGGGACCAAGAAATGCTGTCCAATGTGGACTCATTCCCCCACCCTCAGCATCTCCCCACGGATCAACACCCCTCGCTGCCCTCAAAGGTTCCCCGTGTACAAAAGTCACTGGGCACGATCAAAGTCTCCTCATTGTGCAAACCCTCACACTGGTGTGTCCCTCCCATGGGCTCCAACAGCTTACTTCTTAAGGAGTCCACCCTGCAATCTGCTGTTCAGGTCCGACTCAATGAGCTTATTCCGCGTCTCCTTTTCACTTCGAAGCTGCAAAGCGAGAAAAGCCCTGTCATCCTGAAGACCAGACCAACACCCCAAAGGGAAGGAGGGAACTGAATAAACCACGTTTGTTCTCCAGAACACAAGGCTAACCACTAGTCCGTCCGACCCTCTCAGCATCCCCCCGGCCCTCTCAGCATCCCCCGGACCCTGTCAGCATCCCCCCGGCCCTCTCAGCACCCCCGGACCTTCTCAGCATCCCCCGGACCCTCTCAGTATCCCCTGGACCCTCTCAGCATCCCCCGGACCCTCTCAGCATCCCCCGGACCCTCTCAGCACCCTGGGGACTCACCACGCTCTGCTGCTTCTGGAGCATCTCCAGGTGCTCCACGAGGCCCTCGTCGGCCACATCGAACGGCGTCTGGCCCTGGCAGAGAGAGGGTACCGTGACCAGGAGGAAACACGGGCGTGATCCCGAGACTCCGCCAGAGCCATCTCTGCATCCAGCACCAGCGGCTTCCCTCACGCACGGCTCTACGTTACGACCAGGCGTGTGTCATCACAGAGAAACAGCAAGCCCTGTGGAGAGAGCTCACACTCTGTAAACGGAGCGAGGAGAGCCCGCCTCATCCGGACACTTCCTGCCTCTCCCTGGACTGCTCCTGGGCGGTCTGATTGCGCGACAAGCTCCAGGGGGGCTCTCTAAAGCCTCAGGGGGCCTGGCCTGGCCCTGACGCCACAACCCCTCCAGGCAACACCAGCACAGCAAGGACCAAACCCCACCAGAGAACAGACCGGATCGGAGGCGGGGAGGCAGCAGGCGCCCACTCTCTAAGGGCCGTGCCTCCGGATGGCCAGGAAATCCCTGACGTTCTGCAGACTTAGGAAAGCGAGCAGCATTGCTTCAACCAGACTCCTGCTTGCTTGTTTCAGTGGAAGCAGAAGGCGGCCGCTGGAGCTTCAGGCTCAGCAAACCCCCGGGCTGATGATGGCCACGGAGACGCGCCTCCACGCCCCTGGCCAGACTCCGGCGCGGTCTCCCGGCCGACTCACCAGCTTGTTCCTGACGTCCATGTTGCAGAGGGCCTCGGCCAGGATGGAGCAGGCCTCCTTCACGCCCCAGTGCGCGGCGGCGTGGAGGGGCGTCCAGCCGTCGTGGTCCTGCACGTCTAGGTCGTAGCCAGCCTGAATCAGCAGTCTGAGAGAAACCACACGACCTGTGCACCCCACTTCCGTCCAGACGGACGGCCATCGGCTGCAGCTGGACACGCACACTCCGGATTGTATCACAGACCAGAGAAACTGTGTCCAGCAGACCAAACAGCCTCAAATCTGTCCCGCGTGACGTGTGACAGAGGAGCGGCCCAGAGGGCCGCTCTCGGCCAGGCTCTGGTCTCACAGGCCAAGAGAAGCAAGGGGACGGCGGGGCTGGGTGCCCACGGTGAACATCAGCAAACGTAATGACTGCAGGTCAGGGGGCCACACAGAGAAACCCCCGCCTGGGAACGCTCATCCTCCACGGCCCAGGCCTGTCCCTCCCGTCCCCACCTCCCGCCCGGGGCCGCTGGGGCCGTACCTGAGCACCTCGGAGTAGCCCTTGGCGGCTGCCACGTGCAGGGCGGTGGCCCCCGAGCGGGCCTGCAGGGTGTCCTTGATCTCCCCGCTGTTGAGCCACTGCCTCGCGTCCTGCAGCATCTGCTGCTCCTCCTCCTTCCGCGCCTGCTCCAGGTCCACCCCTGTGGGAGCCACACGGACGCCGGCGTTACCACGGCCGCTCCCCCTCAGGCTCAAACACGGCCTCAGCATCCCACAGGCCAGGGGTCTTCAAACTGCGGCCCGCGGGCCACATGCGGCCCCCAGGGGAGTCTGATCCGGCCCGCCAGGTTTTTTGGGCAGGGAGCGCAGCCGAGGTGTGACAGTAGGGATTAGTAGTTCATATAGTCCGGCCCTCCAGCTCTCCGAGGGACCGTGATCTGGCCCCCACTTTAAAAAGTTTGAGGACCCCTGCCACAGGCAATGGGTAAGCCACAGGCGGCACCCACAAGCCACCTCCGTCTACAGAGCGATGGCAAGCGTGAGGCGGCAGCAGCTTTGTCAGGGGGACAGGGTCAGGAACACGGTGTGGTGGCGGGCCCGTGGGGGACACACCCAAGCGGTCTTCGGCCCACGCACACCAAGACCAGAGGGGCTGCTGTGTCTGTTAGGGTCTGTGCAGAACATCCCTGTCAGAGTCCTCTGCACGGACAGCATTTCCGTTCCCCAGCATCCTCTGGGGTAAAATAACAGACACCTCCCCCTGGAACAGTCGAGGGAACAGACACTGAAAGGCCACAGGGCACATCAGAGCCGCCACCAGGCTCCGAGAGCCAGTCCGGGCGGAGACTCAGCGTCGCCTCCTCAGTGCACGGACACAGCTACACAGGAGGCAGTGAGAGCTCACGCCACGGCCCTGGGACCCGGTCCCCCATGTTCTCTCAGGGCCGGCATGACACACGCTCGGCTGTGGGCAGTCTGCACACAAGTGGAGGGCCAGCGCTGGCCGCTCCTGGGGTCACGCCAGGAAAGGCGTGTGCTCCGCCAGGGAAGGAGCACAGACCCCGTGGCGGCCGTGTAACAGGAAGAGGGAGAGGCACCACGAGCCACGTCCACAAAGCCAGTGCATCCTGGCCAACTTCCGACGCCCGCGCTGAGCTGAGGTGGACGCGGTCACTGGACGAGCTCTGTGCACGCAGGTGGCCCGTCCCTGGGTGCTGTGTCAGCCTGGTTACCTTGCTTCTTCACTTGCTCCAGAAGAAGGTCCTTCATGGCCGCCTCCTCCGCCAGGTCAGAGGGCACCTCCCCTTCGCTGTTGACGATGCTCACGCTGGCGCCGTGGCTGAGGAAGTACCTGTGCAGACGAGACCAGCGCTAACGCCATCTGTCACTCATGCTTTTACCCTCATGGCGAGACTCGATGCGGAGCGAGGTCTGTGTAAGAAACTGGGCTCGCATGCGCCGATCGATTCCCTTAGGGTCACAGCGGCAGCGAGGGGCCAAGGTGATGGCTCCTGTCACGTGACTTCAGGCCGAGTTCATCTTTCACAAGATCAGGTGCTCTTGGGCTAGGGAGAATCCCCACGATGCTCAGAGCTCTACACCGCTCACGAGCATTTAAAGGGGAAGAACACCATCTGTGTTAGACATCACCCTCCAGCACGTCAGGAAACGTGACTGTCATATGCAAGGCACTGGCTCCTAAGGCTTCTGCTGCCCTCACCATCGGAAGGCCCTCCCAGCTCCCTCAGTCCCGCCCTCTGCCTACACTTCCCCTCCCTCTGGGCTGAGAGAAACATCGACCAGAGAGAGAGACATCAGCTGGCTGCCTCATGCCCCAGGGACAGGGATTGAACCTACCACTGAGGCACGTGCCCTAGACCAGGAATTGAACCCCAGACCCTTCAGTCCATAGGCCGGCGCTCTAACCCTTGAGCCACACCAGCCAGGGCCCAAATCATTTTTTAGAAAATGAAAACCTCTTTAGTTTCACACGTAAACCTGAATGAGAGTAAGCATCAACCTCTGAAGTAATACTTAGTTTACCCCCGAGAATCCTCATAGTTACCGGGAGGCTCCACACATTCCTGGAGAAAACAGCCCCCTGCCCTCCTCGCTCGCCGCCGACAGGCCTGTATGACCGGCGGAGAAGCGCCAGCTCCGCGGGGAGCACTCACTCGGCGATGTTCAGGTAGCCGCAGGACGCCGCGGCGTGCAGGGGCGTCCAGCCCTCGTTGTCCTGCTGGTTCACGTCGGCTCTGTTCTCCACCAGGAACTTCACCATGTCGAAGTTCTCGTCGATGCAGGCCTGCGAAGAGAAGCATCGTTCACGCGGCCGGCGCTGGCTCCCGTTAGGCCCTTGGCCACGCCGCCGTCACCTTCAAGGACAGAGGAGGATCTGGAAAAGGGGCTTCCAGAGGCGCTGGCGGCACCGTTCTCTTCTCCTGCTGCCTTCGGAAGGAGCTGGATGAAGCCATGGAGGAGAGCGGGACAGCCCTGAAAACCCCAAGCAGTGTGCCAACCCCCCAAGACACAGCATGGGGACACCCGGCCTCGCCCGGAACACCGTGTCCAGGGCCATGGCCCCGCACCTGCCCCCGCAGAGCTGCACTGACCACCAGGTGGACGGGTCTCTCCGCTCCCCGCCAGCAGAGGCAGCTACTCGAGGGTCTGATGCCCCTCCGGGCATCAACAGGACATTATTCTGTACGTTAATTAACCCATTCCCTCTGCTGTGCTCATGTCCACTTCCTGCTGCGGTGAAGACACAGACCGTTACCAAAGGAACAGCTTGTTCTGCGGTAAGAAAGGAAGCACAGCTGCATGGCTGTGGAGCGCATCGATGTCCGGACACTGTCAGGTAGCAGGGCGAGGCTTGCGCAGTGAGCAGGCCGCATTTCCTTGGCAATGACCAGCCATCTCCAAGGAGAACACTGGAGTTCAGCAAACACGGGGGCAGAGCGCCATGGCTGCCACTGTGCCGACGTGCTCCGTGCCAAAGCACCGTGGTGCCGGCTGCCGGGGCCAGAGTTCACCCTGGGACTGCGGAGCAGGCCCCCGACACCGCGCTCCTCGGCTCCCAAAATAGCCACACTGTCACCGCCTCCGCTCCCCGGCTCCCGGCGCTGACCTTGCTGCCAGGGCTCTGATCCACTGCGACTCCCTTCGCCACAGAGCCCCGCTCCGGGCGCCAGGCAGGCGACACACTGCGTGCGTGCGTGTGTGCGTGTGCGTGCCTGCGTGCATGCATGCGTGTGTGCGTGCGTGCGTGTGAGATACAGTGCTGGGGGATACCATGCTGGGTGGCGATGATGCTCAGAATGAACCCCCATTCCACACCTTCCACTCCTCTGTCCTACATCCTCCTAACCCTTATGTAACTCAGAAATAACAACATACATAACTTCAGCAATTTAAAATTTGTATAATCCCCCAACTTACACAATTTAACTTTATGCTGAAAATCCTAATGCTTAGAGATAACAGTAAAGACCATGGTTTATTTCATTAGCAGCCACACACCAAACCCCGGAAGGCTCAGTTTCCCAGTCGCGCTGGGTGTATATTCCCTGGCAGTTCAGCACCGAAAACAGCACTGGGCACCAAGGTTTGATGAATCAGAGATGGGTTTTGAAGGCACAGGAGGCACATTTTCTGCACATTCGGCTGATCCTCAGTCACCCAGGATCGCCCAGATTTTCCTGCAGGCTGCAGGCAGACCCGCCCGGACCTGCAGCACACGGAGGTGGCTGGCCAGGGGGTGCTGCACACGGCTGCCCCCCACCTGCACACAGCTGCCCCGGACACGCCCATGCATCAACCTTCTCTGCCAGAGTGCGCTGGATGAGGCCCAAACAGGTCCATGTCCCAACCCCCGAGCCTGTGCGGGGACCGAGGTGGAAAGGGGTCTTTGCAGATATAAGAAGCATCCTGAGATGGCCACATCCTAGATTATCTAAGTGGGCCCTGCATCCAATGACGAGTGTCTTCTAAGAGACAGGCGGGGGTGGAGGGGCTGACACAGCATAAGAGGCAGCGGCGGCAATGTGCCCACAGAGGCCGACAGGCCCCAGAGCGGAAGAGGCGGAGAACACCGCCTCCCGGGCTCCAGAGGAGAGCCCGTCAGGAGCTCGATGTCAGACGCAGGCTCCAGGGCTCCAGCCAGCACATGGCTGCGGTTGTAAGCCACCACGTGGGGGTTCGCAGGAGCCACGGACACTGAGCCCCTGGCACTGGGAGAAGTCGCCTCGCCTTGCTCCTGCAGAAATGAAACCCGCAGCAGGGTTCACGCTTCTTTGCCAACTAACAAGCGGTCAGAATTAATTATCCCCTCCCTCCTCAGGGGCCGCCGGGAGGCACGGCCTCGCAGGCCTGCCCTCCCTCCGGACGGCCCACAGTTCTTCCAACAGTTTCACAGTTCCAGCCTCCACACTCGCCTCTGTCCTCACATCATTCTGAGGAATAACGAACTCGGCCTGGTAACGGTGGTAAAGCCCCAGCATGCATTTCTCTTGGGTCCAAGAGGGCCCACAGCTGAGTGACCAGCACCTGTCGCACTGAGAGGGCCCTGGCAGCAGCGACCCCTTACGCAGTCTGCACTGTGAGAGAGGTACCTAAGTGACAGAATGACGCCATCAGAAGAGGCTTCTTGCTAAAACTGTGCTACAACGAAGCTGTGAGAAGCAGGGAGAGTGTGGTGGCTGCGGCAGTAGCGTTAGGACTTCTCCTTTTACAGGCGGAGAGAGAGGCCGAGGAGCTAACTGGCTCCTGCGGGGACACGGATCCAGAGCTCACCACTCTGCGCGTGCTTTCCACTGCCAACTCGGAGGCACCTAGCGCGCGCTGAGGCCAGGCGCAGGCTGCCACCTGGCTCATGGGACATTTCTGGTTCCTGATACTCTCTTCCTAAAAATAATTTCGCTTCAGCATCCATAGGGGCCACTGACATTAGCCCAGCTCACCAATGACCTCCCGGGAGGAATGTCCCAATTGGCTGCTCGGAGCTGGCCACTGGGACAGACTAACTGCAGAGCACAAACCCCGACAGCGAGCGCTCTGGCTGCCCTTTGCTGATCGGCGTGAGCCTGGACGGGGCCTTCCGTGCAGCCTGGTTCCCTGTCTGAGCCACAGGCCCCAAGGTCCACTCTGCTGCCAAACTGGCTCTCGGGGCAAACTGCTGTCCCGTGGAGAGGGCGGTCCTACTCAGACATGGTGGGACATACATGACACTTGACCACGGCTTCCCGTGGCCCCGGAATGGAAGGATGAGGCGACGGGCTGGCCGCAGTGAAGGCCCGTGTCCCCTTATCCTGAGGCTTCGCATCGGGACTGCGACTCGGAATGACAGCTGCAGGGAACATGAGCCCGGCTGCTGGCGGGAGCCGTGACAGGGACACCGCTCAGGAAGTGGCACCAGGCTGGGGTGAGGTCCAGAGGCCAGGTGCTGGCGTGGAGCCATGGCAGAGGTGAGGGCGGGAGGCCCGAGTGGGAGGGACGGGGGCTCATCAGAATGCCCGAGAGGGGTAAGAGCTTCGGACCCTGGTGGACCAGGACATGCTCTGCCCACAGGGACAGCACCATCTGAGCTCATTCCTCTCCGGCCTCAGTGACCCCCACCCAGGAACCACCACTGAGCAGCGAGTGGCTGTGCTGCCTGCGCCCTTCCCAAGTTAGACATCCTGAGGGAGCCTGGGGTCCGCGCACAGCCCCCCCTCGCAGCTGTCCCCGGCCTCTACGAGGCCTGGTGGGCAGGTCACGGATCCTGGGCCGCGGCCTTGGGAATGAGAAGGCCCGTCCTCCGAGGGGGATGTGGGTGCTGAGCTCCGGGGACACCGGAGCAGAGCGGTGCAGGAGAGCGTGTCACCTGCTCTCCCATCCGTCTCAACTGTCTCCCTGATGCCGTGGCCTGGGGCCCGCGCTGAGCAGCGGTCCATGTAGGACAGGGGTAGAGGGCACACCTCAGCCTGAGCAGGGACGTTACAAGATACTGTACAGGAGAGAGGAACGCACGTCAGCGCATCCAATCTTTCCACAGCCCGTCCCCCAGCGGGGAGGCAGCAAGCACACTGACCTTCCTCCCCTCAGGGGGGACCCGAGGACACCTGAGACTCCAGCAGGTATGAAACTGATTTGTAAAAAGATAAATACACGTAAACCCAAGTACTGTATTAGCATCTGTGCTCCACGTTACTTTATCTAACAGGATAGACTGAGACAGCCTGGGGCAGTGCTTTAGAGCGAAGGCTGGTACAGCCTCTTGGAAAGACTCACCGTCGAGTGAAAGCAGCCACAGAGGTTGTGTCAGCCACAGACAACACCGGCCAGTGCATGAAGATGTGTCCCATACAATTTTATGGGTACAACAACCCAAAGTTCTAAGTAAGCTCACAGACCGTCTGAAACGCAGGCTCACTCACAGGTCTGTCCAAACCACCTGATAACAGCCCAGACATCCTCCACTCACAGATAACGAAGCCACCGAGGGAGCCAGGAACAACCTCTCAGGCGCCTTCCCTTGTATTCTGGGCCCTGAGTTACAGTTATAAGCATACTGATGGCAGATCTACTCTTTCCTCTTCCAAGAGCAAACAGAAAGACTAACAAATGATGCTTAGTCGGAAAACGCTTCATATATAATCTCCGCAAAAGTCCTCAAAAACAGGTTTCTACTGACACTATTCTTTCAGAGGTTACAAATGCCCAGCACGGTCTGACGCAGCACACGCACCAACCCGAAGAGGCAAACTACTAAAAACCCGGGTGACGTTCTCATCCCCCCCAGAGGCAGCTCTCTGCCCGCTTCGGCCTGGGGTCCTGTCCCTGAGCAGAACCCACCCACCGCCAGCACTGTGACGGGAAGACGGAACGGACGGGAATAGAGAGAAGGGCCGGAATGTGGGTTTCAGGTTCCCACACGGGCTGGCACACAGGCGTGCTGCTTTGCACTGAGCTGAACACATGATCTCAGTCGTCCTGTCTCCCTCCGTGCCGCTCGGAACAGAGATTGTTTTCTCCTTCCCTCATCTGCCCCTTTCTCTGCCCCTTCCAGAGACGGGGATAATTTTAATCTCCCTGAGGACCGAGGCGGCTCTAGAGTGACAGAGCCTCCTAGCAGTTGAATTCCAGCCGGGGTGACCCTGAGATCCAAACTTGGACTCTGAGCCCATTGCAAAACCAACCCCAACGTCCGCATCAAGGAGAGAAGGCCTCTGGAACCGAGGTGCCCCTCCAAACGGAGTCTGTCCGACGGGTCTGGACACAGGGTCTGTGGACGGACAGGGACCTCAGTGCCCACAGAGCATGGTCTGGGGGAATAAGCCAGCATTCCCTCTAACAAATCCCAGCACTTGCCTCTCATCCCGGCCCCGTAATTTGGCAGATACAGTCTTAAGAGCCTCTATCTAGACCTTAAGCACTCAAGCTCATGATGCCAAGGGTGCCAAGACAGGTGACAGGAATCAACCTTACAAAATAAATGAATAAAAAGAAAAGAAGTTTTAAGAAGTATCGGCCTACCCACACTTTGTGCCCTACCACGTATACGCATCGGTGACGTGGGAATTCCTCTGTGAGCAAACAACTGCTTTTCAGGGATTTAGCATCAGATTGGTGCTAAGACTCCGGGACCCGAAGGGCGCACACACACACACCAAAGCTCAATGTGTTCACCGTTTTGTTGGTCTGAACTGGCATGGAGGCTTTCCTCAGAGCAGGTCTACCCTCTGGACCCTCCTCCCGTCTATTTCGAGCTTTATTAACAGGCCCCCGGAGCCTGTTATCTTGGACTCCGGCGTCTCGTGGCCTAAGCAAAGGTGCCAAGAAAGCAAGGTCTCCAAGTCAAAAGTCGCATCACGGCACCGCAACCCGAGGCACCTGTGGGCGCAGGAGAAGAGCCGGCCCCCGATACCACCTGGGGTTTCTCCAGACACACCACGATGATCATCCACAGCTGGCCAAGAGGCCACGGCGGAAGGAAGAGAGAGAAAGGCCGCAGTTACCCTGGTCATCCGCATCATGCTTGTCTAGCAGATGGGTATCTAACCAAGTAACTCAGTCCCTGAGCCACTGTCCACTCCACAGGAGGGCAATCAGGGATGAGCCGGCTGTCCAGCTGCTGGCAGCTCCTCTCACACCCGGAGAAAATCGTGTGGACCTGAGCTTGCTCTGGCCGTGGGCACATGCCCTGTTACTGCAGGAACTGACCAGTCTGAGTCTGCGGGCCAATAAAGGCCCCTTTCTTGATTCAGACAGAGAGATGGCTTCTCAGCAGAGGCGGGTCTGAGCTACAATCTTCCAGAAGCTTCGTCTTTAGTTGAATTTGTCTCACGTTGACTGCACCTGCTCACGCCAACGCTGCTCACACCCATGCTAGCCCTGCAAGGCGGGAGGAAGGCCTACCGTCCCCCTCAGGGTCTACGGGGGATGGGTTCAGGCCCCCCTTGTATAGCAAACGCTCAAGTCCCTTAGCCCGCCCTCGGGACCAAGGATTCGGAGGGCCATCTGTATGGCACTTGCCGGTGTTTTTGCTGTTATTGTTGCTTTAAAACCACAGCTGTCGGGATAGAAAGCGCTGGCATTTAAATCTGAAAAAGTCTATACCTGATTCTCTCCTTTCTAATCCAAGTAACAGTTTCCCAAGTTTCAGATCCCTCATCTGTAAAAGGGGAATAACAGCCGAAACCGGTTTGGCTCAATGGATAGAGCGTTGGCCTGCGGACTCAAGGGTCCCGGGTTCGATTCCGGTCAAAGGCATGCACTTTGGTTGCGGGCACATCCCCAGTGGGGGTGGGAGGGTTGCAAGAGGCAGCTGTTCGATGTTTCTCTCTCATCGACGTTTCTTGCTATCTCTTTCCCTTCCTCTGTAAAAAAATCAATAAAATATATTTTTTTAAAAAGGGGGGGGGGTGAGAATAATAACACCACCTGCCACACCTACTTCCGAGGATGGCCGCTGAGGTTTGCAGGAGGTAAGACAAGAAGTGATTTCAAACAACCAGGGCCTGGACCGGTGCTGGTTGCTACCTCAGGGGGCGCTGTTATGAGCAGGGAAGAAAAGGCTACAAACGGGATGAAGAGAAGGGCGGGCGGCAAGCACGGCGAGGAGTGATTCTAAGTGATTGTTGGCTGAACCCCGAGGGGAGTGGGTGACACGAGACTGAATCATTCAGAAGTCAACCCTCACACCAGCACGTTCACTGTGCACCGACCGAAGAAGAAGAAGAAGAAGAGAGATTAAGAGTGGGTGCCCAGGGCTCAGCGCCCCAAAATAACTATGAAGTCCCACCTGGGGGCGGGACTTAGTGATGACAGTCCTGGAGACGGAATCGTGTTGCATAAGATGACAGCAGGAAAGGGGCCATTATCAACCACACAAGTGTCACCTTCTCCACGGCCCCTGCGCCGTGGCTATATAAGGGTATGTGATGCCTAGAGAGGGCTTATTAAAAAAGAGAGAGAGAGAGAGAGAAAGGGACAAAGGCCATTCCGTAGTATCACACCAACCTAAGGGGTTCCGGAGGAGGCCGGCTCCCCACAGGCGGCCCAGGCCATGGGGAGCTGGTGCTGCTGGGAGGAGACAAGCTCCTTTTGAACCGTCACAAATCAGCTAAATGAGAAGAGGGGCCAGTTCAGAAGACCTGCTTCCCCAACCCAATATAGGGGCTCTTAAAAAAAAAAAATGTCCACATACGTTTTTATTGATTTCAGAGAGGAAGGGAGACGGGGGAAGGAGAGAGGGATAAAAACATCCACGATGAGAGAGAGAATCATGGATCGATCAGCTGCCTCCTGCACGCCCCACACTTTGGGGACTGAGCCCCCAAAGGCGGGCATGTGTCCCCTGACCTCCCCGGGTTCATAGGTCGACGCTCAACCACCACCACCACCACCACCACCACTACCACCACCACCACCACCACCACCGAGCCAGGGCGGCCGGGCCGATATGGAGATCCGGATCCCGCAGCTCCAGGCAGAGGCTGGGTTCTCCGCCAGGGACCTGATAGGCGGCACCGCCGGCCCGGGGTGGCCGGGGCGCGGCGCCCGACCGACCGGCCAGCCGAGAATCGCTGCGAGCCCTGCCGGGTCCCAGTCTCCAGTAACCATGACAACCGAGGAGGTGGAGGGAAATCCAAACCCTGTCCCGGCGGGAACCTGCTCCTCCGGGCGGAGGCCTGGGTCGGCGGGCGGAGGCTGGGCTCGAGGGTCGGCCGCCCAGTCGGACGGACGGACGGTCGGCCGCTGCCCGGGACCCGCAGCCCCGCCGCCCCGCGCGGTACCTGGTGCAGCGCGGTCAGGCCGTCCACGTTGGCCGTGTTGATGTCGGCGCCTCGGGCCAGCAGCCTCTTCACCTCGTCCGTGTCCCCGCTGGAGCAGGCGGCCAGGAACACCGCGCCGTCCTCGAAGCGGACGCGGGGGGCCCCGCGGCGGGCGCGCGGCTGCCGCTCCGCGGGCTCCTGCTCCGTCTCGGAGCCCCGCCAGCGCCGCAGCTGCTCCGCCCGCCGCGCGCGCGCCGACTCGGCCCGCTTCCCGCCCAGGTGCTCCAGCTCGGCCATCGCTCGGGCCGGCGGCCGCGGCCGCACTGCCGCACGGGATCGCCGCGGCTCGGGTGGCCGCCGCCGCCTCCCCCGGAGCGCGTCAGCCGGGAGCGGGAGGCGGGGACCCGCGCGCCGCCATCTTTACTCCGCCGCCCGTGGCGCCGCCCGCGCGCGCCCTCGGCTTCAGCACGCAGGTGCGCCGCGCCCGCGGAGCACCATGGGGCTTGTAGTCCTGAGCCGGCCCCCAAGGACGCCCTGCGGCCTCAAGGGAACTACAAATCCCTGGATGCATCAGGAAAGGGGCGAGAAACCGAGGCTCCCTAACTTCGCGGAGGGACCCAGTGGGGTCACCTTTGCCCCAAAGCTGCAAGTGACTCCCGGACCCGAGGCAGGCTCATTGGGCATGTTGGGAGTCGTAGTTTATTCTTGTTTTGTGTGTGTGTGTGTGTGTGTGTGTGTGTGTGTGTGTGTTTCTTATAATTTTTTAAACTTATTTTTTTTAATTTTTATTTTTTACATATAGTTTATTCTTGTTTTGACCCACCAACGAATCGTGGCACCCTAATGATCAATCACATCAGCCCTTTGAAGTGGAAAAGAGGCAGTAATTATACCTATTTTCTATTGGGGGAAACTAGACAAAAGTACCTGGTTCTGAATCTAGAAATTTTATTAACATCATAACATAGAATCCGTTAACATGTATTAATCACGGTGCCAATGTGCATGAGGAGGGGGAGGAGCATGCACACACATACGGTATTGCATGTTAGACACAAACTCCTTGGCCATGGAAAGATCCTGGGAAGGATAGATACATCCAGGTAGTGGGAGGGGCATCAGCTTTAAATTCAAATGAATTCCCAGAAAGAAACCCACTTGGGTTTGGAAGACAGAGTTGTCACTGGGACCCGATGACAGCTGGGGGGGGGGGGGTCGGAAGAAAGCCAGAGCGGACACAGGTGGCGGGGAGCAGAGCATACCTGCTGGAACCTAAGCAGCCAAGGCCAGGATGGTGGACCCTCCTCCGTGCAGAACGCCTCCACCTGGCCCGAAGGAAGGAAGGCAGACGGGACCGGGCTCCCCGGGTTTGTTATTCACAAGCCACACGAGCCGGTTCATCCCGACGCCCAGGGTGAGGGTCTCCGGGCGGCGGTGGGGGGAGGATCGAGGCGAGAGCATATATCCTCTGGGGACCCCCAGGAGGTCTAAGGGCAGAAGCCACCCTCTGACCCGCCCCTGCACCCCTGTTCCCCGCTGACGGGGAGCCGAGAGCAGGGGGATGAGGGGTGCGGGGTTCCCCATCCACCCTCCTCTGGGGTCCGCCAGGGGTAAGCCTTCGCTGTCCACCAGTGCTCCCGGGTCAGGACCCCATGCATCGGAGCTGGAAGTCAGTTCGGAGTCCCGTCCCGATTTCCTCCCATCCGGTTCCGAGTTCTCTCCGGCGGAACCACCTCTGGGCTCGGTCCGCATCCTGAACGTCCACGCGCCCTCCGTGTCCCGGGAAGGCCCGGGCCACCCCGCCGCCCATCGGGTCTGCCCGGTGCCCTCCCTGCCGCTCCGAGGGCTGCTTCCCGGCTCTGTCTCCACCCGGACCACAGGGCCGGCCCGGTCACCCGCCCGGGAGCTAGAGCCGGAGCCGGAGCTGGAGCCCGAGCGGGCTCCCAGCAGCCCGCAACCCCTCTGAACCCGCGGCCTCGCGCGCTCCCAGTTGAACCCGCGGCCCCAGCGCGCGGGCCAATGGGCGGGCGCGCTCGGCTCCCCCCGCCCAGCTGCGGACCAATCGCGACCCGCGCCGGGCTGGAGGCGGGAGGCGGGGCGACGCCCACCTTCGGCTGGCGCATGCGCGGTGGCGGCGGACCGGCTGGCGGGTGCGTGGTAGGTGGGCCTGGCGCGAAGCTGAGGGGGCAGGTGTCGGGTCGCTGCGGGGGCCCGGGTGGCTCTGGGGGCGGATGCTCTTGCGTGACGGGGGGGTTCTCTCCAGGGAGGGGCCTTCGGGGTCGGGGCGGTCGGTCTGAGGGAAGGTTGGGCGGGCGGACTGAGGCGCTGGCTCGAGCCAGTTAACCAGGCGGGGAGGCGGG
Organism: Pipistrellus hanaki; assembly: GCF_964339955.1. Taxonomy (NCBI): domain Eukaryota; kingdom Metazoa; phylum Chordata; class Mammalia; order Chiroptera; family Vespertilionidae; genus Pipistrellus; species Pipistrellus hanaki. The sequence continues at coordinate 270,245 of NC_140522.1, forward strand.
CCGGGGCGGTGGGAGTGGCGAAGGGGCAGTGGGCGTGGCCGAGAAGCGGAGGGCGTGGTAGAGGGGCGTGACTGAGGGGGCGGTGGGCGTGGTCGAGGAGCGGTGGGCGTGGGGAGGGCGGTGGGCGCGGCTGATTGAGCGGTGGGCGTGTCTGAGGGCTATGAGCGTGGTGAGGGCCGGTGGGCGTGGCGGAGGGGCGGGGGCGTGGCTCCCACCCGCATCCCTGCCTGCGCAGCGCGGTTCCAGGTGTCACATGCACCTGTGCTCGGTGCTGATGGGCAGCGGTGTCGATGTCGCCGCAGCTTTTCTCCTCGCCAGCTCTTCACGCGGCGGAGTGGACGGAGCAGGGCTCCCGGGCCGAGGGGACCATGCAGAGGGCGTCCCGGCTGAAGAGGGAGCTGAGCCTGTTGGCCACGGAGCCTCCTCCCGGCATCACCTGCTGGCAGGACACGGACAAGATGGGTGACCTGCGAGCGCGTAGGTGTCTCTTGCGGGCGGGCGGGCCGCGCTGAGATGTGAACATTTTCCCTTCCGATCACGTGGGGGACAGTCTCCCATGTCAGAGTGCCCACCGTCTTGTTTACGTTTATCCAAGGCTGGCTGCACATTTCCTCCTTTGCCCTTTATTATGCCTTTTGCTAGTTTGTAGCCAAGGTCCAGGCATCCGCTGGGAAGCAGTGTTTAGACCAAAGATCGGCAGCATCTCAAATACCTGTGAGGCCAGACAGTGACAGAAACGATTAGAATCCTCAGGCCGCACAAGGCCAGCCTGCCAGTCATATGGGATCTGTGCTCAGCCTTTTCCACTTTTATTATTATTATTATTATTATTATTATTATTATTATTATTATTTAACCCTTACCCGAGGATATGTTTATTGATTTTGAGAGAGAGGAAGGGAAAGAGAGAGAAGCAATGGCCGAAACCAATGTGGCTCAGTGGATAGAGCGTCGGCCTGAGGACTGAGAGGTCCCAGGTTCCATTCTGGTCAGGGGCACGTACATTGGTTGCGGGCACATCCCCAGTGGGAGGTGTGCAGGAGGCAGCTGATCGGTGTTTCTCTCCCACCGATGTTTCTAGCTCTCTATCCCTCTCCTCTCGATAAAAAAAAAAAAAAAAAAAAAAAAATCAATTTAAAAGTATTTAAAATAAAATTTAAAAAGAGAGAGAGAAGCAATGATCAATTGCCTCCTTTGTGCCCTGGGCCAGAAAACCTAGGTATGTGCCCTGAGCGGGAATGGAACCCACAACCTTTTGCCGTACAGGACGACGCTCCAACCAACGGAGCCCCTGGGCCGGGGCTTCCGCCCTTTGACCTTCTGGGCCTCCTTAGGGTGACGCTTTCGGGGTATGTGGTGCACTGTGTGCGGAGAGGTGAATGTCCTTGACCCGGCTCCTCACCATGGCCACAGGCTTCCCGGGCCCACGTGGGGTGGTGATTCAGATCACCCGACCGCCTCTGAACGGCTTTCTCCTTTTCCTTTGAAGAAATAATAGGAGGGGCCAACACGCCTTATGAAAAAGGCGTGTTCACGCTGGAAGTGAGCGTTCCTGAGAGGTTAGTGTGGGTCGGATCCTAAACCTACGTACAGGTGAAGCCCAGGGACTGGGAGACAGAGCCACTCGGGGGGAGGTGGGGGGAGATGGGGGAGCCGCGGGAGGAGGGGCAGAGGGCCTGGATTTTAATCCTCATCTCACCGTGACCGTGTGTGAAGGATTTACAGGGTGACACGTGCTGATCCAGGTGGTGGGTACACGCGTGACTAGATGCTGTCATTTCTCCTTTCTGTCGTTTGTAAATTTCCGTCATAAAAATGTAGAAGGCTTGCCTCTCGAAGACTGTCTTCCCCAGGGGTCCCCAGGAAGCTGTGTGCATGTGCCGAGAGGCAGCATCTTAATAAACTGTCTGTTGTTGTCCGCCGCTCTCCAAGGTACCCATTTGAGCCTCCTCAGGTCCGGTTTCTGACGCCCATCTACCACCCGAACATCGACTCCGCCGGGAGGATCTGCCTGGATATCCTCAAGTTGCCACCCAAGGTGAGCGGAGGGGGAGGGCGGGCTTCGGGGCTTGTGGCTCCGGGCGGGCGCCCCCGTCTGCCCCGCTCCGGGTCACGAAGCCGCCACGGCCTCTGTGTGCGCAGGGCGCCTGGCGGCCGTCCCTCAGCATCGCCACGGTGCTGGCTTCCATCCAGCTGCTCATGGCCGAGCCCAACCCGGACGACCCGCTCATGGCCGACATCGTAAGTGTCCTTGTCGTCGTCCCCTCGTCTCCCCTCGTCTCCCCTCGGGACCCCCGGCCCCGTCAGCGAGGCTGCTGAGCCCTGACGGGACCCTCTGCGGCGGGCCCCTTCTCCCTCCGCTCACCCCTTCCTCTGCTTCTGTCCCAGTCCTCCGAGTTCAAGTACAACAAGCCCGCCTTCCTCAGCAACGCCAGGCGGTGGACAGAGCAGCACGCGAGACAGAAGCAGGTGTGTGTGGGCGGCCCTGGTGCTCGGCCGCGGTCAGTCCCTCGGGGGGGTCTGCACTCGGCCCGTGAGGATGCGCCCTCACCACGTTTGCACTTGACCGCGCTCTAGGCTCTGGAACGGTGGGCAGCTTCTCCTGTCGCAGCCTCTGACTGATGACTCAGCAAGAGGTTTCTCTTAACAGCTGTCACCCACTGACGCCCCGAGAGGGCAGGCAGCCGCGGGGGGGCTCAGATTCTGGGCGGCAGCACAGATGGACGAGAGGGGACTCAGATTCTTTCCCCTAAGACTTTGTTTTAACCCCGAGGAGGGACTGCTGCGGGAAGCGGCAAGGGGAGAGGGTGCGGGAGGGAGGGAAGCGGGCTTTTCTGTGGGGCCGTTCTCGGGAGCAGGAATCCTTCCCCAGGTCCCAAGTAGCAGTGTTCCCCGTGGGAAGAAGTAAAGGTTTGCCTGGGCCAGCGTGGCTCAGTGGATAGAGCGTCAGCCTGCAGACTGAAGGGTCCAGGTTCAATTTTGGTCAGGAGCACATGCCTGGGTTGTGGGCTCAATCCCCAGTAGCGGGTGTGCAGGAGGCAGCCGATCAGTGATTCTCATCATCGATGTTTCTATCTCTCTCTCCCTCTTCCTTCCTCTCTGACATCAATAAAAAAATAAAAGATTTAAGTCACACGGCCCTAGCCGGTGTGGCTCAGTGGATAGAGCGTCGGCCGGTGGACTGAAGGGTCCGGGTTCGGTCCCCGTCAAGGGCATGGACCTCGGTTGCAGACTTGATCCCAGCGCTGGTCAGGGGCCCGTGCAGGAGGCAGCCCATTGATGGGTTTCTCTCACATCGATGTTTTTCCCTCTCTGGGTCTCTCCCCCTCCCTTCCACTCTCTCTAAAAACCAACGGGAAAATACCCTTGGGTGAGGATTTAAAAGAAAGAAAAGAATGAAAACAGGCGGAGGTTAAGGAAGATGCGGGGAGGGGATAGCCTGCAGGAGGCAGCCCAGAGGCACTGGGGCGGCAGCCCAGGGCTCCGGGGTGACCTCGAGTTTCCGTCCTCAGGAGGACGAGGAGGTGCCCGGGGGCCCGCCCGCGGCCGGCGATGCTGGAGCACCAGGCACTGCACAGAAGAGGAAGGCGGGGCCGCCCGGAGGCCCAGGGAAGAGGCTCTGCGAGGGCATCTAGGGCCCCGCCTGCCGCGCCCCGCCCCGCCCCGGCCCGGCCATCTCCCTGTTCTCTGCATCTCGTCAAGCAGACCTTGTGTATTTATTATATTTATATTCCTGCCCTGCACAGACCCTTTGAGTGGCATCTGTTTTATTCCGAGTGTGCCTGTGTATCTGTAAACCTTTTAAACCTGAGAAATAAAGAATGGTTTCACCTCGAGCGTGTTTATGGGGGACGCGTGTCTGGGAGCAAACTGGCCGGAGGAAGCTGTGGGGAAGCTGTGGTCGCCGGGTGCGTGGTCCTGTGTTTTGCCAGGACAACTCTGGGTGTTTCCCAGGTGATGTCCTGGGAGACTGTGTCATCCCCCTCCCCCCCCCCGCCCGGCTTCCTTCTCCACCCCCCAGCCCCACGGTCGGTCGGTAAACGGCGACTCCTGAGCCACAGGATGCTCTCTGGCCCCTGGGGTGTGGCTTTTTCACAAAACACCACGGCCTGGCCTGGGCATGGGAGGACCAGGGCAGCAAGCCCCACCGACGAGGTGGCTGGAACCCCCCGAGACGCCGGGGCTGGTGTTGGGGGGTTGGGGAGAGGGGCCCAGCTCTCGTGCCGTCCTCTCAGCAGCCGTTGTGAATAACAGGAGCTAGGAAACATGAAAAGGCCGACTTACTCAGAACGGTGGCTCTCTGCATGGCCGGGTCCCTCACCCCAACTGCACCCCAGGACCCGGGTCGCCAGCGGGGAGCTGTGGGGTCCCAGGCCTCCCAGGCCTCAGCTCCGACCCTCTCATCTCCGGCTCAGGCTCCGGTGCTCCTCCTCCTCCTCCTCCTCCTCCTCCTCCTCCTCCTCGGGGAGACCCGCCCTCCGGCCTTGGGAGCACCTGGCGGGTGTGGGCCCCAAGGGGCTGCAGGTGGGGGGGCCGGCCGGGGCTTCAGGTCACGGCTCCCACCTGGGCATGCACACCCAGTGCCCGGACACGGACAAGCAGGCACTCCGGCGGGATTCACTGGCTTTATTGTACAGAAGAGCCGGAGTATTTACATCGCGACCATTCTCACACTTCCCACGGCCGCGGGGGGCGGGGCTGGGACCAGGAGTGAGCGATGGGGGTGCTGGGGGGAGACGGGGCCGCCCCAGAGCAGAGGTAGTTAGAGGTGAGCCGGGAGAGAGGGGAGGAGGGGACCCCGGGCACGTGTCACTCAGGCTCCTCAGCCCCGCCTCCTCCGATCCTTCCTAGGCAGGTGCACCGGTGAATAATGCAGATTTTTTTTCCCAATAGATGGAGTCACACGTATGTTGCTATTGATGTGATTTGACATGTGTGCTGTATTACTCCTTCAGACGACCCCTTGTTCTGGTCGACGGCACAAGCACGCTCTGAGCAGCCCCTCAACACGTACGAAGGAGTGAAAAATGGGGTCTCTGCATGATCTGCCTCAAAACAGGAAAAGTTAGCCAAAACCGGTGCGGCTCAGTGGGTAGAGCATTGGTCTGCGGACTGAAAGGTCCCAGGTTCCACTCCAGTCAAGGGCATGGACCTTGGTTGCGGGCACATCCCCGGTAGGGGGTGTGCAAGAGGCAGCTGATCGATGATTCTCTCTCATTGATGTTTCTAACTCTCTCTCCCTCTCTCTTCCTCTCTGTAAAAAAAAAAAAAAAAAAAAAAAATCAAAAAATATATATATTTTTAAAAAGTTCTATTGGGACGGTCGGTACCCACCAATGACCTGGAAGATGGGGGGAATGGGTAGCTCTCGATGGACGTTACTTTCAACAAAGCACGTTGGATGTTTCTCTTGAAACCGTGGTGTTTCCTTCGATGACAAAAATCCGCATTGTGAACCGGTAAAGGGTCAATCCTCCCTACTAACCGGTATCCGCATTATTAACCGGCACATCCGGTCGACCTTTCATTCTTCCCGTGAAGGAGGTCCCGGGGCTGCAGGCTCCATTCACCCACGGTCTTCAGATCAGCACCGGATACGGGAGCCGCGGGTCACGGCCCTCACGGCCCTCACGGCCCCTGGTCCCGTGGCGTCTCCATCCCGTGGGGTCCCCGGGTGGGGCGGAGACGAGGCCCGGGCAGACACGGGTGCTGAGCCCTCTGAGACGCCGTCTAGTACACCACGAACACCAACAGGGCCAACGCAGCCCGTGGCCAGACCACGTGGCAACCGGTGAGACGCCGGTGGCAGAGCCCGCCCTGACCCACACGGCCGGACGGTGACCCTCTGAGGAAGGGCGCCCCGCGTCCTGTCTGCCCACCCGTGTCAGCACGGCACACGTCCAGGTCCGAGAGGCACGGAGCACGGGTTGGGTCCACATGTGAGCCACGGGGGGGGCGGGGGGGGCGGGATGCCCAGCCGCCTCCGTGGTCCCTTGTTAGACCTTCCTTCCTCCATCGGGGCCCAGACCCGGGCCCTGCTCAGCACCCCGACTTCCAGATCTCGACTCCGCAGCCTCCGATGTGACCGGGGACGCGGCCCGAAGGAAACCAGCCACGCCGCACACGTGGTGACGGCCACGGGAGACCCCGGAGCCACGGCCTGGGCCACCCTCCCCGGACCACGATGCTGCCTGCCGGCTGAATTTATTTTATAAACAGCCGTCCTTCACGGAGGGGAGGGGAGGGGAGGGGAGGAGGAGGAGGAGACGAGGCGGGCGGGGCCGTTTATACGTGAGAGGCAAAGGCCGAGGCCAAGGCCTGGCCGCCCCCGCCGCCCAGCGTGGCCCCCTCGGCCCTCAGCGGCCGCTCTCCGTCCACGGGGGGTTGCTGGTTCCCAAAGCGGGTTCCCTCTGGCTCCCCTGAGCGGCCACCCTCGGGCCCGGGGCTCTCTGGCCGCGGGCAGGAGACCAGGGTGCCCGCGAGGAGGAAGCCGTGGTGGGTCTCCGGCCCCGGGGGCTGCCGCCCGGCCTCGGAAGCTTCCGGAGCGGGATCCGCGTCGGAGAAGGCCACCAGGGCCTGCGTGGAGTCGCAGGAGGCCTTCTCCAGCGGGCGGGCGGCGGCGGAGGCCAGGGCGGCCGGGGCGGCGGCGCCCGCGCAGGGCCAGAGGCGGCCCAGGTCCCGGCGGGCGCGCGGGGCGAGGAGCAGGTAAAGCAGGGGGTTGAGGCAGGCGGGCAGCGGCAGCACCAGCAGCAGCACGGACTTGACGGCCTCGGGAGCCACGGGGGCCAGGCCGAGGCCGGAGGCCACGCCGAGGAAGGCCACGGGGCAGTGCAGTAGTCCGTTGGCCAGGACGAGCCGGGCCACGTGCCGGCCCAGGGCCCCGGCCCCCGCGTCCGCCCGTCCGCCCCAGTACAGCCAGATGTGGGCGCCCGTGGCCGCCAGGAAGCAGAGCGAGTTGAGCAGCACGAGGGCCACGGCGAAGGCCAGGGCAGCCGGCCGGCCCTCGGGCGGGGGCGCGTAGGGCAGGCAGAGAGGGGAGGCCCCGTACTCACCCACCGAGGCCAGGGGCAGGGCGGCGGCCAGCCCCGCCAGCGCCAGGCAGCCCAGCGCCGCCGCCCGCACGCCGCCGCCACCACCACCACCGCCGCTGCCGCCCTGGGCGGGGGCCTTCCCGCAGGCCCGGACCCGGGCCCTCGCCGCCCCGGAGACGCCGCTCTGCACCGCGGCCAGCGCCAGCAGCAGCACCGCGGCCTCGGACCCCAGCACGGCCAGGAAGCCCGTGGCCCGGCAGCCCGGCCCCGACTCCCAGTGGGCCCCGTAGGCGGCGAACCGGCCGAAGGTCAGGGCGTCCACGCAGGCCAGGAGGCCCCAGGCGACGCCGGTCAGGGCGTTGGCGCCGGCCAGAGCCCCGACCGTGAACTTGGCCGGGGGCAGGGGCCCCGGGCCGCCCGCGAAGACGCGGAGCAGCACCAGCCCGTTGCTGAGCAGGGAGAGCAGGACGATGGCCCACACGGCCAGGCGCACGCCCCAGCTCTCAAAGAGGTGCTGGCAGGGCTTGAAGGGGCCTGTGGAGAGAGGGGGCATCAGGGAGGCTGCTGGGGACGGGGCCAGGGAGGCTGGCCTGGCCTCAGGAAACCCCAGGGGAGCTGCTGGTGGTTACACACACAGAATAGAAGCTCATAATAAAGCCGGGCCAGGGTGGTGCAGTGGTTGGTGTTGGCCTATGAACCAGGAGGTCCCGGGTTCAATTCCCCATCAGGGCACAGGCCCAGGTTGGGGGCTCCATCCCCAGGGGGGGGCGTGCAGGAGGCAGCTGATTCATGGTTCTCTCTCATCATGCTTCTCTCTCTTTCTCTCTCTCTCTCTCTCATCTCTCTCTCTCCCTCCCTCTTTCTTCCTCTCAGAAATAAACACTTTTAAATTATTTTAAAAAAAGAATTGTGGCCCTGACCTGTTTGGCTCAGTGGATAGAGCTTTGGCCTGCGAACTGAAGGGTCCCAGGTTTGATTCCGGTCAAGGGCATGGACCTTGGTTGCGGGCACATCCCCAGCAGGAAGTGTGCAGGAGGCAGCTGATTGGTGTTTCTCCGTCATCAGTGTTTCTAACTCTCTATCCCTCTCCCTTCCTCTCTGTAAAAAAGTCAATACAAATATATATATATTTTTAAAATTTCTGTCCAGGTCCCTAAAACAGTGCCTGCTTCCTCCTCTGTGTGGGCGCGCCTGCCCAGGCGGCCACCAGAGGGCGCACTGCAGTCACGGAGCGCTGAGGGCAGGTGTGGCAGGGCCCCGAGCCCCAGAGGGATGGACAAGTGGGACCTCTAACTGGCTGGTTTGTAAAGGTTTCTCTGACTCTCCCATATCCCCCCTCCACCCGCAGCTTCTTCCCCAGGAATCACCCCAAGAGGCTGACCCAGCCTGCTGACCCTGTGTCCCCCCCCCCCTCCCGCCCCCGGGGCCGCCCTCACCTGGAGCCGGGCTGCACTGCACGCGGGGGTGTGGCTTCGTGTCCTCGGTCTCGTCCAGATCCAGGTCATCTGGGGGGACAGCAGACAGCGGCTCAGGGCTGCCCCTGGGGGGGATGGCTGCCCGCCCCCCCCCTGGGGTGCGAACCCTGGGGGGGACCCGTGGGTGGGCTCTCCTCTTTTTAAAAAAAAAAATATTTTTTTTATTGATTTTTTACAGAGAGGAAGGGAGAGGGAGAGAGAGTTAGAAACATCGATGAGAGAGAATCATCGATCAGCTGCCTCCTGCACAGCCCCCCACTGGGGATGTGCCTGCAACCAAGGTCCATGCCCTTGACCGGAATCGAACCCGGGATCCTTCCGTCCGCAGGCTGACGCTGTATCCACCGACCGAGCCAAACTGGCTAATCTGTAACCACCCTTCCACCTCTAACTCTGTCAGTTCCAGACACTAGGACTAGAAAGGTAAACACATTGTTAAAGAAATCCTGTAACAGGATTGAAACAAACGGACTTTTTTTTGTCTTATTCGCTGTTACAATGTTTCTGAACCCGGGGCGGCGGGCTCCAGCCCGCGTGGTGGGGGTGAACAGACATCTCCGGGTCCACAGATTCCAGAGGCGTTTTGAAACGAGGATCTAAAACTTTTTTCATCAGGCACGCAGCCCGAACGCCGGCCGGCACCGTGCACAGGGGAGGGCCAGCGTCTCCAGGGACCGACGTGCGGCTGCGTCGGCCCCACGAGTCCCTGCGTGCGTTTCCTGTGAGATCTCTCCGCCCGCCTGCAGGGCCAGCACCTCCCGGGAGAGTTTCCAGGAGGCAGGCAGCCCCTGGCCCAGACTCCGAGGGCGGAGGCTGCCCGGTGCCCTGGCATTTCCTTCTCTCCCCACCTCTCCGCCCGCCCGCCCGCCCGCCCCGCTCTCCGGGATGGAGCTCGGCCACGCGTCGAAAAGAAAATGCATGAATGAGCCCCAGCTGGTGTGGCTCAGCGGAGAGAGCGTCGGCCTGCGGACTGAAGGGCCCTGGGTTCGATTCCGGTCAAGGGCATGTGCCTTGGTGGCGGGCACATCCCCAGTGGGGGGTGGGCAGGAGGCAGCTGGTCGATGTTTCTCTCTCATTGATGTTTCTGACTCTCCATCTCCCTTCCTCTCTGTATAAAAATCAATAAAATAAAAATTAAAAAAAAAGAAAAAAGAAAAAGAAAATGCATGAATGAGCCCCAGCTGGTGTGGCTCAGCGGAGAGAGCGTCGGCCTGCAGACTGAAGGGTCCCGGGTTCAATTCCTGTCAAGGGCATGGACCTTGGTAGCGGGCACATCCCCAGTGGGGGGTGTGCAGGAGGCAGCTGGTCAATGTTTCTCTCATTGATGTTTCTGACTCTCTCTCCCTCTCCCTTCCTCTCTGTAAAAAAATCAATAAAGTATATAAAAAAAAAAAAAGAAAGAAAGAAAGAAAGAAAGAAAGAAAGAAAGAAAGAAAGAAATGCATGAATGAGCCCCAGCCGGTGTTGCTCAGTGGATAAAGCATCGGCCTATGGACTGAAAGGACCCAGGTTCGGTTCCCGGTCAGGGCACAGGCCTGGGTTGTGAGCTGGATCCCCAGTGGGGGGCGTGCAGGAGGCAGCCGATCCATGATTCTCTCTCATCGTGGATGGTTCTCTCTCTCTCTCTCTCTCTCTCTCTCTCTCTCTCTCTCTCTCTTCCTCCCTCCCCACCCCGCCCTTTCCCTTCCTCTCTAAAATCAATAAAAAACATATTTTAAAAAGAAGAAGAAGAAGAAGAAGAAGGAAAGAAAATGCACGAATGAAACACGGGGGCCGGAGCCCACGGAGTCTGAGGCCGGTGACGGCCCCGCCAAGGTGTTGAGCAACCGCCGGGCAAACGCGGAGGAAACGGAGGCGGAAACGGGGGCTGGCTGAGGCCGGAGCCCTGGCGTCGGCTCCCTCAGGAAGCGGCCCGGCCGGGCGGCCCCGTACCTGCCGGCTGCGGCCCACATCCGGCATCCCAGACGGAGGCCTGGCCAGCACTCACCTTGAGGAGGAAGGAAAGTTTCCATCCCTCCTTCCAGCCCCGAGGGAGTGGCCGGGCAGCCGTCCGTCCAGTCTGGGCATCGGGGGGAGCCGGGGTGCCTGCCCCACCAGCAGCTGCCGGCTTCTCCCCCCGGGAATGGAGCTCACCCTCCGGGGGTTGGGGGGCCCCCCAGAGACCCCAATGCCCCCCCCCGCTGCCCCCCTGCCCCGCACTCACAGTGGCTCTCTGCGGGTCCGGCCAGGAGGCCCGGCGGCCCCTTCGGCACCTCCTCATCCTCCAGGGGAACTCGGTCCCCGTCCCACGGCCCCGGGGCCCTGAGGAAGCCGGGACAGAGGCCCCCGCCGCCGAAGGCACAGCACTGGTAGGCGTGCGGCACCTCCAGGACCCTGGGGGCGGGGGTGAGTGGACGGGCTGCCTCAGGAACGGGGTCTCTGCCGAGGCACCCGCCCTGGGACCCCAACGCCCCCTGGGTTCCCAGGAGGGTCTGCGGCCGGCTCCCGCCGCTGAGGGGCTGGGGCACGTTCCCGTCTGCTCCTCATTCACCAGGAGGATGACCCGGCCCCCAGCAGGCTCAGAGAGGGGAGCGCCCCCCCCCCAGGTCACACAGCACGCAGGCACCCTGGTCCCCTCCCAGCCAGCACCCCACACACGCACACACACACATGCACACACACACATGCACACACACGCACACACATGCACACACACGCACACACACACTCAGTCTCAACCATGGCCTCCTCCTGTGGCCTCCTCAGGCCTCCAGGGCCCCGTGGCCTCCCCGTGGGGGGTGAGGGGGGAGGGAGAGGGGAGAGAAGCCAGGTGTCACCTCAGCTTTGGGAAGCTGTCCTTGGAGAAGGCCTGGGACAGAGCTGGGTTCCCTTTGAGCTTGAGATGCTTGAGGCCCCCGAGGCCGGCCAGGGGCAGCGCGGTCAGCTGGTTGTCCGTCAGGTCCCTAGGACAGTGGACGGGCGGGGGCGGGAGGCGCAGGGTCAAGGTCCGGGCAGGGCCGGACAGAGGCTGCCGAAACGCCGCTGAGCACCCACCGATGCTCTCCCTGAGCCCGGGGACCAGCGCTCTGTGTGTACGGGGCCCACAGATCTGCCAAACGGACTGCCCGTCACAGGGATGGACAAGGCTGGAGCCCGTGTCCCCAGGCTGTGAGGTCACCACTCTTGCGGGGTCCCGCTCTGCACGGGGGGGGGGGGGGGGCCCGTGGTCCCCTCCGCCCGGCAGCACCCCGGGGCGGCCCCAGGGGCACTCACAGCTTGACCAGGGAGCGCAGGGTGGCGAAGGCCTGGGGGTGGACGGACCGGATGGTGTTCCGGCTCAGGTCCCTGCGGGCAGAGAGGGCGTGAGGGAGGGTCCCGGCAGGCCCGCACCCGGGAGGACCCCCCGCCCCATTCCCCTCACTTGCTCCCCCCTCCCCTCTGTCTGAGCTACCCCTGGAGGGAAGGGAACATCAGCCCTGGCTCCCCCTGCCTGCGGCCTCAGAAAAGGGCACGGGGCCCTGGCCGGTGTGGCTCAGTGGATGGAGCGTCGGCCTGCGGACTGAAGGGCCCCGGGTTCGATTCCGGTCAAGGGCATGGACCTTGGTTGAGGACACATCCCCAGGAGGGGGTGAGCAGGAGGCAGCTGATGGATGTTTCTCTCTCATCGATGTTTCTGGCTCTCTATCCCTCTCCCTGCCTCTCTGTGAAAAATCAATAAAATATGTATTTTTTTTTAAAAGAAAAAGAAAAGGGCCTGGGCTGCCTGGCTTCAGAGAACCCCCTTCAGGTACCCCCTGGACATGGGGCAGGGAGCTCAGCTTGCTGCCCCACCCCCACCCCTGTCCCATCCCCAGGCCCTCGGCACCCTCCTCCCCGCCCAGCACCCAGAGTCTGCCCTTTGACCCCCCAGCGCCGGGTCCCAGCACTCACAGGGCCCGCAGGGAGCTCAGCTGGCGGAAGGTGTCGGCTCCGACTTCCCAGATGCGGTTGTGCTGGAGGCTTCTAGGGCAGCGAGACCGGCCGAGTGACCCGAGGGCTCGGACCCTGGTTCCCTCCACACGCCCCCCACCCCCACCCCCCGCCCGGGCTCAGCGTGCAGAGCCGTCCCACAGGCGGCCAGAATCCGCCCCGAGCCTTCGTCCCGCCCCCCGCCCCCACCCCACTCACATCTCCTCCAGCTCCTGGCACCGGTGCAGGCTGGGCAGCGCCTCGATCTGGTTGTGAGATAGTTCCCTGCGGGGGGGGAGGGGCGAGGCCGGGGCAGGGTCACGGTGGGACCCGGAGCCGCTCTGGCCTGGGCCCCACTTCCCTGTCCGCAGCCGAGGCCGCAGACCTGCGAGGAGTGACTGCCGACCCCCGCCACCCCGAGCCCTGTCCTCAGCCGGCCCGTCTCCCTCCCTGGCGGAGCCCCTCTTTCCCAGCGGAGAGAGGGGGCGGGGGCGGGGGCGGGGATGGGGGAGAGAGGGATGGGGGGCCAGGAATGACCGGGCCGGCTGGTCAGGGCCAGCCCCGCGGACGGCACCTGCTGCCACCGGACGTGCGCACGACGGAGCCAGGGACCCCTTTGCCTTACACGGGGGGAAACTGAGGCACAGGCGGGGGAGGGGGGGGGGAACACTCCCCTTGGGTGCTGCCTAGGCCACTTAGGTTCCTCCGTGGTTCCAGAAGGGCTGCCTCGTGTGAACTGGAGTAATAAAGCCCTGTTTCGAGCACCTACTATGTGCTAGAGTGAACACCTATAGGTGCTAAGCTGAACACCTATTATGTGCTAGGCTGAGCATGTGTGAGAGAAAGCACCTACTATGTGATGGGTTGAGTGTGTTAGAGAGAAAGCACCTACTATGTGCTGGTTGAGCGTATGTGAGAGAAAGCACCTACTATGTGCTGGTTTGAGCGTGTGTGATAGAAAAAGCACCTACTATGTGCTGGGTTGAGTGTGTATGAGAGAGAAAGCACCTACTATGTGCTGGTTTGAGTGTATGTGATAGAAAAAGCACCTACTATGTGCTGGTTTGAGCGTATGTGATAGAGAAAGCACCTACTATGTGCTGGGTTGAGAGTGTATGAGAGAGAAAGCACCTACTATGTGCTGTTTGAGCGTATGTGATAGAGAAAGCACCTACTATGTGCTGGGTTGAGTACCTACTGTGTGGCCTGTATTGAGCTCCTACTACCGTGTTTCCCCGAAAATAAGACATCCTCCGAAAATAGGACCTAGCGCAACTTTGGGAGAAAAAATGAATATAAGACACTGTCTTATTTTCGGGGAAACAGGGTATGTGCCAGGTGCTTTCCTCATGTTTTTCCAGCCCCCACACTGTGTCCACGCCCTGCGGACGAGGACCGGGGAGCTCTGAGACGTGGCTGGAGGCAGAGCTGGGGTCGCAGCCAGGCCTGGCGCCACGGCCTGGCCAGGAGAGGGCGGCCCAGTGCCTGCCGGCCCGGCCCCGGCGGCAGGGAGAGCGGAGACCGAGGGGGACAACCCGGGGCGGGGCGGGGGGGGGCGGGGGCTGCAGCCCATGGGCCGGGGCTCCGGGCGGGCGCGGGGCGGGGGCGCGGGGGGGCCACTCACAGGACTCGGAGCCGGGGCAGCTGCTGGCACATCCCCGGCGGGAGCCGCCGGATGCCCGCGCGGGTCAGGGTCCTGCGGGGGGCAGACGGGGCAGGTGGGAAGACAGAACAGACGGCGGGCCCTGGGGACCGAGCCCCAGCCACCCCGGCCCCCCCCCCCGTGCCTTGTGGGGTGGGGAGGGAGGGGGGGAGAAGGGGGCGGGGCTGCTGGGGTGGTCGGCGGGGGGGGGGGAAGGGGAAGAAGGGGGCGGGGGTTGGGGAGGGGGGAGAAGGGGGCGGGGGCTGGGGAGGGGGGAGAAGGGGGGCGGGGCTGCTGGGATGGTCGGCGGACGGGGCGGGGCGGGATGGGAGGAGGCCGAGAACCGGCCACGCACAGGGTCTCCAGGCTGGTGGTCCCCTTGAGGTCCGGGAAGTCCTCGATGGCGGAGGCTCCATTCAGGGACCTGGAAGCAGAGCCAGGGGCTCCGAGGACCGGCCGGAGCGTGCCCACGCCGCTCCCAGCCCCCGAGGCTCCCCACGGACCCTGCCCCCGCCTGCACCCCGCCATCGGCCGGCTCCCAGCTCTGGAGCCGGTCCACGCAGCCACGGGGCCCGGATGGAGGCAGCAGCCTCTGCATCCGGTGCCAGCACGGCAAACACGGGCCGCCCGGCTGGTGCTGCTCAGTGGTGAGCGCCGACCTAGGAACCAGGAGGTCAGGGTTCGGTTCCCGGTCAGGGCACAGGCCCGGGATTTGGGGCTCGATCCCCAGTGGGGGGCGTGCAGGAGGCAGCCGGTCCATGATTTTCTCTCCTCATAGATATTTCTCTCTCTCCCTCTCCTTCTCCCTTCCTTTCTGAGATCCATAAAAAATATTTTTTAAAATATATTTGATTGATTTTCCACAGAGACGAAGGGAGAGGGACAGAGAGCTAGAAACGTCGATGAGAGAGAAACATCCACCAGCTGCCTCCTGCACAACCCCTACCGGGGATGCGCCCGCAACCAAGGTGCATGCCCTTGGCCAGAATCGAACCTGGGACCCTTCGGTCTGCAGGCCGACGCTCTATCCACTGAGCCACACCGGTTCCAGCAATATATATATATATATATTTTTAAAAGCGGCCGGCCCAGGTCCCTGGCTGTGGAGAGGGCCCTGTTCGCCCGTTCAGGATCCAGGAGAGGAGGGAGGTGGTTGGTGCAGAGGCGGCCTGAGCCTGGCGGGAGGGGAAAGGGCAGGGGGCAGGGGGGGGCAGGGGCCGCGGGGACCGAGGACAGGGGCCCCGCGTACAGCGTGTGCAGCTTCGGCAGGTCCTGGAAGGCGGACCGCCCCACGGACTGGATCGGGTTGTCATAGAAGTGTCTGGAAGAGACCCCGGCGTGGGATTGGCTCAGCCAGGACCGCAGCGTCGGCTCTCTGCCCCCCGCCCCATGGAGCCCCGGGGAGAGCCCCCCGGAGGGAGGGGGGTCAGGTCAGGCACCCCTCTACCCCTCCCGTCATCCCGCTTCCCCCCCCCAGCCCCCCGACACCGGCGGAGGCAGGGCTCACATGGTCTGCAGCAGGGGGTTCCCCGTGAAGGCCTTCTCGGGGATGGCCTGGATGCTGTTGTCATGGAAACCGCTGGAAGACAAGCCGGTCGGTCGGTGAGGACGCGGAGACAGACACAGGGGATTGCCGATGGGACGGTGACAGAGGCCAGAGCAGCAGGGCGTGTGCAGGAAGCAACCCATTGGAGCGTCTCTCTCCCATCAGTGTTTCTCTCCCTCCCTCTCTCCTCCTCTCTCCTCCTCTCTCCTCTCTCCCTCTCTCTCTCCTCCTCTCTCCTTCTCTCTCCCTCTCTCTCTCCTCCTCTCTCCTCCTCTCTCCCTCTCTCCCTCTCTCTCACCTCCTCTCTCCCTCTCTCCCTCTCTCTCTTCTCCTCTCTCCACTCTCTCTAAAAATCAATGGGAAGCCCTAGCTGGTGTGGCTCAATGGATAGAGTGTCAGCCTTCGGACTAAAGGGTTCCGGGTTCGATTCAGGCCAAGGGCACGTGCCTAAGTTGTGGGCTCAATCCCCAGTAGGGGGCAGGCAGGAGGCAGCCGATCCATGATTCTCTCTCATCATAGATGTTTCTCTCTCTCCCTCTTCCTTCCTCTCTAAAATCAATAAAGTGTATTTTTAAAAAAATAAAATATAATATAAGAATAAAAATCAATGGTGAAATATCCTCGGGTGAGGATTAACAACAACAACAGCCCTGCCGAAACCAGCCTGGCTCAGCAGATAGAGCGTCGGCCTGCGGACTGAAGGGTCCCGGGTTCCATTCCGGTCAGGGGCATGGACCCTGGTTGCGGGCACATCCCCAGGTGGGGGTGTGCAGGAGGCAGCTGATGGATGTTTCTCTCTCATCGACGTTTCTAGCTCTCTCTCCCTCTCCCTTCCTCTCTGCAAAAAAAATCAATAAAATATATATATATTTTTAAAAAACCAGCAACAAAAATAAAAGGTGCTGCCCACCGCTGGGGGCCTGGAGGCTGGTCCCGTTCAGCCCTGCGGGCCCTCCCTCCGCCCGGGGGTCAGCGCCCTGTCCGATCCCCTGCGGTGGGAGACGGGGTACTCACAGCTCCTGCAGCCGGCCCAGCGTCCGGATGGCCACGGGGAACTCCTGCAGGTCGTTGTGGCTCAGGTCCCTGGAAGGGAGCAGGGTCTGGTCAGGGGTGTGTGGCTCCGGGGGGGTGGGATCCAGGGGTCAGCACCCCGAAGGCTCCCGGGGGACAGGACAGGTGTGACCCTGCGTGCTCCTGCCTGCCCCGGGCCCCTCCTCCACAGGCCACGCCCCTCCAGAGAGTAGCCAGGCCGCCCGGGGGCGGGGGTTCGATCCCCCTCCCCGCCCCTCCCGTGGATTGAGAGAGGCCCCCGTGGCAGAGATTCCTGGCTCCGGGGAGAGACACCGTGCCAGCCAGCAGCGCCCACGGAAAGCTCGGCAGTGACAGCCTCGAGGAGTGGCAAGGCGCGCCAAGGCCACCACCGGGAAGGGGCCCCGCTTTCCTGCCCCCCGCCCCCCGCCCCCCACGTCTGGCCGCCCCTGCGGGCTCCCAGCCAGCGCTCCGGGGGGGACGGGGCACAAAGAACAAAGAACACACACCCCCCCCCGTTTTAATTGGAGATCAAAGCTGGAGGGAGAACGGATCCCTGGAGGAGGGGGGAAAAAAGGGGTGTGACTGAGACGGCGGCCAAGGAGGGAGGCTGGGGGAGAGGGCAGAGGCTGGGAGAGGGGAGGGGTGCAGGGCAAGGTCCCACACAGCTCTCCGGGGGTCCACACAGCCCCTGGTAGGGCCAGCACCATTCCTTTTTATTGATTTTTTTTACAGGGAGGAAGTGAGAGAGTTAGAAACATGGATGAGCCGAAGCCGGTTTGGCTCAGTGGATAGAGCATCGGACTGCAGACTGAAAGGTCCCAGGTTCGATTCCAGTCAAGGGCATGTACGTTGGTTGCGGGCACATCCCCAGTAGGGGGTGTGCAAGAGGCAGCTGGTCCATGTTTCTCTCTCATCGACGTTTCTAACTCTCTATCTCTCTCCCTTCCTCTCTGTAAAAAATCAATAAAATATATATATTTTTTTAAAAAAATAGAAACATGGATGAGAGAGAAAGATCCATCAGCCGCCTCCTGCACGCCCCCTATTGGGGATGTGCCCGCCAGCAAGGTCCATGCCCTTGACCGGAACCGAACCTGGGACCTTTCAGTCCGCAGGCCGACGCTCTGTCCACTGAGCCACACCGGCTGGGGCTTCATGCCTTCCTTTTATGGATCTCAGAGAGGAAGGGAGAGGGAGGGAGGGATAGAAACCTCCATGATGAGAGAGAATCGTGGATCGGCTGCCTCCTGCACGCGGGAGAGACGGCGCCAGGGAGAGGCGTGTGGGGAGCAGGCCACAGCCAGAGACCGGAGTCCCAGGCCCGCTGGCCTCCCTCTGCCCGCCTCCTCCCGGCCCCCTGCCCCGCTCTACCCCTCCGCCCCCGGATGACACCGCGGCCCGCACTCACAGGGTCTCCAGGCTGTGCAGGCCCTCGAGGCTGTGGGTGCCCAGGCGCTGGATGCGGTTGTTGTGAAGGTGCCTGTGTGGGAGGAGAGACGGGTGAGTCGGGCGCCTGCAGCACCGAGCTCGGGGGTGTGGGGAGGGAGAGGGCGGGCAGACGGCAGCTGGAGGAGGAGGCTGGCCTGTGGACAGAGTGACCCCCGGGTCCAGGGACAGAGGGGCTTCGGAAGTCACCGTCTCCGAGGCCGACGCTCTACCCACTGAACCGAACCAGCCAGGGCAGCGATGGGACCAGCTAGGACCACGGGCTGCCCCCGTTTTAATGGGCTCGCCGGCCCGCGGAGGCCGAAGAGCCCAGCTGTCAGGCCCCAGGTGAACGGGGTGGGGGGGTCCCCCACGCGGACAGGGGCGGGGGGGTGCACTCACAGCACCACCAGGGGGCGGGGGGGCGCCACTCACAGCACCACCAGGCTGCTGAGGTTCTGGAAGGCGAGGTCGGGGACCTGGCGGATGCGGTTGAGGGCCAGCGTCATGGCCTGCAGGCCGGGCAGGTTGCTGAGGGCCCGGACGGGGACCTCGGCCAGCGCGTTGTCGTCCAGCCACAGGTGGCGGAGGCAGGACAGCCCCTCGAAGCTCCTCTCGGGGACCAGGGAGATGAGGTTGGCGTCCAGGCGCCTGGGGGAGGGAGGACGGGGCTCAGCCACTGAGCATCGACCTATGAACCCGGAGGTCAGGGTTCGAGTCCCGGCCTGGGCACCTGGGCTGGGCCCTCTGCAGCGGGTGCCATGGGGCCCAGACGCACTGGCAGAAGAGGAGGTACCCCCACAGGGGCCCCTAAGTGGTGGGACCCCCAAAGGCCCTAAGGCTCCAGGACCCCCCTCTCAGGGGAGAAATTCGTGTGACTGGGGTTCTCCAAGCAAATGGACCTGCTCTCTCCCCGCCCCCGCTGCCCCCCCAGGGACATCCCTGCCCTCCCAAGGACCCCGGAACCGTGTGGACCCCAGAGTCTGCAGCCTGGCTCCAGACGCCGCCCCACTCCCTCACTGCCCCTGGCAGGATGGGGTGCCCTGGCAGGATGGGGTGCCCTGGCAGGATGGGGTGCTGCCCCTGCGGGAGCTCCCCCGCACCCCGGAGCCGGGGCCCAGGCCGCCCCGGGGTCCCTGGTCCCCCAGGGCGGGCGGGGCTGGAGCCGGAGGGGCCTCGGAGCCTCCACGTGGGACCCCAGGCCTCGGGGAGCCGCTCCGCCCGCCCGCCCACAGGTGGGCAGCCGCCCAGACGCACGGGGTTTGGCAGGAAGCGGAGAGCAATTACGCCAATTAAGCCCTGGCACCCAGTCAACCCCCGCACCCTCCCCTGCCCGCCCGCCCCACGTGGGCCCGGCTCCCGGGCTGGCTGGCTGCGGCGCTGTGACACCCTCCTGTCCTGACCTGTGCCGACACGGCGGGCGGGCAGGGGGCCTCACGGGCCAGTCGGGGCTCGCCGGGCTCGGGAACCAGCCTCCCCTCACCACGAGGGCCCCCCTGCACCCCCCACCCCCCACCCCAGCCCGGGGGTGAGGCTGCAGGGCTGTGGCCCTGTCCCTCCAAGTGCCCCAGGATCAGGTGGTCCGAAGGTCCAGCCGGCGTGGCTCAGGGGCTAAGCGTCGACCTAGGAACCAGGAGGTCAGGGTTCGATTCCCAGTCTGGGCACATGCCTGGGTTGTGGGCTCCATCCCCAGGAGGGGGTGTGCAGGAGGCAGCCGATCTGTGATTCCCTCTCATCATGGATGCTTCTCTCTCTCTCTCTCTCCCTTCTCCTTTCCTCTCTGACATCAAGAAAAAAACACACCCTGCCCTAGGTGTAGCTCAGTGGATAGGGCGTCGGCCTGCGGACTGAAGGGTCCCGGGTTCAGTTCCATTCAAATCAAGGGCATGTGCCTTGGTCGCTGACACATCCCCACTACGGGGTGTGCAGGAGGCAGCTGGTCGGTGTTTCTCTCCCATTGATGTTTCTAACGCTCTATCACCTCTCCCTTCCTCTCTGTAGAGAATCAATGAAGTATATTTGAAAAGAAAAGAAAAGAAAAGAAAAGAAAAGAAAAGAAAAGAAAAAAAGAAGCATCTATGAGAGAGAATCATAGATCAGCCGCCCCCTGCACACCCCCTACCAGGGATGTGCCTACAACCAAGGCACATGCCCTTGACCGGAATCAAACCCGGGACCCTTCAGTCCACAGGCCGACGCTCTATCCACTGAGCCACACCGGCTGAGGGCAGGGTGTGTTTTTTCTTGATGTCAGAGAGGAAGGGAGAGAGAGAGAGAGAGAGAGAGAGAGAGAGAGAGAGAGAGAGAGAGAGAAAGAGAAGCATCCATGATGAGAGAGAATCACGCACCGGCTGCCTCCTGCACGCCCCCTATACTGAGGGATGGAGCCCACAACCCTGGGCCTGTGCCCCGACCGGGAATCGAACCTGTGACCTCCCGTTTCACAGGTCGACGCTCCACCCCGAGCCACCCACCCGGGCCGGGCCGGGCATGTCTGTTCTGGTTGATGCCACCTGACGAGATCCCTCCGGTCCCCGCTCCGGCAGCCTTTTCAATAGATCAAAGGGGAACGGGAAACAAAGGGGCCCAGCCCGCCGCCCTCCACCTGCCAGGCATTGACGGATGAGCCCGCTCCCGCCCCCCGCTCCCGCCTGGAAGGAGCGCCCTGCTTGCTGCACATCAAAGGGTGACACCTGAGCGCCCGCCCTCGAGTGGAATCGGAGGCAGCCACCTAGGAACGTAATTGCCTGCCCGCGGGGCGCAGGCACAGGAGCGGCCGTGTGCGGAGCCAGCCCGAGCTTCCCCTACAGCCATGGCCCCGCAGGCCCAGGCGGAGGGCCACAGGGTCCCGGGGTGGGGACCACAGTCCGCCATAGCACCCCTCCCGGGGGCCTCCCGCCATCGGGCCCCTCACGCCGAGCAGGTTCCCGGCGTCCGGGTCCCTCCCGGCCGGCCTGAGAGCCGCGCCCGGTGGCTCCTGGGGCCTGGACGCCTGCCCTTGGCCATGGGCAGGTGGCGGTGGTTGGGGGAGGAAGGGGGCGGGGATGTCTGAGGTGAGGAGACGGGAGCAGCACCCAGTGTTTCAGAGGCGCGTCGGACCCGTCCCAGCAGGCCCTGCGGGGAGAGGGTCCCGGGGAGACCAGGCCGCAGGTGCTTCCCTGACACAGGCTCCCAGTCCTTCTCACAACCCAGTTCCTCCTTCCCCCTGTCCGGGGTCTCACGGCACCCTGGGGACCAGAACGAGGACTGGGGAGGTTATAGCTGTGTGCTGTGGATCCCCTCGTTCCAGCCTCCCAATGTCCCATCCACCCATCCATCCATCTGTCCATCATCCATCCATCCATCCATCCATCCATTATCCATCCATCCATCCATCCATCCATTTATCTGTCCATTCATCCATCCGTCTGTCTATCATCCATCCATCCTTCCATCCATTCATCATCCATACTTCCATCCATCTACCTTCCTTCTATCAACCGCCCATCCATCCATCCTTCTATCCATCCATCCATCCACCTGTCCATCATCCACCCATCCATCATCCATCCATCATCCATCCATTATCCATCTATCATCCATCCATCCATCCATCATCCATCCATCCATCCATCTATCCATTTATCTGTCCATCCATCCATCCATCCATCAACCACCCATCCATTCATCCGTCCATCCATTCATCATCCATCCTTCCATCCATTCATCTTGCATCCATCCATCTATCCATCATCTGTCCATCATCCATCCATCCTTCCATCCATTCATCATCCATACTTCCATCCATCTACCTTCCTTCTATCATCTGCCCATCCATCCATCTGTCCATCCATCCTTCCATCCATCCATCCATCATCCATCCCTCCATTCATCTGTCCATCCATCCCTGCATTTGTCCATCTGCCAATCCATCAACCATCCATCCTTCCATCCATCTCTCTGTCCATCCATCCATCATCCATCTGTCCCAGCCACCCATCCATCCTTCATTCCATCCATCTGCCCATCCTTCCGTCCACTCACACAGGCTCAGAGTCACCTGGGCCTCCCAGCCAGCTCCTAACCCCTTAGCCTGGGTCTTGCAATTCTTCCCCTGAGCACCTCTCCCCGGGGTTCAAAAATGTGACCTCACACGTCCGCCCTCAGAACAGCCGCCTCTCACGCCGCTCGAGCGAGGGACCTCTTAATGTTTAAAAACGACTTAGAGCGGAGACGGGGCGCCAGGGCTGCATGAGGGGGACTCGGAGCAGCCAGAGCCAGGCCCCCGTGTGCGTGTGTGGCCAGCGCGGGCGCGTCCGCAGGGCAGACACCGGCTCTGCGTCTGGGTGGCAGGGCTGCGGGTGATGTTTATTTCCCCTCTTTTCGGTTTTTTTTTTTTGTCTTTTCTAAATTCTCTGCAATGAGTCAGAACCAAAATAAACATGTTTTTCGGCAAACAAGCGGCGTCAGGGTGCAATTAAGTCCCAGACTCTGAGCCGTGAGGAGGGAGGTGGCCGGTGAAGGGAGGGGAGGGGAAGGGAGGGCGTGGGCGGCATCGCAGGACCAGCCCGCGTCTGTCACCTGCTCTGCGTCCTGCCCTCACCCTGGCCGGTGTGACTCAGTGGATAGAGCGCCGGCCTGTGGACCCAAGGGTCCCAGATTTGATTCCGGTCAAGGGCATGTACCTGGGTTGCCGGCACATCCCCACTTGGGGGGCGTGCAGGAGGCAGCTGATCACTGTTTCTCTCTCATTGATGTTTCTAACTTTCTTTTTCTTTTTCTTTGAAGTACGTTCTTTTTTAAAAATATATATATATTTTATTGATTTTACAGAGAGAGGAAGGGAGAAGGATAGAGAGCTAGAAACATCGATGGGAGAGAAACATCGAACAGCTGCCTCCTGCACGCCCCCCATTGGGGATGTGCCCGCAACCAAGGTCCATGCCCTATGACCGAAATCGAACCCGGGACCCTTTAGTCCCTAGGCTGACGCTCCATCCACTGAGCCACACCGGTTTCGGCTGATGTTTCTAACTTTCCATCCCTCTCCCCCTCCCTTCCTCTCTGTAAAAGAATTTTACAAATAAAATATGTAAAAATAAAAATAAAAATAAAATCGGTGGAAAAAAATATCCTCAGGTGAGGATTAAAAAAAAAGGAGAGGTCGGAGGGAAGAGGCCAGGGCAGCCTGGCCTGGGGAGACCCTGGCATCACCCCTCCTGGCTGCCCCCTTGGGGGGGGGCAATGGGACGGGGTGGCCACCTCCACCTTCCAGCTCCCACGTGGAAGGTCCCGCGGTCGGCGGCCGCCCTCCCTTCCCGCTGCCGTGTGAATTTCCACGGCCGGCCAGCGGCTGGCGGCCACCCGCTCCGAAGGTTCCTGAAGGAGCGGAAAATTACTCATGGGCCCGAAAAAGACCACACATCCCCCCTCTCCCCGCCCCTGCCAGTCTTCGCTCCCCGGGGGGGGGGCCTGGGGGGAGGGCGGGGGTGCCACCGGCAGAGGTGCAGCCAGGAAAGAGGGCTGCAGGCACCGGGCACCGCCTCACCCCTCCTGGCTGTGGGCCCACCTTCCCTTCTCTCACGTCCCCTCTGGCTCCTCTGGGGGGACAGAGGAACGGGATTCTGAAAAGACCCTGCAGCTCCCCCGAAAGGCCCAGGGGGCCCGGGGGAGGGGGCCGAGCCCACCCACCGTCCCCCAGGCCGGAGGGGTGCGGGTGACCAACCCTACAGGCCTTTCAGGAGCAGGAAGTCCGGCCCCTCTGCCCCGCGGTTACAGATGGCGAGGGGGTCTTTGCCCAGAAGCTCCCGCACAGAAGAGCAGCGATGCCCCGAGTTTGGTTACGAGCACACTAACTGCCTGGCCGGCGGGGCGGGTCCCATTCAAACACAGGTCCTGGGTCCGAGGTCTGAAGGGATGGAGGGATGGAGGGATAGAAGGATGGAGGTATGATGGACACATGGATGGATGGATGGATGGACGGACATATAAATGGATGGATGGATGGATGGATGGATGGACATATAAATGGATGGATGGAGGGATGGATGGATGGATGGACATTGGATGGATAGATGGACATATGGATGGATGAATGGAGGGAGGGATGGATGGATGGATAGATGGACATATGGATGGATGGATGGATAGATGGACATATGGATGGATGGATGGATGGATGGATGGATGGACATATGGATGGATGGATGGATGGATGGACATATGGATGGATGGATGGATGGATGGATGGACATATGGATGGATGGATGGATGGATGCATGCATGCATGGATGGGCACATGGATGGATGGATGGGTAGATCGACATATGGATGGATGGATGGATGGATGGATGGATGGATGGAGGGAGGGAGGGATGGATGGATGGATACGTATTCGACCCTCATCACGGCCGGGGCTGCCGTGCGCCCACCCCCCGTCAGGCCAGCCTCTGCCCCAGACACGTAGTAATCAGCTCCCGGAACCTCGGGGAGATCCGAATACGGCAGCCTGTAATCACGGAGCCCGAAATAGCCCCTCCCGGGAGCCATCCGCCACCTCCCGCCTCCCCGGGGACCCTCGGCCGGGGCCCCCAGCACGGCCGGGCCTCAGGCGCGTTGGGTGGTGCTGACCGCACCCGCCGGGCCTCGGGGGGACCTCCAGCCCAGATCGGGGCCCCCTCCGATCCCCCCGGCGCCTCCCCTCCGCCCTCCGGCCTCCAGAACCGTTAGAAACACGTCTCTGTCGTTTGTAAACTTTTAGAGAGAGACCTCACGGGGTCACAGCAATTCGGGGTTCAAAGACGCAGACTCTGCCCCACGGCGCCCCCGCTGGGCGGGGGAGGCGCTGCAGGGCTCCCGGAGGGTGGCCGGGTCCTGGGTGGCCCAGGCGTCCTCTGCGCAGCCCCGCCCGGGGCAGAGGAAGTGAGTGTCTGGGCCACCCCACCCCTCGGAAGCCCTGGGGGCTAGAGCAGCCCACGGGGAGGAGACGGCCCCTCCTGGCGGCGGCCGACCCCGCCCAGCACCCCCGCCCCCCCCCTCCCCGTCCCCCAGGCGCCCCAGGAGGCCGCCCTGGTGGCCCCTCCCAGGGAGGTCCCGTTCCCACAGTCCTCACGGGGCCTGGGGCCTCCCCTCCCGTTTGCTCACGGGAGTCCACACACAACAAACACCCGGAGACCTCGGGGACCAGGGCGCACGCTGTCTGAACAGCGGGGTGCAGAGGGGGAAGCAGGGTGCAGGGAGGAAGTGGGGTGCAGAGGGGAAAGGGGGTGCAGAGGGGGAATAGGGGTGCAGAGGGGAAAGCGGGTGCAGAGGGGGAATAGGGGTGCAGAGGGGAAAGCGGGTGCAGAGGGGGAATAGGGGTACAGGGGGGAGGCGGGTGCAGAGGGGAAGCGGGGTGCAGAGGGGGAGGTGGGTGCAGAGGGGGAATGGGAGTGCTGGGGGGAGGTGGGGTGCAGAGGGGAAAGCGGGTGCAGGGGGGAAGTGGGGTGCAGAGGGGAAAGCGGGTGCAGAGGGGGAATAGGGGTGCAGGGGGGAGGTGGGGTGCAGAGGGGGAGGCAGGGTGCAGAGGGGAAAGCAGGTACAGAGAGGGAAGTGGGGTGCAGAGGGGGAGGCGGGATGCAGGGAGGAGGCGGGGTGCAGAGGGGGAATAGGGGTGCAGGGGGAGGCGGGGTGCAGAGGGGGAGGCGGGTGCAGAGGGGGAGGCAGGGTGCAGAGGGGGGACTCACAGAGACTGGAGGCTCGGCAGCTGCCTCAGCGCCTCCGCGGGGATCGCCCCCAGCTGGTTGTTCTGCAGCATCCTGCGAGGAGAGGAGGGGAGGGGAGAGGTGGGGCGTGAGGACCCCCGGCCTCGAACCCCACCCCGGGCCTGATCCCTCTCTCGCACCCGGGCTGCAGGAGGAGGAGGAGGGGGAGGAGGAGGAGGAGGGCCGGGCCGGGGGTCACGGGAGGGTGAGGCAGAGCACAGAGGAGGTGGAGCAGCAGAGACACGTGGGTGGCGAGAGGGCCGTAAGCCAGAACCCACGGTTCTGCTGAAATCGGGTCAGAAAGGCCCGGCCGGCGTGGCTCAGGGGCTGAGCGTCGACCTAGGAGCCAGGAGGTCAGGGTTCGATTCCTGGTCAGGGCACAGGCCCGGGTTGAGGGCTGGGTCCCCAGTGGGGGGCGTGCAGGAGGCAGCCGATCCATGTTTCCCTGTCATCATGGATGTTTCTCTCTCTCTCTCCCTCTTCCTTCCTCTCAGAAAGCAATAAAAATATATTGTTTTAAAAGGATGGGTACCTGGCCGGTGTGGCTCAGTGGATAGAGCGTTGGCCTGCGGACTGAAGGGTCCTGGGTTCGGTTCTGGTTAAGGGCACAGGCCCTGGTCGCCGGCTCACGCAGGAGGCAGCCGATCCATAATCCTCTCTCATCATTGGCGTTTCTCTCTCTCTCTCTCTCTCTCTCTCTCTCTCTCTCTCTCTGCCTCTCCTTCCTCTCTGAAATCAATTCTAAGTAAATTTTTTTTAAATGACGGTGTGCTACCGAAACCGGTTTGGCTCAGTGTATAGAGCGTCATCCTGCGGACTCAAGGGTCCCGGGTTCGATTCCGGTCAAGGGCACGGACCTTGGTTGCGGGCACATCCCCAGTTTGGGGCGCGCGCGCGCGGGAGGCAGCTGGTGGACGTTTCTCTCTCGTCGACGTTTCTGGCTCTCTCTGCCTCTCCCTTCCTCTCTGTAAAAAAAAAAAAAAAAAAGAAAAGAAAAAAGAAAAAAAGAAAAAAAAAATCAATAAAACACATTTAAAAAATAGATAGATGAAGGCGTGCTTCCCGGCAGGGCTGCCGGGATCGCAGGTACGATGAACCGCGAGCTCGCAAACGTAACGTGTCACGCACACAGTGACCGCACGGGGATAGAAGCGGCGAGGGAGAGGGGCCGGGCAGCTGGGGGGGTGGTGGGCGCGTCTGCGGCGGACAGAGACTCAGCACGAAACCCGCCCCGCGGCCTCCGTCCCCAGGGTCACGCCTGGGGTCAAGGTCACGCCCGGGGTCAAGGTCGCGCATCGGGGTCAAGGTCGCGCCTCGGGGTCAAGGTCGCTCCCACTCACAGGATCTTCAGGCTGCGGAGGCCGGCGAAGGCTCCTCCCGGGATGTGCGCGAGGTGGTTTCCGGAAAGGCGCCTGTGGGCCGGAGCAGAGGGCGGAGGGCGGGTGATGCTGGCCGGCTGGCGGGGCGCCCGCGGAGGGGACCCCGTTAGCCTGGGGGGGGGGGGATGGGTGCCACACCCACCGCCTCACTCACTCCATCCTCACAGTCACCCCGGTGTCTGGGGCCACGAGGGCCCCCGATTGCAGGGGAGGAAACCGGGGTTCGGGGCGGCCATCGGGGTCTAAGGCAGCTGGTCACGGGGCCCCGTTTCCACGGAGACAGACACACGGGCTCCTGCCCCACCCGGCCGGCCTGGCTCAGGAGTTGAGCCTCGACCTAGGACCCAGGAGGTCAGGGTTCGATTCCCGGTCAAGGGCCCAGGCCCGGGTTGCAAGTTCGATCCCTGGTGAGGGGGGCGTGCAGGAGGCAGCCGATCCGTGATTCTCTCTTGTCATGGATGGTTCTGTCTCTCTCCCTCTCCCTTCCTCTCTGACATCCATAAAAGCATATTTAAATATATGTGTTTTAAAAAGAACAGCTCTTGCCGAGACCAGTGTGGCTCAGTTGATAGAGCTTCGGCCTGCAGACTGAAGTGTCCCTGGTTCGATCCCGGTCAAGGGCATGTGCCTTGGTTGCGGGCACATCCCCAGTGGGGGGTGTGCAGGAGGCAGCTGGTCGATGTTTCTCTCTCACTGATGTTTCTAACTATCCCTCTCCCTTCCCCTCTGACATCCATAAAAGCATATTTAAATATATATGTTTTAAAAAGAACAGCTCCCGCTCCTTGTTCTGAAGGGGGCCCCGGGCCCTCAGCCTTTGAGGTGCCCGGACCCCCCCAATCCTCCACCCACACCCACACACACACACACACACACACACACCCCGTCCACTCACAGCTCCTCCAGGAAGCGCAGGTGGCGGAAGCAGCCCGGCTGCAGCTCCGTGAGGTTGTTCATGCTCAGGTCTCTGCGAGGAGAGGACACAGAGGATGCTGGGAGCCGCCCGAGCCCCGGCCGTGGCGTCCAGCGCACGCTCATCACTGATGTCTCTCTCTCTCTCTCTCTCTCTCTCTCTCTCTCTCTCTCTCTCTCTCTTCTCTCTCTCCCTTCCTCTCTGAAATCAATAAAAATATGTTCAAAAAATAAGTAAATAAATAGACTGTTTGGCCCTAGCCGGTGTGGCTCAGTGGATAGAGCGTCGGCCTGCGGACTGAAGGGTCCCAGGTTTGATTCTGGTCGAGGGCATGTGCCTTGGTTGCGGGCACATCCCCGGTGGGGGGTGTGCAGGAGGCAGCTGATCGATGTTTCTCTCTCATCGATGTTTCTAACTCTCTATCCCTCTCCCTTCCTCTCTGTAAAAATCAATAATATATATATATATATATATTTTAAGGAAGACTGTTTAGTCTCCAGGGTTCCATCTCTGATAAAGCCTGGGCTGGCCAGCAGTCCCCAGGGAGGGGGGATGGTCCCTGCAGGGCAGAGCCACAGGCTGGCACACGGAACATGGGGCTGGCACTCAGAACACAGAGCTGGCACACAGAACATGGAACCAGCACTCAGAAGGTGGAACTGGCACACTGAACATGGGACTGGTACATGGAACATGGTGCTGGTGCACGGAACACGGGGCTGGCACATGGAACACAGGGCTGGCACACGGAACACGGGCTGGCACGCCAAACACCGGGCTGGCACATGGAACACGGGGCTGGCACATGGAACACTGGGCTGGCGCGCAAAACACCGGCTGGCACATGAAACATGGGGCTGGCACACGGAACACGGGGCTGGCACATGGAACACTGGGCTGGTGCACGAAACACGGGGCTGGCACACGGAACACGGGCTGGCACGCCAAACACCGGGCTGGCACATGGAACACGGGGCTGGCACGTGAAGCCCTGGCCCTCAGCTCCCTCCCGGCCCCGGTGCAGACCGGCCGGTCGGTGAGGAAGGTCGTGGTGCCCACGGCCAGCTTGGAGCAGCCGCCCCAGAGGCCGCCGGTGGGCTGAGCGGAGATGGGGCCTCGCTGGCCCCGGGTTCGGGCGGGTGTGGGCGGCAGGGATGGCGCGGGCACACGGGCCTGGGAGCCCTCTCCTCCGCGCCAGGTTCTGCCAGGACCTCCCTGCCGGGCGGGAGGAGCAGAGCGGCCCTCCCGTGTTTACCCGGAGCCGCCGGCCAGCATGCCTCCACAGGAGCCGCCGGCCGTGACTCAGGACATCACTCAGCTGCCCCCAGGGGCCGCCCGCGAGCTCTGATGTGGCTCCAGCCCGCCCCCTCCGCGGCCTCACTGCTCCCCGGGGAGGCCCGGCCCCCCACATCCTGCCTGAGACACCGCCCGCTGCGGGGCGGGAGGCGGGGGACGCAGAGGGGGGCGGGGAGCCCCATTCAGGCTCAAAAGGAAAGGGGTGAGGCGGTGCCAGGACGGGGGGAGGAGGTGGATCTGGGACAGGAGGTGCAGGAGGCTGCCCCTAAGTCCTCCCGGCCGATGCCAGGAGCAGTGAGGGCCCCTGATCCTGCGGGGGGTCACCCTTCGTCCTGGGGGGTCGTCCTGGGGGCTCGTCCTGAGGGGGCCGTCCTGGGGGATCATTCTGTGGGGCCTCTGGGGGGCCTGCCTGGGCCTCTCAGGAAGGTGCCCTGGAAGGGGGCGGTCTGAGACAGGCCCCCGGGAGGTGGGCCGAGCCCGGAGCCCCAGCCTGGCTGAGCGGCAGCCGCGCGGCCGCAGGGACGGGTGATGCTGACGAGGGGCACGCCTGGGGTTGCACCAGTGCTTGGGTGTGCCTGTCTTCGGGGGCCGGGCACGCGTGTGCACTGTGTGTGGGGGCACACATGTGTCCCTGCCCGTGTGCACCTCAGCGTGTCAGACTGCTCAGTCACAAGCTTTCTGGGAGCCTCCGCAGGTCCCAGCAGGAGCTCAGGAGACGCCCCCACACCCGCGGGAAAGCCCGTGCGGCCGCGGCCTGCCCTGTGCCTCAGTTTACCCGGGACGCTCCGTGACACTGCCTCTGGAGACCAACTTGTGACTGAGCTGATGCCCAGGCCTGGGCTCCCACCGGGTCCACCCGTCCTCCTAGAACCACTGGGAGCACACACACGTGCACACACACGCCCTCACTCATACACACCTGTACAGGACACACATGTATATAGACGTGTGTACACACATATACACACGTGTATATACGTGATTTGATGCGTATGCACGCGTGTGATCGTGAATACTGACACACGTGTGTCAAATGCACACGCGTGTGGATATATGTACGCACACACCTGTGTATGATTGACTATGTGTACGTGTGTGCGTGCGAATGTGATCGTGCTTCTGGACCCTTTTGTGTGTGCACATACATGTAATCTCGTGTGCATATATGTGTGTGAGGCATGTGTGCACATGTGCGTGGGCACGTGCACACGTGCACACTGCTGCTCGGACCAGCTGCAGGGGCCGTGTAGCGGCAGGAGGCCACGTCGGCAGCTCGGGCTCTGCCGCTGTCGGGGGGGATTCTGACTGAGGTTTGGGCGAGGGGCCCGTCCTCCCTGCGCTGGGCCTGCGCGCCGCTGCCCCCCGCTGCACCGCGGGGCGGTGGGGGTGAGGGGCACCCGCGCAGCCCGGGGCCTCCGGCGGACGGCCGCGGGGGCGGGGGCAGGGGCGGGGGCGGGGGCGGGGGCGGGGGCGGGGGACGGGGCGGGCGAGGCTGGCGGAGGGGGCAGAGCCCGGCCCGGGCTCGGGAAGCGGGAACTCTGGCTGCGCGTCAGGAAAATGTGCTCAGAGCCTCACCCTGGGCGGCGGCCGGACCACCCAGGCTGCGGGCGAGGCCTGTCGCCATGGAGACCAGGAGCAGGTGCGATGGGGTGTGGGGGGTGCTGGGGGGTGGGGGGCAGACACTGGAGGGTGGGGGGCAGGAGACCCTCCCCGCGGACGCCCCGGGGGACGGCTCTGGGCCCCTCTCGTCTCTGCCCACACCCCCCCACGCCTCAGAGGGACCTGCTCTGCCCGCACAGCGGCCGCCACCCCACAGGCAGTCCCCCCCCCCCGCCCGGGGAAACCACGGCGGCTCCCCGGCTGAGGCGGCGGCCGAGTCCAGGGGCAGCGGGGACGGGCAGGGGCGGGGCTGGACACCGGGCTACCCCCAGGCACTGTGCCCAGCCGCCACATGTGTGCATGTACACATGTGTTCAGGTGCACGCGTGTGCAGTTACATATATGTGCGTGCACAACTGTCCAGACACACGCTTATATGTGTGCGTGCCCACATTCTGTACATGGCTGTACACGTGAGGGCATGTGTGTGTGTGTGTGCTCCCACTCAGGACAGACGCATCCCTCGTCACGGGCAGACCCCCCGCCGGACCCCCTGCAGCCTCTGTGGCCCCAGACCCGGGGTCCGGTCCCCGGCTCTGCCACGCTGGGACTCCGGAGGGCACGTGGCGTTGCCGCCCCCTGCCTCAGTTTCCCCACTGGCAACGTGCCTCGCCGGGGCCCAGCCCACAGCAAGGAACCCGCCTGCTGGCTGGTTCCCTGCCCGGAGGACACTGCCCTCTGAGGAGGCAGATGATGTTTCTTTTATTTTTAAAATATATTCCATTGATTTTTTACAGAGAGGAAGGGAGAGGGACAAAGAGCTAGAAACATCGAAGAGAGAGAAACATCGATCAGCTGCCTCTGCAGCCCCCCCCCCCCCCACTGGGGATGTGCCCGGAACCAAGGGTCATGCCCTTGACCGGAATGGAACCCGGGACCCTTCAGTCCCCAGGCAGACGCTCCATCCACTGAGCCACACCGATGAGGGCCAGCCGATGTTTCTAGGTATCTCTCTCTCCCTCTCCCTTCCTCTCTGAATTCAATTGAAAAAAAATTTTTTTTTTTTTTTTTTTTTTTTTTTGCCGAAACCGGTGTGACTCAGTGGATAGAGCGTCGGCCTGCAGATGAAAAGGTTCCGGGTTCGATTCCGGTCAAGGGCATGGACCTTGGTTTGCGGGCACATCCCCAGTGGGGGGGCGTGCAAGAGGCAGCTGGTCGATGTTTCTCTCTCATTGACGTTTCTGGCTCTCTATCTCTCTCTCTTCCTCTCTGTAAAAAAATCAATAAAATATATATATATATATATATATATATATATATATATATATATATATATATATTTAAAAAATCTATTTTTAAAGATACAGCTGCCTTATGCCATAGTTCCTCGTAAGGGAGCACGGTGAGGGCTGAGCGGCGGGTCCGGTGTGTGGGGTGGGCTGAGGGGGCACCCACGCCCGGCTGGCATCCCTCCCTCCCTGCCTTCAGCGCCCAGAGCCCAGGGCACGGCGGGGGTGGGGCCGGAGTGGGGAGGGGAGGGGTGGGCGTTCGGGGTCAGCCCTGCCCCGGGAGGCACCAGCTGCTGCCCCAGTGACGCCACCTGCTGGCCCCGAGGGCGGCTCCCTTTGATCTGGGATCCCTGGCCCCGGTCCCCGGCCGGAGGCATCCGTCTCCCGGCTCCTCCAAGGAAGCGAAAGGTCTGGGGGCCCCCCCCTCCGCGTGCCTCCCCCGCCCTGGCCTGTGTGCAACCCGGGAGGGCCCAGCCAGGTTCCCGCTGAGGCGGCGGCCGAGTCCGGGGGCAGCGGGGACGGGCAGGGGCGGGGCTGGACACCCGGCTCCCCCGGGCACAGTGTCCTGGCCACTGCTTCAGAGACTTCCTCTCTGAAACCAATAAAAAAAATATACATATACACACACATATATATATTCAATAAATGGCCGAAACCGGTGTGGCTCAGGGGATAGAGCGTCGGCCTGCAGACTGAAGGGTCCCAGGTTCGACTCCGGTCAAGGGCATGGACCTTGGCGGCAGGCACATTCCCAGTGGGGGGCGTGCAGGAGGCAGTTGATGGATGTTTCTCTCATGGATGTTTCTAGCTCTCTCTCCCTCTCCCTTCCTCTCTGTAAAAAATCAATAATACATAATACATATTATATATATATATAAAATATATATATATAAATCAATAATACATATATATATTTAAGAAGAAGAATAAACGTGGCAGGTGCCGCCTCTGGTTGGGGCCATTCCGGCTTCGGCCAGGCCCCTCTCTGGGGAGGTCAGCCTGGGCCCCTGGAATGGGCCTCCCTGACCCCCTAGCCCCTCCCTGGAAGGCTGGTCACACCCGGGGCAGCGGCTTCAGCAGGGATGGCGGCCCCTCTGCCCCCTCCGTCCGTGCGGGAGCCACGGGGAGGCGGGAGCCCGCACAGCCTCCATCCCTGCCCGGCTCCAGGTCCTGCTCTCACGACCGACCGACCAGCTGGACGGTCCCCGAGCCCGGTCCTCCTTGCAGGGCTCTGAGGAGGAGGCTGGGGCCCGGACGCTCAGGAGCCTCCGTCCCAGCGGCCAGGCCCAGCCCCCACCTGCCGTTGCCGCTGCCGCCCGCCCGCCCGTGCCCGCTCTGGCCTGGCTCCGGGGGCGCGGTGCCAGCCTGAGCTCCTCCGTGTCCTTCTCCGGCTTCCAAAATAACTCTGCTCGCTGCCCTCCTGGCATCCTGGCGTTCTCCTCGGCCGGGACTGCTCCCGGTCGGACGGGCAGGAGGGGGACTCTGAGTCCTCGTTAGAAACCGGGGACCCCTCCCCTGTGTGCACCAGGAGAGCAGTGAGCACGGGGGCGGGGGGTCCCCCGATTCCGGCAGCCCCTGCGGCAGGGGGTCCATGGCCGTTTGGCTGGAAGGAGTTGTCCTGTCTAACAGGGGGGACCCCGTCCCCCACACCTTCCCCCGGGGACCCCCGTCCTCAGCCCTCTCCCCTGAAAGTGATGCCAGCCCGAGGCCCCAGCCCCTTAGGGGTGACCCCACGGGCCCCCCCGGGCACCCACCCCCAGGTGCCCATCCCACCAGGCTCTCCCCAGGCCACTGGGGAGGACACCGATGCCACAGACCCTGAACTCCATTTCTGGGGGGCACGCCGGGATCTCCGGACCAAGGGACCCAGGAGCCGGGTCTCTCCTCCTCGGGGAGCACCCCACGGGGTGCCCGGGCGCCCCTGGGAGGGGGGAGGGGCACTTCCTGTCCAGGAGCCCAGGGGCCCAGGAGCCCAGGGGCCCAGGGGCAGAGCTGCCAGGGACAGGCCTCCCGCCCTGGAGGTCAGTGGGACGGGCTTTTGCAGAAAGACTGAGGCCTGGCCAGTGTGGCCCAGTGGTTGGGCATCGGCCTAGGATCCAGGAGGTCAGGGTTCGATTCCCGGTCGGGGCACAGGCCCCGGGTTGCGGGCTCGATCCGGAGTGTGGGGCGTGCAGGAGGCAGAGGATCCGTGATTCTCTCTCGTCCTGGATGTCTCCCTCTCTCTCTCTCTCTCTCTCTCTCTCTCTCCCCCTCTCCCTTCCTCTCTGAAATCAATAGAAATATATATATATATTTTTTACAAAAAGGAAGAAGAAGGAGGAGGGAGGGAGGGAGGGAGGGAGGGAGGGAGAAAGGAGGGCAGGCCCACCGGTCCCTGCAGCCCCGATAGTCCCTTTCGGGGCCTCCGCTGCTCACGTGTGGGGGATGACACCCATGGGGCCTGTGGGAGCAGGAGTAGGGGGCCGGCCCCGGGCTTTGCGGTCTTTGTCTCCTGGCCCCTCCCCGCCCCTGCCAGGTGCACGCCGCCCGAGTTTCCACCATCAAGACGCCGAAGCGGAGACGGGAGACAGGCTCAGGGACGTCCCAGAGACGCCGGCTCACAGACCCCGGCCCCAGACCCCCCGCCGGGCACCCTGGCACGGCCCTGTCTTCTGCCTCTGCCCCTGGGCACCGGCCAGGGCGGGAGGGCCGGGCGTGTGTGGGGCCGTCGGATTGAGAGCCGGTGGGATGGGGGGGGGGGAGCGGGCGGGCCGGGGGCCAAGCTGCCCCACGCCAGGCTTTCCTCCCCTCCGCCAGCCGCCCCAGCCGCCCGCCCGGCCGCGCCCCTGCCTCGGCTGCCAGCACCAGACGCTTCCTTTTTCTCCTGCCTCTGGCCGTTTCCTGCCTCTGCTTTGAACCGGGTGCTGGCTCCCCCCGCGCTCACCCCCCTCCAGCCGCCCCCGGGGGCTGCCCTCTCCCGAGAACCCGGTTCCTGGAATCACACACACACACACACACACACACACACCTGTGCCCGCTCCCTCTGCCCCGGCCTGGGGGCTGCCCCCTCGCCTCCCTCCCCAGCACCTGCCGCCCTGAGGGCACCCCCTGTCCCCCAGACCGGCCTCCGGCTGGCTTCCCCCTGCCTCTCCCACAAGGACTCCGAGGGCCCAGAGAAGTTTGGGGGCACAGCCACGGGGGGACCCCCGAGGTTAGACAGGCAGGTCCCAAGTTTGGGGGGGGGGGCTGTCAGAATCCATCAGGAAGGAAGGGAAGCCTGGCCAGCGTGGCTCAGTGGTGAGCGTCGACCTATGAACCAGGAGGTCAGGGTTCGATTCCCGGTCAGGGCACAGGCCCGGGTTGCGGGCTCCATCCCCAGTTGTGGGGCGTGCAGGAGGCAGCCGGTCCGTGATTCTCTCTCATCATGGATGTTTCTCTTTCCCTCTCCCTTCCTCTCTGACATCAATAATTTTTTTAAATATA
Organism: Pipistrellus hanaki; assembly: GCF_964339955.1. Taxonomy (NCBI): domain Eukaryota; kingdom Metazoa; phylum Chordata; class Mammalia; order Chiroptera; family Vespertilionidae; genus Pipistrellus; species Pipistrellus hanaki. The sequence goes on from NC_140522.1 coordinate 305,982, forward strand.
TTTTATTGATTTTTTACAGAGAGGAAGGGAGAGGGATAGAGAGCCAGAAACATCGATGAGAGAGAAACATCGACCAGCTGCCTCTTGCACACCCCACACTGGGGATGTGCCCGCAACCAAGGTCCATGCCCCCGACCGGAATCGAACCTGGGACCTTCCAGTCCGCAGACCAACGCTCTAGCCACTGAGCCACACCGGTTTCAGCTGAAATCAATATTTTTTTTAAAGCATTTAATAATTTGTATTGATTTCAGAGAGGAAGGGAGGGGGAGAGAGAGAGAAACATCCATGATGAGAGAATCCTGGATCGGCTGCCTCCTGCACGCCCCCCACACTGGGGATCAAGCTTGCAACCTGGGTCTGTGCCCTTGACCGGAATGGAACCGGGGACCCTCCAGTCTGCAGGCCGACGCTCTACCCACTGGGCCACACCAGCCAGGGCTGAAATCAATCATTTTTTTTTTTTTTTTATGTTAAAGAGACACACCTGGTCCTGAGGCTCTGGGGAGCTGGGTGACTCCCAGCAGGGGGCAGAGCTGGGGAGGAACCAGGGTCTGGAGGCCAGGGCAGAGGGGATGGGGTCACTGGAGACCTGCACCCGCCCCGCCAGGAGCCAGGCCTCCGGGGCCAGGCCAGAGCGGGCACGGCCGCCTCGCTGAGGAGGAGGGAAGGGACCCCGGAGGCGTGAAGGGAACAGCCAGCGGCTCCTGCAGAGACCCTGCTCCCCCCCCTCCATCCCCTCGTCGCCTCGTCCCCACTCCCACTCTCAGGAGCACCAGCCGTACAGCGAGGCCGGAGCCGGGAGCGGGGACCAGACGGACACCCCACGGGGGGCTGGGGGACGGGAAGAGAAAAACCACAGAACTTACACACCCCCAGGCACAGCCCCGGGGCCACGGGCCAGGGGCGGGAAGGCCTGGGGGGCAGGGGCTGGGGGAGGGAGGGGGAGGGGGTGGAGCTGTCTGTAAGGCCATCAACAATAAACATTTTTTTAAAAAGAAGAAGCAGCAGCAGCCTCAGCGGCGTCCGGGGACGGAGGGCCCAGGGAGACGCAGAGCAGCTCACCCCCCACCCAGGAGGTGCCGGCACCAAGCACCCTGTCCCCCTGGTCCAGCCGACACGCCCGCTCTGTCGAGAGCCGTCCGGCTCCCTCCTGCTCCCAGGTCCCGAGGGACTAAGGCAGAGAGCTCAGGGCCGCCCCGGGACAGACAGACAGACGGACAGGTGGACAGGCGGACAGGTGGACTGATGGACAGACGGACAGACAGATGGACGGACAGACGGACGGACGGACGGACAGCCGGTCCCAGCCCCTCTGCCCTCTGAGAAAGCTGCAGGAGCCCAGGCAGGGCAGGGCAGGGCTGAACCCAGGACCGCTCCTTCCCGCAGAGCAAGGGTGGGCGTGGGTGCCTAGCCAGAATGCGTCTGCACCCCGTCCTCCTGCCCCTGGCGGGGGAGGCACCCCGTCCGGAGCCCCCGGCCCGCAGGCTCCGAGGGAAGCTCGTCCGGGACCGCTGCCCGCGGCCGAGTCCCCTTCACGCATGGCTGCACCCCGGGCCAGGCCAAAAATGGTTCTCCGATGCTCCCGCTCCTCTCTTTCTTCCTCCTCCTCCTCCCCATCCTCCTCCTCCTTCTCCTCCCCTCCTCCCCCTCCTCCCCCTCCTCCTCCTCCTTCTCCTCCTCCCCTCCTCCTCCTCCTCCTCTCCCCTCCCCCTCCTCCCTCCTCCCTCCTCCTCCTCCTCCCCTCCTCCTCCTCCTCCTCCTCCTCCCCCCTCCTCCTCCCCCTCCTCCCCCTCCTCCCCCTCCTCCTCCTCCTTCTCCCTCCTCCCCCTCCTCCCCCTCCTCCTCCTCCCCCTCCCTCCTCTCCTCCTCCTTCCTCCTCCTCCTCCTCCTCCTCCTCCTCCTCCTCTCCCTCTCTTCCCTCCCCTCCCCCTCCTCCTCCCCTTCTCCTCCTCCTCCTTCCCCTCCTCCTCCTCCCCCTCCTCTTCCCCCTCCTCCTCCTCCCCTTCCTCCTCTTCCCCCTCCTCCTCCTCCCCTTTCTCCTCCTCCTCCCCCTCCTCCTCCTCCTCTCCCCCTCCTCTTCCCCTTCCTCCTCCTCCCCCTCCTCCTCCTCCTTCTCCTCCCCCCCTCCTCCCCCTCCTCCCCCTCCTCCTCCTCCTCCCCTCCTCTTCCCCTTCCTCCTCCTCCCCCTCCTCCTCCTCCTTCTCCTCCCCCCCTCCTCCCCCTCCTCCCCCTCCTCCTCCTCCTCCCCTTCCTCCTCCTCCCTTCCTCCTCCTCCTCCTCCCCCTCCTCTTTCCCCTCCTCCTCCCCTTCTCCTCCTCCTCCTTCCCCTCCTCCTCCTCCCCCTTCTCTTCCCCCTCCTCCTCCTCCCCTTCCTCCTCCTCCTCCTCCTCCTCCTCCCCCTCCTCCCCCTCCTCCTCCTCCTCCTCCCCTTCCTCCTCCTCCCCCTCCTCCTCCCCTTCTCCTCCTCCCCCTTCCTCCTCCTCCTCCTCCCCTCCTCCTCCCCCCTTCCTCCTCCTCCCCCCCCTGCTCCTCCTCCTCCTGCTCCTCGGCTCAGGCAGCCTCCCCTGCAGGCGCCCTGGGGACTGTCTTGGAGGAGACGGGGCCCCCAAGCAGGTCCCTCCAGCTCAGGGTCCAGGTCCCCCCACACCCCCGCCTCTCCCCCAGCTGGAGCTCCCCCCGAACCTCCTCCTGTCCTGCCCGGTCCCCAGGGGCCAGCCCCCCAGGGGAGAGCCTCCCCATGCCCATGCCCATGCCACGCGCCCCCCCAGCAGGCGCCCACCCAGCAGGCGCCCACCCAGCAGGTGCCCGCCCGGGGCCGCGGGCACTCACAGGTGGGCGGTCAGCGGCGCCAGGCCGGGGGGCACCGCGGAGAGCCCCCGCTCCGAGCAGTCGGCCGCCAGCAGGACGCCGTCCCCGCGGCAGCGGCAGGGCCCGGGGCAGGCGGCGGGCGCGGGGCCGGTGCCGCCGAGCAGGGCGCACAGACACAGCCACGGCCACGGCCACGGCCCGGGCGCGCGGGCATCGAGGCGGCGGCGGGCACCTGGCGGCGGGCACCGGGGAGAGCGGGAGGGGCGTGCCCTGGCCGTCACCGTCCCGCCGCCCCGGGGCGCAGGGCGGGCGCCCGGTGTCTCTGCTCCGAGGGGCCGGGAGGGCGCGGGGACCCCGCCGTCAGCGCGGCCGCGTGGGCATCGCCGAGTGCGCTCCGGGCTGCGGGCGCCGGGGGAGGGAGGGAGGGAGGGAGGGAGGGAGGGAGGAGGAGGAGCTGAGGAGGAGCCAGCAGGCTCGGTGCGCCCGGCGCGCCCCTGCCCGCCTTGGCGCTGGCAGGAGGTCCCTCCCGGAAAGGAAACAGCGGGGAGCCGGGGGCAGCCGCTGCGGGGCCTGGGCGGGCGCTCTCAGACCCTGCGGTCCTGCAGGACCAGCCCCGGGCACAGGGGCAGGAGGAGGCCCTCCGGGAGCAAACCCCTCCGGGTCCGGCGGCCTGGCTCAGGGGTTGAGCATAGACCTGTGAACCAGGAGGTCAGGGTTCAATCAGGGCACAGGCCCGGGCTGGGGGCTCCATCCCCCATGGGGAGCGCGCAGGAGGCAGCCGGTCCCTGATCCTCTCTCATCGCTGAGGTTCCTTTCTCTTTTCTTTTTGCACCACAGGTAGCTTTAGGCAGCTGTGGCTTCACCCTAAATCTTTACTTGTGTGTGTGTGTGTGTGTGTGTGATTTTCTTTTCTTTCTTTTTTTTTTTTTTTAAATATATATTTTGTTGAATTTTTTACAGAGAGGAAGGGAGAGGGATAGAGAGAAACGTCGATGAGAAAGAAACATGGATCAGCTGCCTCCTGCACACCCCCTACTGGGGATGTGCCTGCAACCAAGGCACATGCCCTTGACCCAAATCGAACCCGGGATCCTTCAGTCCGCAGGCTGATGCTCTAGCCACTGAGCAACACCGGTTAGGGCCGTCCTCGTGGTTTTTTGTTGTTGTTTTGTTTTGTTGGGGGGACATTTCTAGGCTATGCAGCTCACCATTGATGTTTCCATTCCTCTCTCCCTCTCCCTTCCTCTCTGAAATCTTTTAAAAAAACACACACACACACATTGCAAACGGGGGAGCTGGAGAACTGGGGTAGGGGCCCCCCTTGGGGGAAGCCCCCAGCACGTACTCCTCATGGGGACAAACACGGGGTGTCCCTGTGTGTGTGTGTGTGTGTGTCCCCAACACCGGGGTCCCCCTGAGAGCCCTGCGGCCCACAGCGCCGCCTGGTGGCCGCTCCGAGGACGCTGCCCGGGGGCTTGTGGAGAGGAAGATGCAGAGTAACCACCGCGGGGAGCCATCACCCCGTCTGACTCCGCACCCCTTCTCTGCAGAGAGCAAGACCAAGTGGACACCCTGGGGACCAGCAGGGGCCAGCGGGGCGCTTGAGGGCCTGGTACCCCCGCTTCCCCAGCCAGGGTGGCCCCAGGGTCACCCTACCTCCCCAACACACACCCCCCAACACACACACACACACACACACACACTCACACACACACCACACACACACCACACACACCACACACACACACACACACACTCACACTCACACACACACACACACACCACACACACACCACACACACACACACACACACACACACTCACACACACCCTAGGGCCATTCCTGCAAGGAGAACGTGTGCCACCTGGTGGTCAAACTGGAGAACTGCAGGGGTGCCCACGCACTCAGGGTCTTCACGGCCAAGGTCAGCGGGTCCGGGATGTGCACCTGCTGGTCCCACCCCAGCAGCCGGAAGTCCTCCAGGACCTCCCTGCGGGGCCCCTCCCTGGGTGGCAACGGATTCTTGCGCGTGCGTGTAGCCCTATGGGGGCCGAGGGCAGGGCATGTGACTCGGGGACACCTGAGCCCCCCCAGACCCCACTGTGCACGCACCCACAGGCATGCATGGACGCCCCAAGAAACCAGGCCAGGCCCAGCCAGCGCGGCTCCGTGGCTGAGCATCGCTCAACCCAGGAACCAGGAGGTCAGGGTTCGATTCCAGGTCAGGGCACAGGCCAGGGCTGTGGGCTCGATCCCCAGGGGGGAGGGGGAGGAGTGCAGGAGGCAGCCGGTCCATGCTTCTCTCTCATCACGGATGCTTCTACCTCTCTCTCTCTCCCACTTCCTCTCTGAAATCAATAAAAACAATTAAAAAAAACAACTCTATTTATCCTTCCAAAGATCAAACGTCGCCACGCAGCCTCTGGGGCTGGCAGGACAGCTCGGCTGCCCGCAGCTCAGCCCAGCCGGCTGCCTTCCCTTCCCCTGCACCTCCTGCCCCAGACCTCAGACCTGCCCGCCCCCCGGGCCCTGCACTGGAGGAGGGGGGGGGGGTTCGAGACCGTCTGCAGACTCGGCAGATTTTCCTGCTGTGTGTGTGCGTGTGTGCGTGTGCATGCACATGTGTGCTCTTTCAAAGATGCCTGGGGAGGGCAACTAGGGGAGCTGATGTGAGAGAGAGAGAGAGAGAGAGAGAGAGGCTAGGACCCCCTTCCCCCTGCCCCATGGGACCCCCTCCCCTAGGGCTCCTCCGACAGGTCCCTGCAGCCGACTGAACCAGGGTGGGAGGGAGGAGGGATGTGGGCAGAGACGCTGCCTCAGGATCTAAGGGGAGGGTTTAGGGGGGCTCAGGGCCTCCCCACGGGGAGTGGGGGGCTGTTGAGGACGGCACACCTGCCTGCTGGAGCAGCTGGGTGGGGGTGGGGTGGGCCCCGGAGCAGCTGCAGACAGGTAACCAGCACCCGCCCCGCCCGCCTCTCCATTCAGCAGAACCCGCCCCACAGCCGGAGTCTCGTCCCCCGCCAGCCAGGCCCTCAGACGAACCACATCCTCTCCCCCGGGTCCTCTCGGGGCCTCAGCACCCCACGGCTTCCTCCGGGGGGGGGGGCCGGCGGGAGGGGGGCCGGGGGTGCAGGCCCAGCCGGACTCCCCCCCCCCCCCCCCCCCGCATCCCCCTTTGGAGTGGGATCAGGGCAGCTTTCGGTTCGGCTGGGCTGCCGGGAGACCAGAGCGTCCGGGCCCGCCTCCCTGGCGGGTTGCTCAGTGGGTAGAGCATCTGCCTGCGGGCGGGGTCCCGGGCACACATCTGGGCGGCAGGCTCCTCCCCGGCCCGGGCCCTGGCCGCCCGGGGCGCCTGCAGGAGGCCTCCATCCGTGTGTCTCTCTCGCTAGATGGTTCTCTCTGTCTCCCCCTGTCTCTTCCTCTCTCTCTCTAAACATCAGTGGGAGAATATCCTCAGCTGATATATATATATATATCTATCCATCCTTCCTGCCC